>NW_026294503.1:0-467500 GCF_007827085.1 Peromyscus californicus insignis
GCTTTTGAGAAAGCAGTACTCTTCTACTCTACTGTGTTTCCTATAGAGCCACAACAGTCAGCTTGCTCAGAACCAAAGAACTGTGGTTCCTACACACAAGGGCCATATCTAGTTCAACTCTGCTTAGGAAACTGACAAGAACAGTAGTTTCTCTTGTGTCCAATACACTGCACTTGCTGGGAACAGACGTGAGTGATATTTGCACTGGGTATGTCCAATTGAGCACAATAGTGACTCTCCTTACCAGAAAACAACTCTTGCTGCTAGGACCAAAAACTGCATGTGATTCAACTCCGTTTATGAAAGGGAATTCAACTCTAACTCGCCTTCCAAGAAACACACTCTGCTTTTGAGAACTCTACTGTGTTTCCTATAGAGCCAGAATAGTCAGCTTGCTCAGAACCAAAGATCTGTGCTTCCAACACACACGGCCCATATCTAGTTCAACACTGCTTAGGAAACTGACAAGAACAGTAGTTTCTCTTTCGTCCAATGTACTGCACTTGCTGGAAACAGACGCGAGTGCTATTTGCACTGGGTATGGCCAATTGAGCACAATAGTGACTCTCCTTACCAGAAAACAACTCTTGCTGCTAGGACCAGAAACTGCATGTGATTCAACTCCATTTATGAAAGGGAATTCAGCTCTAGCTCCCCTTACAAGAAAAACACTTCTTTTGAGAAAGCAGCACTCTTCTACTCAACTGTGTTTCCTATAGAGCCAGAACAGTCAGCTTGCTAAGAACCAAAGAACAGTGCTTCCTACACACAAGGGCCCTATCTAGTTCAACTCAGCTAGGGAATCTGAGAAGAACAGTAGTTTCTCTTGCGTCCAATACACTGCACTTGGTGGGAACAGACGCGAGTGTTATTTGCACTGTGTATGGGCAATTGAGCACAATAGTGACTCTCCTTACCAGAAAACAACTCTTGCTGCTAGGACCAGAAACTGCATGTGATTCAACTCCGTTTATGAAAGGGAATTCAACTCTAGCTCGTCTTACAAGAAACACATTTCTTTTGAGAAAGCAACACTCTTCTACTCAACTGTGTTTCCTATAGAGCCAGAAAAGTCAGCTTGGTAAGAACCAAAGAACTGTGCTTCCTACACACAAGGGCCATATCTAGTTCAACTCTGCTTAGGAAACTGACAAGAACAATAGTTTCTCTTGTGTCCAATGTACTGCACTTGCTGGGAACAGACGCGAGTGCTATTTACACTGGGTATGGTCATTTGAGCACATTAGTGACTCTCCTTACCAGAAAACAACTCTTGCTCCTAGGACCAGAAATGCATGTGATTCAACTCCGTTTATGAAAGGGAATTCAACTCTAGCTCTCCTTACAAGAAACACACTTCTTTTTAGAAAGCAGCACTCTTCTACTCAACTGTGTTTCCCTTAGAGCCAGAACAGTCAGCTTGCTCAGAACCAAAGAACTGTGCTTCCTACACACAAGGGCCCTATTTAGTTCAACTTTGCTTAGGAAACTGACAAGAACAGTAGCTTTTCTTGCGTCCAATGTACTGCACTTGCTGGGAACAGAGGCGAGTGCTATTTGCACTGGGTATGACCAAAAGAGCACAATAGTGACTCCCCTTAGCAGAAAAAAACTCTTGCTGCTAGGACCAGAAACTGCATGTGATTCAACTCCGTTTATGAAAGGGAATTCAACTCTAGCTCGCCTTACAAGAAACACACTTCTTTTGAGAAAGCAGCACTCTTCTACTCAACTGTGTTTCCTATAGAGCTAGAACAGTCAGCTTGCTAAGAACCAAAGAACAGTGCTTCCTACACACAAGGGACCTATTTAGTTCAACTCTGCTAGGGAAACTGAGAAGAACAGTAGTTTCTCTTGCGTCCAATACACTGCACTTGCTGGGAACAGACGCGAGTGGTATTTGCACTGGGTATGGCCAATTGAGCACAATATTGACTCTCCTTAACAGAAAACAACTCTTGATGCTAGGACCAGAAACTGCATGTGATTCAACTCCGTTTATGAAAGGGAATTCAACTCTAGCTCGCCTTACAAGAAACACACTCTGGTTTTGAGAAAGCAGCACTTTTCTACTCTACTGTTTGCTTTAGAGCCAGAACATATAGCTTGCTCAGAACCAAAGAACTGTGCTTCCTACACACAAGGGCCATATCTAGGTCAACTCTGCTTAGGAAACTGAGAAGAACAGTAGTTTCTCTTGCATCCAATACACTGCACTTGCTGGGAAGAGACGCGAGTGCTATTTGTACTGTTTATGGCCAATTGTGCACAATAGGGACTCTCCTTACCAGAAAACAACTCTTGCTGCTAGGAACAGAAACTGCATGTGATTCAACTCCGTTTATGAAAGAGAATTCAACTCTAGTTCGCCTTACAGGAAACACACTTCTTTTGAGAAAGCAGCACTCTTCTACTCAACTGTGTTTCCTATAGAGCCAGAACAGTCAGCTTGCTAAGAACCAAAGAACAGTGCTTCCTACACACAAGGGCCCTATCTAGTTCAACTCTTCTAGGGAAGCTGACAAGAACAGAAGTTTCTCTTGCGTCCAATGTACTGCACTTGCTGGGAACAGACGCGAGTGCTATTTGCACTGGGTATGTCCAATTGAGCACAATAGTGACTCTCCTTACCAGAAAACAACTCTTGCTGCTAGGCCAGAAACTGCATGTGATTCAACTCCGTTTATGAAAGGGAATTCAACTCTAGCTCGCCTTACAAGAAACACACTCTGCTTTTGAGAAAGCAGCACTCTTCTACTCTACTGTGTTTCCTGTAGAGCCAGAACAGTCAGCTTGCTCAGAACCAAAGAACTGTGCTTCCTACACACAAGGGCCATATCTAGTTCAACTCTGCTTAGGAAACTGACAAGAACAGTAGTTTCTCTTGTGTCCAATGTACTGCACTTGCTGGGAACAGACGCGAGTGCTATTTACACTGGGTATGGTCATTTGAGCACAATAGTGACTCTCCTTACCAGAAAACAACTCTTGCTGCTAGGACCAGAAATGCATGTGATTCAACTCCGTTTATGAAAGGGAATTCAACTCTAGCTCGCCTTACAAGAAAACATACTCTGCTTTCTCAAAAGCAGCACTCTTCTACTCTACTGTGTTTCCTATAGAGCCAGAACAGTCAGCTTGCTCAGAACCAAAGAACTGTGCTTCCTACACACAAGGGCCATATCTAGTTCAACTCTGCTTAGGAAACTGACAAGAACAGTAGTTTCTCTTGTGTCCAATGTACTGCACTTGCTGGGAACAGACGCGAGTGCTATTTACACAGGGTATGGTCATTTGAGCACAATAGTGACTCTCCTTACCAGAAAACAACTCTTGCTGCTAGGACCAGAAATGCATGTGATTCAACTCCGTTTATGAAAGGGAATTCAACTCTAGCTCCCCTTCCAAGAAACACACTCTGCTTTTGAGAACTCTACTGTGTTTCCTATAGAGCCAGAACAGTCAGCTTGCTCAGAACAAAAGAACTGTGCTTCCTACACACTCGGGCCGTATCTAGTTCAACTCTGCTGAGGAAACTGACAAGAACAGTAGTTTCTCTTGAGTCCAATACACTGCACCTGCTGGGAACACATGCGAGTGCTATTTGCACTGCGTATGGCCAACTGAACACAATAGTGACTCCCCTTACCAGAAAACAACTCTTGCTTCTGGGACCAGAAACTGCATGTGATTCAACTCCGTTTATGAAAGGGAATTCAACTCTAGCTCGCCTTACAAGAAAACATACTCTGCTTTCTCAAAAGCAGCACTCTTCTACTCTACTGTGTTTCTTATAGAGTGAGAAGGGTCAGCTTGCTCAGAACAAAGAACTGTGCTTCCTACACACACGGGCCATATCTAGTTCAACTCTGCTTAGGAAACTGTCAAGAAGAGTAGCTTCTCTTGCTTCCAATACACTGCACTTGCCTTTAACAGACGCGAGTGCTATTTGCACTGGGTATGGCCAATTGAACACAATAGTGACTCTCCTTACAAGAAAACAACTCTTGCTGCTAGGAACAGAAACTGAATGTGATTCAACTCCGTTTATGAAAGGGAATTCAACTCTAGCTCGCCTTACAAGAAACACATTCTGCTTTTGAGAAAGCAGCACACTTCTACTCTACTGTGTTTCCTATAGAACCAGAACATTCAGCTTGCACAGAACCAAAGAACTGTGCTTCCTACACACTCGGGCCGTATCTAGTTCATCTCTGCTTAGGAAACTGACAAGACCCGTAGCTTCCCTTGCGTCCAATACACTGCAATAACTTGGAACAGACGCGAGAGTTATTTGCACTGGGTATGGCCAATTGAGCACAATATTGACACTCCTTACCAGAAAACAACTCTTGCTGCTAGGACCAGAAACTGCATGTGATTCAACGCCGTTTATGAAAGGGAATTCAACTCTAGCTCGCCTTACAAGAAACACACTCTGCTTTTGAGAAGGCAGCACTCTTCTACTCTACTGTGTTTTCTATAGAGCCAGAACAGTCAGCTTGCTCAAAACCAAAGAACTGTGCTTCCTATACACTCGGGCCGTATCTAGTTCAACTCTGCTTAGGAAACTGACAAGAACAGTAGTTTCTCTTGAGTCCAATACGCTGCACCTGCTGGGAACACACGCGAGTGCTATTTGCACTGGGGATGGCCAACTGAACACAATAGTGACTCCCCTTACCAGAAAACAACTCTTGCTGCTGGGACCAGAAACTGCATGTGATTCAACTCCGTTTATTGAAGGGAATTCAACTCTAGCTCTCCTTACAAGAAACACACTCTGCTTTTGAGAAAGCAGCACTCGTCTACTCTGCTGTGTTTCCTACAGAGCCACAACAGTCAGCTTGCTCAGAACCAAAGAACTGTGCTTTCTACACACAAGGGCCATATCTAGTTCAACTCTTCTTTGGAAACTGACAAGAACAGTATCTTCACTTTTGTCCAATACACTGTACTTTCTGGGAATGGGCGCGAGTGCTATTTGCACTCTGTATGGCAATGGGAGCCCACTAGTGACTCTACTTACCAGAAAACAACTCTTGCTGCTAGGACCAGAAACTGCATGAGATTCCACTCTGTTCATGAAGGGGAAACCAACACTAGATCGCCTTACAAGAAACACATTCTGCTTTTGAGAAAGGAGTACTCTTCTACTCTACTGTGTTTCCTAGAGTTACAGAACATTGAGCTTGCTCAGAACAAAAGAACTGGGCTTCCTACACACACGGGCCATAGCATGTTCAACTCTTGTAGGAAACTGACAAGAATAGTAGCTTCTCTTATGTAAAGTACACTGTACTTGCTGGGAAGATACGTGTGTGCTTTTTGCACTGTGTATGGCAATGGGAGCGCACTAGTGACTCTCCTTACCAGAAAAGAACTCTTGCTGCTAGGACCAGAAACTGCATGTGATTCAACTCCGTTCATGAGAGGAAACCAACACTAGCTAGCCTTACAAGAAACATACTCAGCTTTTGAGAAAGCAGCACTCTTCTACTCAACTGTGTTTCCTATAGAACCAGAACACTCAGCTTGCTAAGAACCAAAGAACAGTGCTTCCTACACACAAGGGCCCTATCTAGTTCAACTCTTCTAGGGAAACTGACAAGAACAGAAGTTTCTCTTGCGTCCAATGTACTGCACTTGCTGGGAACAGACGTGAGTGGTATTTGCACTAGGTATGGCCAATTGAGCACAATAGTGACTCTCCTTACCAGAAAACAACTCTTGCTGCTAGGCCAGAAACTGCATGTGATTCAACTCCGTTTATGAAACGGAATTCAACTCTAGCTCGCCTTACAAGAAACACACTCTGCTTTTGAGAAAGCAGTACTCTTCAACTCTACTGTGTTTCCTATAGAGCCACAACAGTCAGCTTGCTCAGAACCAAAGAACTGTGGTTCCTACACACAAGGGCCATATCTAGTTCAACTCTGCTTAGGAAACTGACAAGAACAGTAGTTTCTCTTGCGTCCAATACACTGCACTTGCTGGGAACAGACGTGAGTGATATTTGCACTGGGTATGTCCAATTGAGCACAATAGTGACTCTCCTTACCAGAAAACAACTCTTGCTGCTAGGACCAAAAACTGCATGTGATTCAACTCCGTTTATGAAAGGGAATTCAACTCTAACTCGCCTTCCAAGAAACACACTCTGCTTTTGAGAACTCTACTGTGTTTCCTATAGAGCCAGAACAGTCAGCTTGCTCAGAACCAAAGATCTGTGCTTCCAACACACACGGTCCATATCTAGTTCAACACTGCTTAGGAAACTGACAAGAACAGTAGTTTCTCTTGCGTCCAATACACTGCACTTGGTGGGAACAGACGCGAGTGTTATTTGCACTGTGTATGGGCAATTGAGCACAATAGTGACTCTCCTTACCAGAAAACAACTCTTGCTGCTAGGACCAGAAACTGCATGTGATTCAACTCCGTTTATGAAAGGGAATTCAACTCTAGCTCGTCTTACAAGAAACACATTTCTTTTGAGAAAGCAACACTCTTCTACTCAACTGTGTTTCCTATAGAGCCAGAAAAGTCAGCTTGGTAAGAACCAAAGAACTGTGCTTCCTACACACAAGGGCCATATCTAGTTCAACTCTGCTTAGGAAACTGACAAGAACAATAGTTTCTCTTGTGTCCAATGTCCTGCACTTGCTGGGAACAGACGCGAGTGCTATTTACACTGGGTATGGTCATTTGAGCACATTAGTGACTCTCCTTACCAGAAAACAACTCTTGCTGCTAGGACCAGAAATGCATGTGATTCAACTCCGTTTATGAAAGGGAATTCAACTCTAGCTCTCCTTACAAGAAACACACTTCTTTTTAGAAAGCAGCACTCTTCTACTCAACTGTGTTTCCCTTAGAGCCAGAACAGTCAGCTTGCTCAGAACCAAAGAACTGTGCTTCCTACACACAAGGGCCCTATTTAGTTCAACTTTGCTTAGGAAACTGACAAGAACAGTAGCTTTTCTTGCGTCCAATGTACTGCACTTGCTGGGAACAGAGGCGAGTGCTATTTGCACTGGGTATGACCAAAAGAGCACAATAGTGACTCCCCTTAGCAGAAAACAACTCTTGCTGCTAGGACCAGAAACTGCATGTGATTCAACTCCGTTTATGAAAGGGAATTCAACTCTAGCTCGCCTTCCAAGAAACACACTCTGCTTTTAAGAACTGTCCTGTGTTTCCTATAGAGCCAGAACAGTCAACTTGTTCAGAACCAAAGAACTGTGCTTCCTACGCACTCGGGCCGTATCTAGTTCAACTCTGCTTAGGAAACTGACAAGAACAGTAGTTTCTCTTGTGTCCAATGTACTGCACTTGCTGAGAACAGACGCGAGTGCTATTTGGACTGGGTATGGTCAATTGAGCACAATAGTGACTCTCCTTAGCAGAAAACAACTCTTGCTGCTAGGACCAGAAACTGCATGTGATTCAACTCCGTTTATGAAAGGGAATTCAACTCTAGCTCGTCTTAGAAGAAACACACTTCTTTTGAGAAAGCAGCACTCTTCTACTCAACTGTGTTTCCTATAGAGCTAGAACAGTCAGCTCGCTAAGAAACAAAGATCAGTGCTTCCTACACACAAGGGACCTATTTAGTTCAACTCTGCTAGGGAAACTGAGAAGAACAGTAGTTTCTCTTGCGTCCAATACACTGCACTTGCTGGGAACAGACGCGAGTGGTATTTGCACTGGGTATGGCCAATTGAGCACAATATTGACTCTCCTTAACAGAAAACAACTCTTGATGCTAGGACCAGAAACTGCATGTGATTCAACTCCGTTTATGAAAGGGAATTCAACTCTAGCTCGCCTTACAAGAAACACACTCTGGTTTTGAGAAAGCAGCACTTTTCTACTCTACTGTTTGCTATAGAGCCAGAACATATAGCTTGCTCAGAACCAAAGAACTGTGCTTCCTACACACAAGGGCCATATCTAGGTCAACTCTGCTTAGGAAACTGAGAAGAACAGTAGTTTCTCTTGCGTCCAATACACTGCACTTGCTGGGAACAGACGCGAGCGCTATTTGCACTCTTTATGGCCAATTGAGCACAATAGGGACTCTCCTTACCAGAAAACAACTCTTGCTGCTAGGAACAGAAACTGCATGTGATTCAACTCCGTTTATGAAAGAGAATTCAACTCTAGTTCGCCTTACAAGAAACACACTTCTTTTGAGAAAGCAGCACTCTTCTACTCAACTGTGTTTCCTATAGAGCCAGAACAGTCAGCTTGCTAAGAACCAAAGAACAGTGCTTCCTACACACAAGGGCCCTATCTAGTTCAACACTTCTAGGGAAGCTGACAAGAACAGAAGTTTCTCTTGCGTCCAATGTACTGCACTTGCTGGGAACAGACGCGAGTGGTATTTGCACTGGGTATGGCCAATTGAGCACAATAGTGACTCTCCTTACCAGAAAACAACTCTTGCTCCTAGGCCAGAAACTGCATGTGATTCAACTCCGTTTATGAAAGGGAATTCAACTCTAGCTCGCCTTACAAGAAACACACTCTGCTTTTGAGAAAGCAGCACTCTTCTACTCTACTGTGTTTCCTGTAGAGCCAGAACAGTCAGCTTGCTCAGAACCAAAGAACTGTGCTTCCTACACACAAGGGCCATATCTAGTTCAACTCTGCTTAGGAAACTGACAAGAACAGTAGTTTCTCTTGCGTCCAATACACTGCACTTGCTGGGAACAGACGCGAGTGCTATTTGCACTGGGTATAGCCAATTGAGCACAATAGTGACTCTCCTTGCCAGAAAACAACTCTTGCTGCTAGGACCAGAAACTGCATGTGATTCAACTCCGTTTATGAAAGGGAATTCAACTCTAGTTCACCTTCCAAGAAACACACTCTGCTTTTGAGAACTCTACTGTGTTTCCTATAGAGCCAGAACAGTCAGCTTGGTAAGAACCAAAGAACTGTGCTTCCAACACACACGGGCCATATCTAGTTCAACTCTGATTAGGAAACTGAGAAGAACAGTAGTTTCTCTTTCGTCCAATGTACTGCACTTGCTGTGAACAGACGCGAGTGCTATTTGCACTGGGTATGGCCAATTGAGCACAATAGTGACTCTCCTTACCAGAAAACCACTCTTGCTGCTAGGACCAGAAACTGCATGTAATTCAACTCCGTTTATGAAAGGGAATTCAACTCTAGCTCGTCTTACAAGAAACACATTTCTTTTGAGAAAGCAACACTCTTCTACTCAACTGTGTTTCCTATAGAGCCAGAACAGTCAGCTTGTTCAGAACCAAAGAACTGTGCTTCCTACACACAAGGGCCATATCTAGTTCAACTCTGCTTAGGAAACTGACAAGAACAGTAGTTTCTCTTGTGTCCAATGTACTGCACTTGCTGGGAACAGACGCGAGTGCTATTTGGACTGGGTATGGTCAATTGAGCACAATAGTGACTCTCCTTACCAGAAAACAACTCTTGCTGCTAGGACCAGAAACTGCATGTGATTCAACTCCGTTTATGAAAGGGAATTCAACTCTAGCTCGCCTTCCAAGAAACACACTCTGCTTTTGAGAACTGTCCTGTGTTTCCTATAGAGCCAGAACAGTCAGCTTGTTCAGAACCAAAGAACTGTGCTTCCTACGCACTCGGGCCGTATCTAGTTCAACTCTGCTTAGGAAACTGACAAGAACAGTAGTTTCTCTTGTGTCCAATGTACTGCACTTGCTGGGAACAGACGCGAGTGCTATTTGGACTGGGTATGGTCAATTGAGCACAATAGTGACTCTCCTTACCAGAAAACAACTCTTGCTGCTAGGACCAGAAATGCATGTGATTCAACTCCGTTTATGAAAGGGAATTCAACTCTAGCTCGCCTTCCAAGAAACACACTCTGCTTTTGAGAACTCTACTGTGTTTCCTATAGAGCCAGAACAGTCAGCTTGTTCAGAACCAAAGAACTGTGCTTCCTACGCACTCGGGCCGTATCTAGTTCAACTCTGCTTAGGAAACTGACAAGAACAGTAGTTTCTCTTGAGTCCAATACACTGCACCTCCTGGGAACACACGCGAGTGCTATTTGCGCTGGGTATGGCCAACTGAACACAATAGTGACTCCCCTTACCACAAAACAACTCTTGCTGCTGGGACCAGAAACTGCATGTGATTCAACTCCGTTTATGAAAGGGAATTCAACTCTAGCTCGCCTTACAAGAAAACATACTCTGCTTTCTCAAAAGCAGCACTCTTCTACTCTACTGTGTTTCTTATAGAGTGAGAAGGGTCAGCTTGCTCAGAACAAAGAACTGTGCTTCCTACACACACGGGCCATATCTAGTTCAACTCTGCTTAGGAAACTGTCAAGAAGAGTAGCTTCTCTTGCTTCCAATACACTGCACTTGCCTTTAACAGACGCGAGTGCTATTTGCACTGGGTATGGCCAATTGAACACAATAGTGACTCTCCTTACAAGAAAACAACTCTTGCTGCTAGGAACAGAAACTGAATGTGATTCAACTCCGTTTATGAAAGGGAATTCAACTCTAGCTCGCCTTACAAGAAACACATTCTGCTTTTGAGAAAGCAGCACACTTCTACTCTACTGTGTTTCCTATAGAACCAGAACATTCAGCTTGCACAGAACCAAAGAACTGTGCTTCCTACACACTCGGGCCGTATCTAGTTCATCTCTGCTTAGGAAACTGACAAGACCCGTAGCTTCCCTTGCGTCCAATACACTGCAATAACTTGGAACAGACGCGAGAGTTATTTGCACTGGGTATGGCCAATTGAGCACAATATTGACACTCCTTACCAGAAAACAACTCTTGCTGCTAGGACCAGAAACTGCATGTGATTCAACGCCGTTTATGAAAGGGAATTCAACTCTAGCTCGCCTTACAAGAAACACACTCTGCTTTTGAGAAGGCAGCACTCTTCTACTCTACTGTGTTTTCTATAGAGCCAGAACAGTCAGCTTGCTCAAAACCAAAGAACTGTGCTTCCTATACACTCGGGCCGTATCTAGTTCAACTCTGCTTAGGAAACTGACAAGAACAGTAGTTTCTCTTGAGTCCAATACGCTGCACCTGCTGGGAACACACGCGAGTGCTATTTGCACTGGGGATGGCCAACTGAACACAATAGTGACTCCCCTTACCAGAAAACAACTCTTGCTGCTGGGACCAGAAACTGCATGTGATTCAACTCCGTTTATTGAAGGGAATTCAACTCTAGCTCTCCTTACAAGAAACACACTCTGCTTTTGAGAAAGCAGCACTCGTCTACTCTGCTGTGTTTCCTACAGAGCCACAACAGTCAGCTTGCTCAGAACCAAAGAACTGTGCTTTCTACACACAAGGGCCATATCTAGTTCAACTCTTCTTTGGAAACTGACAAGAACAGTATCTTCACTTTTGTCCAATACACTGTACTTTCTGGGAATGGGCGCGAGTGCTATTTGCACTCTGTATGGCAATGGGAGCCCACTAGTGACTCTACTTACCAGAAAACAACTCTTGCTGCTAGGACCAGAAACTGCATGAGATTCCACTCTGTTCATGAAGGGGAAACCAACACTAGATCGCCTTACAAGAAACACATTCTGCTTTTGAGAAAGGAGTACTCTTCTACTCTACTGTGTTTCCTAGAGTTACAGAACATTGAGCTTGCTCAGAACAAAAGAACTGGGCTTCCTACACACACGGGCCATAGCATGTTCAACTCTTGTAGGAAACTGACAAGAATAGTAGCTTCTCTTATGTAAAGTACACTGTACTTGCTGGGAAGATACGTGTGTGCTTTTTGCACTGTGTATGGCAATGGGAGCGCACTAGTGACTCTCCTTACCAGAAAAGAACTCTTGCTGCTAGGACCAGAAACTGCATGTGATTCAACTCCGTTCATGAGAGGAAACCAACACTAGCTAGCCTTACAAGAAACATACTCAGCTTTTGAGAAAGCAGCACTCTTCTACTCAACTGTGTTTCCTATAGAACCAGAACACTCAGCTTGCTAAGAACCAAAGAACAGTGCTTCCTACACACAAGGGCCCTATCTAGTTCAACTCTTCTAGGGAAACTGACAAGAACAGAAGTTTCTCTTGCGTCCAATGTACTGCACTTGCTGGGAACAGACGTGAGTGGTATTTGCACTAGGTATGGCCAATTGAGCACAATAGTGACTCTCCTTACCAGAAAACAACTCTTGCTGCTAGGCCAGAAACTGCATGTGATTCAACTCCGTTTATGAAACGGAATTCAACTCTAGCTCGCCTTACAAGAAACACACTCTGCTTTTGAGAAAGCAGTACTCTTCAACTCTACTGTGTTTCCTATAGAGCCACAACAGTCAGCTTGCTCAGAACCAAAGAACTGTGGTTCCTACACACAAGGGCCATATCTAGTTCAACTCTGCTTAGGAAACTGACAAGAACAGTAGTTTCTCTTGCGTCCAATACACTGCACTTGCTGGGAACAGACGTGAGTGATATTTGCACTGGGTATGTCCAATTGAGCACAATAGTGACTCTCCTTACCAGAAAACAACTCTTGCTGCTAGGACCAAAAACTGCATGTGATTCAACTCCGTTTATGAAAGGGAATTCAACTCTAACTCGCCTTCCAAGAAACACACTCTGCTTTTGAGAACTCTACTGTGTTTCCTATAGAGCCAGAACAGTCAGCTTGCTCAGAACCAAAGATCTGTGCTTCCAACACACACGGTCCATATCTAGTTCAACACTGCTTAGGAAACTGACAAGAACAGTAGTTTCTCTTGCGTCCAATACACTGCACTTGGTGGGAACAGACGCGAGTGTTATTTGCACTGTGTATGGGCAATTGAGCACAATAGTGACTCTCCTTACCAGAAAACAACTCTTGCTGCTAGGACCAGAAACTGCATGTGATTCAACTCCGTTTATGAAAGGGAATTCAACTCTAGCTCGTCTTACAAGAAACACATTTCTTTTGAGAAAGCAACACTCTTCTACTCAACTGTGTTTCCTATAGAGCCAGAAAAGTCAGCTTGGTAAGAACCAAAGAACTGTGCTTCCTACACACAAGGGCCATATCTAGTTCAACTCTGCTTAGGAAACTGACAAGAACAATAGTTTCTCTTGTGTCCAATGTCCTGCACTTGCTGGGAACAGACGCGAGTGCTATTTACACTGGGTATGGTCATTTGAGCACATTAGTGACTCTCCTTACCAGAAAACAACTCTTGCTGCTAGGACCAGAAATGCATGTGATTCAACTCCGTTTATGAAAGGGAATTCAACTCTAGCTCTCCTTACAAGAAACACACTTCTTTTTAGAAAGCAGCACTCTTCTACTCAACTGTGTTTCCCTTAGAGCCAGAACAGTCAGCTTGCTCAGAACCAAAGAACTGTGCTTCCTACACACAAGGGCCCTATTTAGTTCAACTTTGCTTAGGAAACTGACAAGAACAGTAGCTTTTCTTGCGTCCAATGTACTGCACTTGCTGGGAACAGAGGCGAGTGCTATTTGCACTGGGTATGACCAAAAGAGCACAATAGTGACTCCCCTTAGCAGAAAACAACTCTTGCTGCTAGGACCAGAAACTGCATGTGATTCAACTCCGTTTATGAAAGGGAATTCAACTCTAGCTCGCCTTCCAAGAAACACACTCTGCTTTTAAGAACTGTCCTGTGTTTCCTATAGAGCCAGAACAGTCAACTTGTTCAGAACCAAAGAACTGTGCTTCCTACGCACTCGGGCCGTATCTAGTTCAACTCTGCTTAGGAAACTGACAAGAACAGTAGTTTCTCTTGTGTCCAATGTACTGCACTTGCTGAGAACAGACGCGAGTGCTATTTGGACTGGGTATGGTCAATTGAGCACAATAGTGACTCTCCTTAGCAGAAAACAACTCTTGCTGCTAGGACCAGAAACTGCATGTGATTCAACTCCGTTTATGAAAGGGAATTCAACTCTAGCTCGTCTTAGAAGAAACACACTTCTTTTGAGAAAGCAGCACTCTTCTACTCAACTGTGTTTCCTATAGAGCTAGAACAGTCAGCTCGCTAAGAAACAAAGATCAGTGCTTCCTACACACAAGGGACCTATTTAGTTCAACTCTGCTAGGGAAACTGAGAAGAACAGTAGTTTCTCTTGCGTCCAATACACTGCACTTGCTGGGAACAGACGCGAGTGGTATTTGCACTGGGTATGGCCAATTGAGCACAATATTGACTCTCCTTAACAGAAAACAACTCTTGATGCTAGGACCAGAAACTGCATGTGATTCAACTCCGTTTATGAAAGGGAATTCAACTCTAGCTCGCCTTACAAGAAACACACTCTGGTTTTGAGAAAGCAGCACTTTTCTACTCTACTGTTTGCTATAGAGCCAGAACATATAGCTTGCTCAGAACCAAAGAACTGTGCTTCCTACACACAAGGGCCATATCTAGGTCAACTCTGCTTAGGAAACTGAGAAGAACAGTAGTTTCTCTTGCGTCCAATACACTGCACTTGCTGGGAACAGACGCGAGCGCTATTTGCACTCTTTATGGCCAATTGAGCACAATAGGGACTCTCCTTACCAGAAAACAACTCTTGCTGCTAGGAACAGAAACTGCATGTGATTCAACTCCGTTTATGAAAGAGAATTCAACTCTAGTTCGCCTTACAAGAAACACACTTCTTTTGAGAAAGCAGCACTCTTCTACTCAACTGTGTTTCCTATAGAGCCAGAACAGTCAGCTTGCTAAGAACCAAAGAACAGTGCTTCCTACACACAAGGGCCCTATCTAGTTCAACACTTCTAGGGAAGCTGACAAGAACAGAAGTTTCTCTTGCGTCCAATGTACTGCACTTGCTGGGAACAGACGCGAGTGGTATTTGCACTGGGTATGGCCAATTGAGCACAATAGTGACTCTCCTTACCAGAAAACAACTCTTGCTCCTAGGCCAGAAACTGCATGTGATTCAACTCCGTTTATGAAAGGGAATTCAACTCTAGCTCGCCTTACAAGAAACACACTCTGCTTTTGAGAAAGCAGCACTCTTCTACTCTACTGTGTTTCCTGTAGAGCCAGAACAGTCAGCTTGCTCAGAACCAAAGAACTGTGCTTCCTACACACAAGGGCCATATCTAGTTCAACTCTGCTTAGGAAACTGACAAGAACAGTAGTTTCTCTTGCGTCCAATACACTGCACTTGCTGGGAACAGACGCGAGTGCTATTTGCACTGGGTATAGCCAATTGAGCACAATAGTGACTCTCCTTGCCAGAAAACAACTCTTGCTGCTAGGACCAGAAACTGCATGTGATTCAACTCCGTTTATGAAAGGGAATTCAACTCTAGTTCACCTTCCAAGAAACACACTCTGCTTTTGAGAACTCTACTGTGTTTCCTATAGAGCCAGAACAGTCAGCTTGGTAAGAACCAAAGAACTGTGCTTCCAACACACACGGGCCATATCTAGTTCAACTCTGATTAGGAAACTGAGAAGAACAGTAGTTTCTCTTTCGTCCAATGTACTGCACTTGCTGTGAACAGACGCGAGTGCTATTTGCACTGGGTATGGCCAATTGAGCACAATAGTGACTCTCCTTACCAGAAAACCACTCTTGCTGCTAGGACCAGAAACTGCATGTAATTCAACTCCGTTTATGAAAGGGAATTCAACTCTAGCTCGTCTTACAAGAAACACATTTCTTTTGAGAAAGCAACACTCTTCTACTCAACTGTGTTTCCTATAGAGCCAGAACAGTCAGCTTGTTCAGAACCAAAGAACTGTGCTTCCTACACACAAGGGCCATATCTAGTTCAACTCTGCTTAGGAAACTGACAAGAACAGTAGTTTCTCTTGTGTCCAATGTACTGCACTTGCTGGGAACAGACGCGAGTGCTATTTGGACTGGGTATGGTCAATTGAGCACAATAGTGACTCTCCTTACCAGAAAACAACTCTTGCTGCTAGGACCAGAAACTGCATGTGATTCAACTCCGTTTATGAAAGGGAATTCAACTCTAGCTCGCCTTCCAAGAAACACACTCTGCTTTTGAGAACTGTCCTGTGTTTCCTATAGAGCCAGAACAGTCAGCTTGTTCAGAACCAAAGAACTGTGCTTCCTACGCACTCGGGCCGTATCTAGTTCAACTCTGCTTAGGAAACTGACAAGAACAGTAGTTTCTCTTGTGTCCAATGTACTGCACTTGCTGGGAACAGACGCGAGTGCTATTTGGACTGGGTATGGTCAATTGAGCACAATAGTGACTCTCCTTACCAGAAAACAACTCTTGCTGCTAGGACCAGAAATGCATGTGATTCAACTCCGTTTATGAAAGGGAATTCAACTCTAGCTCGCCTTCCAAGAAACACACTCTGCTTTTGAGAACTCTACTGTGTTTCCTATAGAGCCAGAACAGTCAGCTTGTTCAGAACCAAAGAACTGTGCTTCCTACGCACTCGGGCCGTATCTAGTTCAACTCTGCTTAGGAAACTGACAAGAACAGTAGTTTCTCTTGAGTCCAATACACTGCACCTCCTGGGAACACACGCGAGTGCTATTTGCGCTGGGTATGGCCAACTGAACACAATAGTGACTCCCCTTACCACAAAACAACTCTTGCTGCTGGGACCAGAAACTGCATGTGATTCAACTCCGTTTATGAAAGGGAATTCAACTCTAGCTCGCCTTACAAGAAAACATACTCTGCTTTCTCAAAAGCAGCACTCTTCTACTCTACTCTGTTTCTTATAGAGTCAGAAGACTCAGCTTGCTCAGAACCAAAGAACTGTGCTTCCTACACACACGGGCCATATCTAGTTCAACTATGCTTAGGAAACTGTCAAGAACAGTAGCTTCTCTTGCTTCCAATACACTGCACTTGCCTTTAACAGACGCGAGTGCTATTTGCACTGGGTATGGCCAATTGAGCACAATAGTGACTCTCCTTACCATAAAACAACTCTTGCTGCTAGGACCAGATACTGCATGTGATTCAACTCCATTTATGAAAGGGAATTCAACTCTAGCTCGCCTTACAAGAAACACATTCTGCTTTTGAGAAAGCAGCACTCCTCTACTCTACTGTGTTTCCTATAGAGCCAGAACAGTCAGCTTGCTCAGAACCAAAGAACTGTGCTTCCTACACAAACGGGCCATATGTAGTTCAACTCTGCTTAGGAAACTGACAAGACCAGTAGTTTCTCTTGCGTCCAATACACTGCACTTGCTGGGAACAGACGCGAGTGTTATTTGCACTGGCTATGGCCAATTGAGCACAATAGTGACTCTCCTTACCAGAAAACAACTCTTGCTGCTAGGAACAGAAACTGCATGTGATTCAACTCCGTTTATTGAAGGGAATTCAACTCTAGCTCTCCTTACAAGAAACACACTCTGCTTTTGAGAAAGCAGCACTTGTCTACTCTACTGTGTTTCCTATAGAGCTAGAACAGTCAGCTTGCTCAGAACCAAAGAACTGTGCTTTCTACACACAAGGGCCATATCTAGTTCAACTCTCCTTTGGAAACTGACAAGAACAGTATCTTCACTTTTGTCCAATACACTGTAATTTCTGGGAATGGGCGCGAGTGTTATTTGCACTGTGTATGGCAATGGGAGCCCACTAGTGACTCTCCTTACCAGAAAACAACTCTTGCTGCTAGGACCAGAAACTGCATGAGATTCCACTCTGTTTATGAAGGGGAAACCAACACTAGATCGCCTTACAAGAAACACATTCTGCTTTTGAGAAAGGAGTACTCTTCTACTCTACTGTGTTTCCTAGAGTTACAGAACAGTGAGCTTGCTCAGAACAAAAGAACTAGGCTTCCTACACACACGGGCCATAGCAGGTTCAACTCTTGTAGGAAACTGACAAGAATAGTAGCTTCTCTTATGTCCAATACACTGTACTTGCTGGGAAGATACGTGTGTGCTTTTTGCACTGTGTATGGCAATGGGAGCGCACTAGTGACTCTCCTTACCAGAAAACAACTCTTGCTGCTAGGACCAGAAACTGCATGTGATTCAACTCCGTTCATGAGAGGAAAGCAACACTAGCTAGCCTTACAAGAAACATACTCAGCTTTTGAGAAAGGAGCACTCTTCTATTCTAATGTGTTTCCTATAGGGCCAGAACAGTGAGCTTGCTCAGAACTAAAAAACTGTGCTTCCTACACACACGGGCCATATCTAGTTCAATTCTGCTTAGGAAACTGACAAGAACAGTAGCTTCTCTTCCGTCCAATACACTGTACTTGCTGGGAACAGAGGCGAGTGCTATTTGCACTGTGTGTGGCATAGTGAGCCCACTATTGAGTCTCCATACCAGAAAACAACTCTTGCTGATAGCACCAGAAACTGCATGTGATTCAATTCCGTTTATGAAGGATTTCCCCTTCATAATTTTATTTGTATTAAAATGTTATTTGTTGGTTAATAAATAATGTTGCCTGAGGGTCAGAGCTATTAGCAAGCTTAGGAAAGCAGGCCAGTGGTGGTGTACTCTTGTAATCTCAGCACTTGTTAGGCAGAGCTGGGTAAGTCTCTGTGTGTTCAGGGATACAGCAATTATTGGATACACATACCTTAATCAATACCAATCATGGAAAATCTGGAGGCCAATACAGACAGGCCGTGGCTAGCCAGTCATGTGGTTGGTTTTACAACCAATGAGAAGGCAGAACAGGAACTCTATATAAAGACTTGAACACAGGGGTCACTCTGGTTCGGATAGGTAGCACCACCGCAGGAGGAAGGGTAAGGTTTTAGCTCTTGGCTCTGACCTCTTGGCATTCTTCTTTGCATTGGTTCTGTGTTTCTTATTTAATAAGAAGGTTGGTTACATCTACATTTGGCACCCAACGTGACAAGAATCCATTAAAAACCACTTGGCTTGGCTTGGCTTGGCGGCAGGTCATGTTTCCACCCTGGGCGGCCTGCCTACCTAGCTCAGGCCCAGGCCTGACTGACCTGCAGCTGGAGCTACTTGCAACTGCTACAAGCAACTCAGGCCTGCCTTGCCAAATAGTGCCCCTGCCTGTAAAGCCAAGGCTTGACTCGGCTCAAGCGGCTACTCTCTCTCTCCCTCTCTCTCTCTCTCTCTCTCTCTCTCTCTCTCTCTCTCTCTCTGGATTCACACATTGAACACCAGGTGGCTGTTTTGAAATTCCCTGGAATTCTACTGTTCTACCGAGACTTGGTAACTCAATTAACGTATCTCTTTAAAAGAGAATTTTTTTCTACATTAAAAGAAAAAAAAATGGGCTTTATGTGTACATTGGAAGAAAATTGGGCTTTGTTTGAAATTTTAGGCACTCTGACAATGGAACAACTATATGAAAAGATTAATATTGATTGAATTATTCAGTTTATTACTTTTCTTATCCTCATTTTACTATTTAGAAAGATAGTCAACTTAAGTGCCAGCATAACAGTCTTAGAAAAACCTGTTAAACCAGTAAAGATGAATTACAGAGAAATTCAAATTCAGACAGAAGAAATAAATAGTGAAGTTGTTTCAAAATTGAATCATAAGGTTACAGAAAGAAAGCCAGTTTTCACACAATCACCCTTAATTTATCCGGTAGCCGTACAGCAGCTACCTGATGAAGAGAATGAACAAAATACTTGGGCTCCAGTTAAAATGTTAGACTTATGAAGATTTAAGGAGGCAATAGCATCTTATGGCATGCACTCCCCATATGTAAAGCAAATGTTAAATACCTGGTCAACTTGTAATAGTATTATACCAAAGGACTGGTGGGAATTGGCACAGGCTGTTCTTTAACCTGGACAAAATCTCCAGTGGAAAATGTGGTTCAATAATGAGGCTAAAAATATAGAAAAACAATGGTGGGATAGCGGAATACAAATCTGCCAGGATCAGCTTATTTGAGAAGGCCAATATGCTTCAGTGGAAACACAATGTTTATAAGATGTCTAAACCCTAGTTCTATGTTGAACGGCAGCTTTGAATGCATGGGACAGAGTTGAAGAACCAGGAAAAAAGACTGAGTCATTTACAAAGTTTATACAGGGCCCAAAAGAATCTTTCACAGATTTCTTACAAAGATTGACTTCAGCAGTACAGAAAATGGTCCCGAATTCAGAGGCTAGTCAGATAATACTTGAATCTTTGGCCTTTGAGAATGCAAATGCAGCATGCAAAAGAATAATCAGGTCGTTAAAGGCAAGATCTGCACCTTTGGAAGATTGGATTAGAGATACAGTTAATGTTGAGGCTTTTGACCATGATGATATGTGGGTAGGAAAAGCAATTTCAAAAGGTTTGAGCAATGTTAGATGTTTTGGATGTGGAAAGCAAGGACATTTGAAAAGGGATTGTAAACAGGTCATTCCTAGAAATAATGTTTCTTCAAGGAACACTGGCAACAGAATGCCCCTTCCTTCTGGAGTATGCAGAAGGTGTGGTAAGGGAAAACACTGGACCAACGAATGTAGATCAACAAGGGACAGACAGGGTAATCCTCTGCCTCGAGCTTCGGGAAACTCCCAGAGGGGCCTCAGACAGGCCCCCACAGTAAATCCAGTTCAAACCTTTCCTGCAGTTGTAGAGGAAACCCCTATTCGAAGCAACTAAATAACCAAATGTCTATTGGAATAAATCATGTTATTCAAGATGATGAAACAGAGAAAATAGGAAATTCAGGAAAAAACATAGAGAAAAATTTTTGGCAAGCTTCTATTAATGAACAAAGACCAAAACTAACAATAAAGATAAATGGTGTTTTGTTGTCTGGTCAGGTAGACACAGGTGCTGACATTACCATAATTGCACCAAAATTTTGACATCCAACTTGGCCTCTTCAGGAGGTAAACGTTCAACTGTTAGGAATTGGGACATTATCTCAAGTGAAGCAAAGTGCAAGATGGCTTGAATGTATAGGTCCAGAAGGACAGAAAGGAAAATTAAAACCATATATGGCTAACATAGCTATGAACCTGTGTGGTCGAGACTTGTTACAACAATGGAATACTCAGATTAAAATCCCTCCAATCTCAGAAACAAATGATAAATTAGTACATGTTTCTGAGAGAAATATTAAAAGATATTATTCTAATGAGTACTCACCAGCCATCCATGTCATACAAGAACAGGGCACAACAACTGATAATTTTCCAAATACACTAACAGCTCTACCTTTAAAATGATCAACAGACAAGCCTGTATGGGTTCAGCAATGGCCTTTAACAACAGAGAAACTCCAGGCTTTACAAGAGCTGGTGGAAGAACAGTTAAATGCTCATCATATGGAAGAATCAACCAGCCCTTGGAATTCTCCTGTATTTGTTATTAAAAAAAATCTGGTAAATGGAGAATGATAACAGATCTTAAAGCAATTAACAAAGTAATTCAGCCAATGGGCTCTTTATAATCTGGAAATCCATTGCCTACTCTGTTACCAAAAGGATGGCCTCTCATAGTTATTGATTTAAAAGACTGTTTCTTTTCAATACCCTTACAAGAAAAGACAGAGAAAGATTTGCTTTCACAGTGCCTACTTATAATAATTCTCAACCGGTTAAAAGATTTCAGTGGAGGGTTCTCCCACAGGGAATGTTGAATAGCCGAACTTTGTGCCAATATTTTATAAAACAGCCACTAGAAGTGGTACGTAAAAAATTTCCTAAATCTATGATTTATCATTATATGGATGATAATTTATTAGCTGACTCAAATGCAGATACTTTAGAAAGAATGTTTGAAGAAGTAAAGAAAATTTTGCCTTGTTGGGGATTACAAATTGCTTCTGAAAAGATACGAAGAGGAGATTCTATTAATTATTTAGGATATAAAATAGAACTTCAAAAAATTAGACCTCAAAAGGTGCACATTAGGAGAGATCAACTACAGACTCTTAATGACTTTCAAAGATTATTTGGAGACATTTCTCATCTAAGAACTACTGTTGGGGTAAAAAATGATGAACTGAATAATTTGTTTAAAACCTTAGAAGGTGACAAGGACTTAAATAGTCCAAGAGAATTATCACCTGGAGCTGAGAAAGAATTGGCCTTGGTAGAAAAGAAAGTACATAGATTGTATTGAGCCAAAGCTGGATTGCATTTTGGTTATTTTACCTTCTAGGCATTCCCCAACAGGAATATTAATGCAAAGGGAAGATATTATATTGGAATGGATATTTTTACCAAATAAACCAAATAAAAAATTAAAACCTTATGTGGAAAAAATCTCTGACTTGATTTGGAAAGGAAAATTGAGACTTCATCAATTAGCAGGAATAGACCCAGCAGAAATTGTCGTACCTTTAACTAAGGAGGACATTGAAAAATTATGGATAGGAAATGAAGCTCGACAAAAAGCTTGTAGTAATTTTTTAGGAGAAATTAACAGCAAATATCCCAAAAGCAATAGAATTGATCTTATAAAGAGAGCTGATTGGATCTTGCCTCGAGTTCTACAGGAAAAACCGTATCTGGAGTTTGTACATTTTATACAGATGCCAACAAACAAGGAAAGGCAGGTTACAAATCAGAAAATTTAAGTAAATGGTTCAAAGTCCTCATAATTCAGTTCAAAAATCAGAATTGTATGCTATTCTGTTGGTATTAATGGATTTTTCAGAACCTCTCAATGTAGTAACCGACTCTCAGTATGCTGAAAGAGTAGTATTACATATCGAGACTGCAGAATTTATCCACGATGCTTCAGAATTAACTTCATTATTTATTCAATTACAAGATACAATCAGAAAAAGGAGTCATCCTTTATATATAACTCACATCCGATCCCATACTGGTATGCCAGGCCCTCTAGCACAAGGCAATGATGAGATTGATAAATTATTGATAGGAAATGTGATGGAGGCCTCAGAATTTCATAAAAAACATCATGTAAATAGTAAAGGTTTAAAAAAGGATTTTTCCATAACCTGGCAACAAGCCAAAGAAATAGTAAAGAAATGTCCTACTTGTTCCTTCTACAATCAAACACCATTACCAGCAGGATGTAACCCAAAGGATACTCAGAGGAATGAAATCTGACAGATGGACGTGTTTCACTTTGCAGAATTTGGAAAATTGAAATATGTACACCACACTATCAAAACTTATTCAGGATTTCAATGGGCAACTGCTTTGAGTTCTGAAAAAGCTGATTCTGTAATCACTCGTTTCCTAGATGTTATGGCCATTATGGGTATACCTGCACAAATCAAAACTGATAATGCTCCATCATATGTCTCTGTTAAAATGAAACAGTTTTTTGCTTATTATAATATAAACCATGTTACAGGTATACCACATAATCCTACAGGTCAAGCAGTTATAGATAGATCAAACAGAACTCTAAAGGATATGCTAAATAAACAAAAAGGAGTAACAAAAACCCCCAGAAATAGACTACATAATGCTCTATTAACTTTGAATTTTCTTAATGCCAATGAGAAAGGAACAACAGCTGCAGAGAGACATTGGATAATAGAAAAAACTACAGAATTAAATCAACCTATATACTTTAAGGATGTGCCGACCTCAGAATGGAAACCAGAATGGAAACATTGGGGACGAGGTTTTGCTTTTATTTCTACAGGAGAAGATAAGCTGTGGGTACCATCAAAATTGATAAAGGTTCGAATTGAACAAAAGAGACCTCTTAATTAGAGGAGTTGATAGTTCATCAACTATCATGAACATCCAATTTAAACTAACTTACACCAGTAACAGATGCCTTTTCATTTAATCAGATAATAACTTGCCAAAAAGGAACATCCCCAAAAAACCTTGGGGAAAGGTTTTTGGTTTTGTATTTTAGGAGAATGAAGGTTAAGGAATTTGAAGAAACTGGATAAATGAGACAACTGAAGAAAAGGGACAAATCATATATCCAAAGAAACAGAGTGAAATGGCGCATGGTTATGTTATCTAAAAAAAATTTATGTCTTCCTAAATGTTTGTTTCTGCTTTTCTTTAAAGATTTAACACTATTTAACTTCTAATAGTCCCAGTTCAATTAAAATTTAAAGCTGACATTGGAGTTGGAGAATGACTCTCTCCTTCTTTAAACTCAGGCATGTTGTTAAAAGGAAAATGCAAACTCCCTGTATCATGCCAGAAGAAAAGAGCCATCTTTTGCTATGGGACAGGAGAAAAGCCAAATTAATTAAGGGAATATTCTATTACTAATCTCAACCCTTTGATTCTGTTTTGATTCTTTAAACTTTTCTTAAAGTATGAATTTTATATCAAAATTTACAAGATTAATATATATAGATATATATACATTTTAAACTTTGTTAAGATATAAATGGTCATATAGAGTACTAACTAATTCTAAAATGTCGCATATATAGTCTTTGTGTTTGAGTCTCTTATCAGTTTTTTTCAGGAAATCACGGTCAGGCCTAACATCAACTGAAGTCTCCAGGAAGAAGATGGGGCCCCACAACAACAACAATTCCACATGGACAATAATAACATCACTAAGCTGACAAACATCATCTACAGATCAGCTTTGAACTACAAAGTGCTCAGAGCAATTTTGAGAGAGCTAGCTGAGATGATCCAGTCTCAAAGACTACTTGAATAAGGATTTGAGATAAACCCTGAACTTTGGCATTATACGCAGACTGGATAACAAGGATGTAGTTACCTTTCCTAGAATTTGACAATTAACATAAAATTTTTCTTTCAGGATAAAGATACCTTCACCCATACCCAGCAGGAAGCAATTTCAAGAATTCGACGCCCACATTCCCAAAGAGGTGGTGTGGGGCGGTTGGTTTTTTTAATCTTTTAATAGGTTTTGGGTCTGGGATAATTTTCATTGATTGGGGGGTTGGTTACAAGTTGTTGTCAAGGGTGAGGAAAAGGGCTAAGCAAAGGAGATTAGATTTAAGGTTCTTATTTAAAAAAAAAGAAAGAAAGAAAATAAAAGAAAAATGTAAATACTTTACATTGGATTGGATTGTTTTATATTGTATACAAATTATATATATTGAAATTGATATTGTTAGAAAATGTTATATGTATATTTCTAATTGTACCGTTCATCTAACAATGTAATGCAATTTTCTGATCCTTGAATGTTATTACCAACTATTAGGATATAAAGAAATGAAAGTTAGTAGTTAGATATTATAATAGAACTTGTAGTTATATAAGGTATGTTTTCAAGATTGAGTAGATATATTAAGGATAGACAGGTTATCTTCAAAACCTTCAGAGATCTACAGAATATGGCATTTAAAATGTTTTAATAACTTAGAAAATTTTTCTTTTTTGTTATGACTATGAGACATATCGGCTCCTGGCAGTACCCATCTACTTCAGAGAAAATATGGGCATTGAAAAAACTGCAATTGGAGTTAATTTTCATTGTGGCAAAAGTTAGCCACTGGAAAACAAAGTATCCTCAAATCAACTGATGACAAACAGGACAGACAGGACACGAAACAAAGGACTACTGATTCTTGTAAAAACAAGTGTGGTTATCAAAAGGCATCTTCTGAGTCCAGGACAATATGGCACCATCCCTGAAGTGGTCTTCGCAATCCAGGAAAGGTACAGTGCCTGTTTCTTCGAAGGCAGCTTAACAGGCAGTGGGCCGATGGCTTCTGATGTGCAATGAGAAGGTAGTTGAAACAGTTATTTTTGAAGAGTAATTAAGCTCACACCTCTAAACAGTATAATGACATTTAATAGAGGGATGTGGAGAAGAACGGGATGCTGAAATGAAGCCACATACACACATAGCCAAGAAGAATGGACAGCTGAATTCAAAAAACATAAAAAATTTCCAGAATTTAAAATCCTGAATCATGACATGACACTAGTGGAATTCAGGTGTTTCTGGTATATAGACTGCTCTCACCCAATGTGAGGTTGAACTGTTGACCTTGTGTACATCTTACTTCACAAATGAGTGTTAGATATGTTAAGCCTATAGGCTGAAGATGATGCCCCAACACTGCGGAGAAACCTCAGATGATTGTCCAGGCAGCTGGCTGTTTCTGTCAACTCACAAGTTTTTGGAAGTTGCTTGCATATACTTCCTGTTCTTATTTTTTGGTTAGCTAATATTATTTCCTTCTTGGGTATCTGAGGGTGTTGAAGATTAGTTACTTATAGCTGAAGATTAATTAGGATAGAAAGTGAATTAGATACAATAGAATAGATAATGGAACTATTTTCTCTGAATTTGTCAAAAGCAAATGAACTAGACATTCTTTAGGTATATATTACTTGTATATATTGTATATAGTTTTTGTACTTTTGTATATAGTTTTTCTTATATTAGTTATAAGCTATTTCTTTTTTTTCTTTTTATTAAAATAGAAAAGGGGAAATATGGTGATATTTTATTTGTATTAAAATGTTATTTGTATGTTAATAAATAAAGTTGCCCGGGGGTCAGAGATTTTACCAAGACATAGGAAAGCAGGGCAGTGGTGGCATATGCTTGTAATCCCAGCACTTGGTAGGCAGAGCTGAGTAAGTCTCTGTGTGTTTAAGGATACAGCAAATATTGGATACACATGCCTTTAATCTCAATACAAATCATGGAAAACCTGGAGGCCTATACAAACAAGCAGTGAGGAGGCGGTCATGTGGTTGGGATTACAACCAATGAGAAGGCAGGGAAATAACTCTATGTAAAGACTTTAAAACAGGGGTAGCTCTGGTATAGAGAGGTAGGAACACTGCAGGAAGAAGGGTAAGGTTTTAGCA
Source organism: Peromyscus californicus insignis (assembly GCF_007827085.1). Taxonomy (NCBI): domain Eukaryota; kingdom Metazoa; phylum Chordata; class Mammalia; order Rodentia; family Cricetidae; genus Peromyscus; species Peromyscus californicus. The sequence continues at coordinate 26,682 of NW_026294503.1, forward strand.
CTTAGCTCTGACCTCCTGGCTTTCTTCTTTGCATTGGTTCTGTGTTTTTTAATTAATAAGAAGGCTGGTTACTTCTACACTAACTCATCTTACAAGAAACACACTCTACTTTTGAGACAGGACCACACTTCTACTCTACTGTGTTTCCTATAGGGCCAAAATAGTGAACTTGCTCAGAAGAAAAGAACGTGTGCTTCCTACACACACGGGCCATAATTAGTTCAACTCTCCTTAGGAAACTGACAAGAGTAGCTTCTCTTCTGTGCAATACACTGTAATTGTTGAAAACAGACGCGAGTGCTATTTGCACTGTGTATGGCAAAGGGAGCACACTACTGACTTTCCTTGCCAGAAAAAAACTCTTGCTCATAGGACCAGAAACTGCATGTGATTCAACTCCGTTTATGAAGGGGAAAACAAAACTAGCTTGCCTTACAAGAAACACACTTTGCTTTTGAGAAAGTAGCCCTGTAATTCTCTACTGTGTTTCCTATATGGCCAGAACAGTGAGCTTGCTCAGAACAAAAGAACTGTGCTTACTACACACACGGGCCATATCTAGTTCAACTCTGCTTAGGAAACTGACAAGAACAGTAGCTTCTCTTCCGTACAATACACTGTAATTGCTAGGAACACACTCAAGTGCTATTTGCCAGTGTATGGCATTGGGAACACACTAGTGACTTCCCTTACCAGAAAACAACTCTTGCTCATACGGCCAGAAACGACATGTGATTCAACTCCATTTATGAAGCAGATACCAACACTGGCTTGCCTTACAGGAAACACACTCTGCTTTTGAAATAGGAGCACTCTTCTACTCTACTGTGTTTCCTAAAAGGCCAATACAGTGAGCTTGTTCAGAACAAAAGAAATGTGGTTCTACACACACGGGCCACATATAGTTCAACTCTGCTTAGGAAACTGACAAGAACAATAGCTTCTCTTCTGTCCAATACACTGTACTTGCTTGGAACAGACATGAGTGCTATTTAAACTGTGTATGGCAATAGGAGCGCACTAGTGACCCTCCGTACCAGAAAACAACTATTGCTCCTCAGACCAGAAAGTGCATGTGATTCACCTCCCTATATGCTCAGCTTACAAAAAACATGTTCTACTCTTGATTCAGGAGCACTCTTCTACTCTACTGTGTTTCCTGAAGGGCCAGAACAGTGAGCTTGAATAACAGAAGAAAAGAACTGTGCTTCCTACACACACAGGCCATATCTAGTTCAACTCTGCTGAGGAAACTGACAAGAAGAGTAGCTTCTCTTCCGTACAACACAGTGTAATTGCTGGGAACAGACGCGAGTGCTATTTGCACTGTGTATGGCATTGGGAGCACACTAGTGACTTCCCTTACCAGAAAACAACTCTTGCTCATAATGCCAGAAACTACATGTGATTCAACTCCGTTTATGAAGGGGAAACCAACACTAGCTTGCCTTACAAGAAATACACTCTGCTTTTGAGACAGGAGCACTCTTCTACTCTACTGTGTTTCCTATACAACTAGCAAAGAGAGCTTGCTCAGAACAAAAGAACTGTGATTACTACACACATGTGCCAATCTAGTTCACCTCTGATTAGGAGACTGACAAGAACAGTAGCTTCTCTCCAGTCCATTACACTGTATTTGCTGGGAACAGACGCGAGTGCTATTTGCACTGAGTATTGCAATGGGAACGCAATAGTGTCTTTCCTTACCAAAAACAACACTTGCTCATAGGAATAGAAACTGCATGTGATGCAACTCTGTTTATGAAGGGGAAACAAAGACTAGCTCACCTTACAAGAAACACACTCTGCTTTTGTGAAAGAAGCAATCTTCTACTCTACTTTGTTTCCTATACGTCCAGAACAGTGAGCTTGATAAGAACATAAGAACTGTGGTTCCTACACACACGGGCCATATCTAGTTCAACTCTGCTTCTGAAATTGACAAGAATAGTAGCTTCAATTCCCTCCAATACACTGTACGTGCTAGGAACAGACACCAGTGCTACTTGTACTGTGTATGGCATTGGGAGCCCACTAGTTTCTTCCCTTATCAGAAAACAAATCTTGCTCATAGACCCATAAACTGAATGGGATTCAAATCTGTTTATGAAGAGGAATCCAACACTAGCTTTTTTACAGGAAAAGCTCTCTGCATTTGAGAAAGGAGTACTCTACTACTCTACTGTGTTTCCTATAGCCCCAGAACAGTGAGCATGGTCAAAACAAAAGAACTGTGCTGTCTACACACACAGGCCATATCTAGTTCAACTCTGCTGAGGAAACTGACAAGAACAGTAGTTTCTCTAGCGTGCAATATGCTGTATTTGCTGGGAAGTGACACGAGTGCTATTTGCACTGTGTATGGCAATGGGAGTGCACTAGTGAATTTCCTTACCAGAAAACAACTCTTGCTCGTAGGACCAGAAACTGCATGTGATTCAATTCCCTTTATGAAGGGGAAACCAACACTAGCTCAACTTACAAGAAACACACTCTGCTTTTAAAAAGAAGCCCTTTTCTACTCTATTGTGTTTCCCAGAGAACCAGAACAGTGAGCTTGCTCAGAACAAAAGAATTGTGCTTCCTACATCCATAATCCATATCTTGTTCAACTATGTTTAGGAAATGGACAAAAACAGTAGCTTCTCTTCTGTCCAACACACTGGACTTGCTGGACAGACACGAGAGGTATTTGCACTGTGTATGGCAAGGGGAGCGCAATTGTGTCTTTACTTACCAGAAAACATCTCTTGCTCATAGGACCAGAAACTGCATGAGATACAACTCTGTTTATGAAGGGGAAACCAACACTATCTAGCCTTATGAGAAACACACTCTGCTTTTGAGAAAGGAGCACTCTTATACTTTACTGTGTTTCCTATAGGCCCAGAACAGTGAGCTTGCTTAGAACAAAAGAACTGTGCTTCCTACACAAAGGGCCATATCTAGTTCTACTCTGCTTAGGAAACAGACAAGAACAATAGCTTCTCTTCTGTCAAACACACTGTACTTGCTGGGAACACACACATGTGCTATTTGTACTGAGTATGGAAATGGGAACACACTAGTGCCTCTCCTTTAACAGAAAACAACTCTTGATCGTAGGACCAGAAACTGCATGTGATTCAACTCCATTTATGAAGGGGATACCAACACTAGCTCAGCTTACAAAAAACACGTTCTACTTTTGAGACAGGAGCACTCTTCTACTCTACTGTGTTTCCAATAGGGCCAGAACAGTGAGCTTGCTCTGAACAAAAGAACTGTGCTTCCTACACACACAGGCCATATCTAGTTCAACTCTGCTTAGGAAACTGACAAGGACAGTAGCTTCTATTCAGTCCAATACCCTGTACTTGGTGGGAACAGATGCGAATGCTATTTAAACTGTGTATGGCACTAGGGGCGCACTAGTGACTCTCCTTACCAGAAAACAACTCTTGATCATGGAACCAGAAACTGCATGTGATTCAACTCTGTTTATGAAGGGGAAACCAACACTAGCTCAGCTTACAAAAAACATGTTCTACTTTTGATTCAGGAGCACTCTTCTACTCTACTGTGTTTCCTGAAGGGCCAAAACAGTGAGCTTGCTCAGAATAAAAGAACTGTGCTTCCTACACACACAGGCCATATCTAGTTCAACTCTGCTGAGGAAACTGACAAGAAGAGTAACTTCTCTTCTGTACAATACAGTGTAATTGCTGGGAACAGAAGCGAGTGCTATTTGCACTGTGTATGGCATTGGGAGCACACTAGTAACTTCCCTTACCAGAAAACAACTCTCACTCGTAAGGCCAGAAACTACATGTGATTCAACTCCGGGGAAACCAACACTAGCTTGCCTTACAAGAAATACACCTTGCTTTTGAGACAGGAGCACTCTTCTACTCTACTGTGTTTCCTATACGACTAGCAATAGTGTCTTTCCATACCAAAAACAACACTTGCTCATAGGAATAGAAACTGCATGTGATTCATCTCTGTTTATGAAGGGGAAACCAACACTAGCTAACCTTATGAGAAACACACTCTGCTTTTGAGAACGGAGCACTCTTCTACTCTACTGTGTTTCCTATAGGCTCAGAACAGTGAGCTTGCTTAGAACAAAAGAACTGTGCTTCCTACACAAAGGGCCATATCTAGTTCTACTCTGCTTAAGAAACTGACAAGAACAATACATTCTCTTCGGTCCAACACACTGCACTCCCTGGAAACAGACATGAGATCTCTTTTCCCTGTCTATTGCAATGGAAGTGCTATTAGTGACTTTCCTTACCATAAAAGAACTGATGCTCATAGGACCAGAGAATGCATGTGATTCAACTCCGTTTATGAAGGGGAAAGCAACAACAGCTCGCCTCACAATATACACACTGTGGTTTTGAGAAAGGAGCACTCTGCTACATTACTGTGTTTTCCATAGAAGCAGAACAGTGAGCTTGCTCAGAACAAAAGAACTGTTCTTCCTACACACATGGGCCATACCTAGTTCAACTCTGCTTAGGAAACTCACAAGAACATTAGCTTCTCTTCCGTCGAATACACTACACTTGCTGGGAACAGACGCGAGTTCTATTTGCACTGTATATGGCAATGGGAGCACACTAGTGACTTTCCTTACCAGAAATCAACTCTTGCTCGTAGGACCAGAAACTGCATGTGATTCAACTCCGTTTAGGCAGTGGAAACCAGCACTAACTCACCTTAGGAAAAACACACTCTCCTTTTGAGAAAGGAGCACCCTTCTACTCTACTGTGTTTCCTATAGGGCCAGAATAGTAAGTTTGCTCAGAACAAAAAGAACTGTGCTTCCTACACACACGGATCATATCTAGTTCAACTTGGCTTTGGAAACTTCAAGAACAGTAGCCTCTCTTGCGTCCAATACACTGCACTTGCTGGGAACAGACGCGAGTACTATTTGCACTGTGTGTGGCAATGGGAACACACTATTGAGTTTCTTACCAAACAACTCTTGCTCGTAGGCCCAGAAACTGCATGACCTTCAATGACGTTTATGAAGGGAAACCAACACTAGCTCTCCTAAAATGAAACACACTGTGCTTTTGAGAAAGGAGAGCTCTTCTACTCTACAGTGTTTCCTATAGGGCCTGAACAGTAAGCTTGAACAGAAAAAAAAACTGTGCTTCTTACACACGGGACATATCTAGTCAACTCTGCTTAGGAAACTGACAAGAACAGTCGCTTCTCTTGCATCCAATACACTGTACTTGCTGGGAACAGAGGCGAGAGCTCTTTGTACTGTGTATGGCAATGGGAGCACACTACTGACTTTCCTTACCAGAAAACAACTCTTGCTAATAGGACCAGAAACTGCATGTAATTCCACTTCGTTTATGAATGGGAAACCAACACTAGCTTGCCTTACAAGAAACTCACTCAGCTTTTGAGACAGGAGCACTCTTCTACTCTACTGTGTTTCCTACAGGGCCAGAAGAGACAACTTGCTCAGAACAAAATAACTGTGCTTCTGACACGGGCCATATCTAGTTCAACTGTCCTTAGGAAATTGACAAGTACAGTAGCTTCTCTTCAATCAAATACACTGCACTTGCTGAAAACAGTTGCGAATGCTATTTGCACTGTGTATGGCAATGGAAGCACACTAGTGACTTTCATTACCAGAAAACAACTCTTGCTCAACTCCGTTTACGCTCTGGAAACCAACACTAGCTCACCTTTAAAGAAACACACTCTTCTTTTGAGAAAGGAGCACTCTTCTACTCTACTGTGTTTCCTATATGGCCAGAACAGAAAGTACATGTGATTAAACCCTGTTCATGAAATGGACTCAACACTAGCTTGCTTTATGAGAAACACACTCTGCAATTGGAGCACAATAGTTACTTTCCCTACCCGAAAATAACTTTTGTTCGTAGGACCAGAAACTGCATGTGATTCAACTATATTTATGAAGTGGAAATCAACACTAGCTCACCTTACGAGAAACACCCTCTGCTTTTGAGAAAGGAGCAGTCTTCTATTCTACTATATTTCCTATAGGGCCAGAACAGTGACCTTGTTCAGAACAAAAGAACTGTGCTTCGTCAACACACGAGACATATCTAGTTCAATCGCCCTAGGAAAATGACAAGAACAGTAGCTTCTCGTACGTCCAACACACTGCACTTGCTGGGAACAGACACAGTGATATATTGCACTGTGTATGGCAATGGGAGCACAATAGTGACTTTCCTTACCAGAAAAGAACGGTTGCTCATAGGAACAGAAAGTACATGTGATTAAACCCTGTTCATGAAATGGACTCAACACTAGCTTGCTTTATGAGAAACACACTCTGCTTTTGAGAACAGGGCTCTCTGCTACTCTACTGTGTTTCCTAAAGGGCCAGAACAGTGAGCATGCTCAGAAAAAAATACTGCACATCCTAAACACACGGGACTTATCTAGTTCAACTCTGCCTTGGGAACTGACAAGAACATTAGCTTCTCTTCTGAGAAACACACTGCACTTGCTGGGAACAGACACTAGTACTATTTGCACTGTATACGGCAATAGAAGCGCAAAACTGACTTTCTTGACCAGAAAAGAGCTATTGCTCGTAGGACCAGAAACTGCATGGGATTCCATTCTGTTTATTAAGTGGAATTCAACACCAGCTTGCCTTACGAAAAAGACACTCTGCTGTTGAGAAATGAGCACTCTTCTATTCTACTATGTTTCCTATATGACCAGAACAGTGAACTTGCTCAGAACAAAAGAACTGTGCTTCCCACCCACAGAAGCCATATCTAGTTCAACTCTGCTTCAGAACCAGACAAGAACAGTAACTTCTCTTCAGTCCAACATACTTCAATTGCTGGGAATAAAAGCGAGTGCTATTTGCACTGTGTATGGCAATGGGAGCACACTAGTGACTTTACTTACCAGAAAAGAACTGTTGCTCATAGGACCAGAAACTGCATGGCCTTCAACTCCGTTTATGAAGCAGAATTCAAAACTAGCTCGCCTTATGTTCTCACACTCTGCTTTTGAAATTAGAGCATTCTTCTACTCTCCTGTGTTTCCAATAGGGCTAGAACTGTGAGCTTGCTCAGAACAAAAGAACTGTGCTACCTACACACAGGCCATATCTAGTTCCACTCTCCCTAGGACACTGACAAGAACAGTAGCTTCTCTTCTGTCCAACACAACACCCTTGCTGGGAACAGTGAAGAGTGTTATTTGCACTGAGTATGTCAATGGGAGCTCAATAGTGACTTTCCTGACCAGGAAAGAACTGTTGCTCCTAAGACCAGAAACTGCATGTGATTCAACTATGTTTATGAAGAGGAATTCAACACTTGATCACCTTATGAGAAACACACTCTGCTTTAGAGAAAGGACCACTCTTCTAATCTACTATGTTTCCTATAGGGCCAGAACAGTGAGCTTGCTCAGAACAAAAGAACGGTGCTTCCTACATGCACAGCTATATCCAGTTCTACTCTGCCTAGGAAACTGACAGGAACAGTAACTTCTCTTCGGTACAACACACTGCGTTTCCTGGGAATAGACACGAGTGCTATTTGCACTGTGTATGGCAATGGGAGCACAATTGTGACTTTCCTTACCAGAAAAGAACGTTTGATTGTAGGACCAGAAACTGCATTTGATTCAACCCCATTTATGAAGCAAAATTCAACACTAGCTCGACTTACGAGAAACATACTCTGCTTTTGAGAAAGCATCTCTCTTCTACTCTACTGTGGTTCCTATAAGGCCAGAACAGTGCGCTTGATCAGAACAAAAGAACCGTGCTTCCTATACACAGGCCATATCTAGTTCAACTCTGCTTAGGAAACTGACAAGAACAGTAGCTTCTCTTCTGTCCAACACACTGCACTTGATGGAAACAGACGCGAGTGCTATTTGCACTGTGTATGGCAAAGAGAGCATAATAGTGACTTTCCTGACCAGAAATGTATTGTTGCTCATAGGACCAGAAACTGCATGTGATTCAACTCTGGCTATAAAGGGGAATGCAACATGAGCTTGCCTTAGGAGAAACACACAGTATTCTGCTTTAGAGAAAGGAGCATACTTCTACTCTACTGTGTGTCCTATAGGTTCAGAACCGTGAGCTTGCTCAGAACAAACAAAAGAACTGTGCTGCGTAAACACTCGGACCATATCTAGTTCACCTCTGACTAGGATACTGACAAGAATGGTAGCATCCCTTCTCTCCAATATACTACCATTGAGGGGTACAGACGCGAGTGCTTTTTGCACTGTGTATGGCAATGGGAGAACAATAGGGACTTTCTTGACCAGAAAAGATCTGTTGCTCATAGTACCAGAAACTGCATGTGATTCAACTGTGTTTATGAAGGGGAATTCAACACTAGCTCCCCTTATCAGAAACACACTCTGCTTTAGAGAAAGGAGCACTCTTCTACTGTACTGTGTTTCCTATATGGCAAGAACAGTGAGCTTACTCAGAACAAAAGAACTGTGCTTCGTACACACACAGGCCATATCTAGTTCATCTCTGCCTAGGATACTGACAAAAACAGTAGATTCCCTTCTGTCCCACAAGCTGACCTTGCTGGGAACAGACGCAGTGATATTTGCACTGTGTATGGCAATGGGAATGCAATAGTGATTTTCCTGACCAGAAAAGGACTGTTGCTCATAGGACCATAAACTGAATGTGATTCAGCTCTGTCTATAAAGGGGAATTCAACTCCAGCTTGCCTTAAGAGAAACACACTCTGCTTTAGAGAAAGGAGCACTCTTCTACCCTACTTTGTGTCCTATAGTTTCAGAACAGTGAGCTTGCTCAGAACAAAAGAACTGTGCTTCCTACACACATGGGCCATATCTAGTTAATCTCTGCCTATGAAACTGACAAGAACAGTATCTTCTCTTCTTTCCAATATACTGCACTTGCTGGCAAAAGACGCGAGTGCTATTTGCACTGTGTATGGCAATGGGTCCGCAACAGTGACTTTCCTTACCAGAAAAGAACTCTTGCTCATAGGACCAGAAACTGCATGTGATTCAACTCCGTTTATGAAAGGGAAACTAACACTAGCTCGCGTTAGGAGAAACACACTCTGCTATTGGGAACAGAGCACTCTTCTACTCTACTGTGTTTTCTACAGGTCCAGAACTGTGAGCTTGCTCAGAAAAAAAGAATTGTGCTTCCTACACACAAGGGCCATATCTAGTTCAACTATGGTGAGGAATCTGAGAACAGAGACTTCTCTTCCATCCAATACACTGCACTTGCTGGGAACAGACACAAGTGCTATTTGCTCTGTGTATGGCAATGGGAACACAATAGTGACTTTCCTTACCAGAATATTACTGTTGCTCATAGGAAAAAAAACTGCATATGATTCAACTCCGCTTAGCAATGGGAAATCAACACTAGCTTGCCTTACAAGAAACACACTCTGCTTTTGAGAAAGGAACACTTCTCCACTCTACTTGGTTTCCTCTAGAACCAGAACAGTGAGCTTGCTCAGAACAAAAGAACTGTGCTTCCTACACACATGGGCCATATCTAGTTAATCTCTGCCTACGAAACTGACAAGAACAGTATCTTCTCTTCTTTCCAATATACTGCACTTGCTGGAAAAGACGCGAGTGCTATTTGCATTGTGTATGGCAATGGGTCCGCAACAGTGACTTTCCTTACCAGAAAAGAACTCTTGCTCATAGGACCAGAAACTGCATGTGATTCAACTCCGTTTATGAAAGGGAAACCAACACTAGCTCGCGTTAGGAGAAACACACTGTGCTATTGGGAACGGAACACACTTCTACTCTACTGTGTTTCCTACAGGTCCAGAACTGTGAGCTTGCTCAGAACAAAAGAACTGTGCTTCCTAAACACACAGGCCATATGTAGTTCAACTCTTTTTAGGAAACTGGTCGGAACAGTAGCTTCTATTCCGTCCAATAGACTGAACTTGCTGGGAACAGATGTGTGTGCTATTTGCACTGTGTATGGCAATTGGAGCACAATAGTGACTTTCCTTACCAGAAAAGAACTGTTGGCCTTAGGAACAGAAACTGAATGGGATTCAACTCTATTTGTGAAGGGGTAATCAAAACTAGCTTGGCTTACAAGAAACACACTCTGCTTTTGAGAAAGGAGCATTCTTCTAGTCCATTTTTTTCCTACAGAGCCAAAACAGTAAGCTTGCTCAGAACAAAAGAACTGTGTTTCCTCCACACATGTGCCATATCTATTTCAACTCTGCTTACAAAACTGACAAGAACAGTAGCTTCTCTTCAGTCCAACACACTGCACTTTTGGGAACAGGCGCGAGTGCTATATGTACTGTGTATGGCAATGGGAATGCAGTAGTGACTTTCCTTAACAGAAAAGAATTGTTGCTTGTAGGACAAGATACTGCATATGAATCCATTTATGAAGGGGAAATCAACACTAGCTTCCCTTACAAGAAACACACTCTGCTTTTGAGAAAGGAGCACTCTTCTACTCTACTGTGTTTCCTATAAAGCCAGAACAGTGAACTTTCTCAGAACAAAAGAACTGTGCTTCCTACACACACAGACCATATCTACTTCAACTCTGCGTAGGAACCCGACGAGAACAGTGGCTTCTCTTCTGTCCAATATATTGCACATGCTGGGAACAGACGCGAGTGCTATTTGCACTTTTATGGCAATGGGAGCCAAAATGTGATTTTCCTTACTCGAAAAGAACTGTTGCTCCTAGGATGACAAACTACATGTATTTCTCCTCCCTTTATGAAGGAGAATTCAACACTAGCTTGCTTTAAGAGAAACACACTCTGCTCTTGAGAAAGGATCAAACTGACAAGAACAGTAGCTTCTCTTCCATCTAATACTCTGCCCTTGCTGGGTACAGATGTGAGTGCTATTTGCACTGTGAATGGCAATCGGAGTGCAATAGTGACTTTCCTTACCAGAAAAGAACTGTTGCTCGTAGGTCAATAAACTGAATATGATTCAACTCATTTATGAAGGGGAATTCAAAACTAGCTTGCCTTAAAAGAAACCCGCTCTGCCTTTGAGAAAGGAGCGACTAGCTTGCCTTAAAAGAAACCCGCTCTGCCTTTGAGAAAGGAGCACTCTTCTTCTCTACTGTGTTTCCTATACTGCCTGAACCGTGAGCTTGCTCAGAATAAAAGAACTGTACTTCCTACATGCACAGGCCATATCTAGTTCAACTCTGCTTAGGAAAGTGAGCACAAAGTAACTTTTCTTCCATCTAATGAGTTGTACTTGCTGGGAACAAACGGAGTGCCATTTCTACTGTGTATCTCAACAGAAGCCCAATAGTAAATTTCCTTACCCGAAAATAACTTTTGCTGGTAGCACAAGAGAATGCATGTGATTCAACTCTTTTTATAAGTGGAATTCAGCACTTGGTTCCCTAACCAGAAACACAGTCTGCTTTTCAGAAAACAGCACTCTTCATTTTACTGTGTTTCCTATACATCCTGAAGAGTGAGCCTGCTAGAACAAAAAAACTGTGCTTCCAACCCACATCGGCCATATCTATCTCAACGCTGATTAGGAAAATGAGCACAAAAATAGCTTCTCTTCCATCCAATGCAGTGTACTTCCTGGGAATAGAAGCGAGTGCCATTTCCACTGTGTCTCTAAATGAGAGCCCAATAGTGACTTTCGTTACTGGAAAAGAACTGTTGCTCATAAGGTAAGTTATAGCATGTGATACAACTCCTTTTAAGAAGGGGGATTCATTACTGGGTTGGCTTAGGAGAAACACACTCTGCTTTTGAGAAAAGAGCACTCTTTGACTCTACTGTCTTTCCTAGAGTGGCAGAACACTGAGCTTTCTCAGAACAAAAGAACTGTTTTTCCTACTCACCCATGCTATATCTAGTTAAACTCTGCTTAGGAAACAGAGCACAACAGTACATTCTCTTCCATCCAATGTACTGTACTTTGTGGAAACAGACGTGTATGCCATATCCACTGTGAATCTCAAAGGGAGTCAAAACTTGACGATCCTTACCCGAAAGAACTGTTGCTCAATCGATAAGAGACTGCACGCAATTCAACTCCGGTATGAAGGGAATTCAACACTAGGTTGCCTAATGAGAAACACACTCTGCTTTTTAGAAAAGAGCACTCTTCTACTCTATTGTGTTTCCTATACAGCCTGAACGGTGAGCTTGCTCAGAACAAAAAAACTGTGCTTCCTACACACACGGGTCATATCTAGTTCAACTCTGCTTAGGAAACTGAGCATAACAGTAGCTTCTCTTCAAACCAATGAACTGCTCTTGCTGGGAACAGACACGAACGCCATTTGCACTGTGTACTTAATAGGAGCCCATATGTGAATTTCCTTACGCAAAAAGAACTGTTGCTCATAGGATAAGAGACTGCATGTGATTCAACTCTGTTCATGATGGGGAATTAAACACTGGTTTGACTCTTGAAAAATACAATGTGCTTTTGAGAAAAGAGCACTCTTCTACACTACTGTTTTTCCTATAGAGCCAGAACAGTGAGCTAGTTGAGAACAAAAGAACTGTGCATTCTACACTCTGGCCATATCTAGTTCAACTCTGCTTAGGGAACTGAGCACAACAGTAACTTCTCTTCTATCCAGTGTACTGTACTTGCTGGGAACAGACGCATGTGCCATTTCCACTTTGAATATCAATGGAAGCCAAATCCTGAAAATCCTTACTCGAAAAGAAATGTTGCTCTTCGTATAAGACATTGCATGTGTTTCAATTCTGTTGATGAAGGGAAATTAAACATTGGGTTGCCTAAAGAGAAATACTCTCTGCTTTTGAGAAAAGAGTGCTCTTCTACTCTACTGTGCTTCCTATACAGCCAGAACAGTGAGCTTGCTCAGAACAAAAGAACTGTGCATTCTACACACACAGGACATATCTAGTTCAACTCTGCTTAGGAAACTGAGTACACCAGGACCTTCTTTTCCATCGAATGAACTGTTGTTGCTGTGAACAGATGCGAGTGCCATTTCCACTTGGTACCTCAATGGGAGCCCTATAGTGATTTTCCTTACCCTAAAAGAACTGTTACTCATAGGATACAAGACTGCATGTGATTCAACTCCATTTATGAAGGGGAATTTAACACTGGGATGCCTCATGAAAAACACTCTCTGCTTTTGAGAAAAAGAGCACTCTTCTATTCTACTGTGTTTCCTATACTGCCAGAACCAAAGCTTGCTCAGAACCAAAGAACTGTGCTTCCTAAACAAATGGGCCACATCTAGTTCAACCCTGCTTAGGAAACTGAGCACAACAGTAGCTTCTCTTTAATCCAACTCACTATACTTACAGGGAACAGACGCGAGTGCCATTTCCACTGTGGATGTCAATGGGAGGCCAGTAGTGACATTCCTTACTGAAAAGAAATGGTGCTCATAGGATAAGAAACTGCATGTGATTCAGCTACATTTATGAAGGTGATTTCAACACTGGCTTGCCTAATGAGAAACACAATCTGCTTTTGAGAAAAATAGCACTCCCCTACTCTACTCTGTTTCCTACAGAGCCAGAACAGTGAGCTTGCTCAGAACAAAAGAACTGTGCTTCCTACACACACGGGCCATATCTAGTTCAACTCTGCTTAGGAAACTGACCAGAAGAGTAACTTCTCTTCCGTCTAATTCACTGTACTTGCTGGGAACAAACGCAATTGCTATTTGCACTGTGTATGTCAATGGGAGCGCGACAGTGACTTTCCTTACCAAAAAAGAACTGTTGCTCATAGGGCAAGAAACTGCATGTGATTCAACTCTGTTTATGAAGGGGAATTGAACAGTAGCTTGCCTTACAAGAAACACACTCTGCTTTTGAAAAAGGAGCACTCTTCTACTCTATTGTGTTTCCTATAGAGCCAGAACAGTGAGCTTGCTCAGAACAAAACAACTGTGCTTCCTAGACACACAGGCCATATCTAGTTCAACTCTGGTTAGGAAACTGACAAGAACAGTAGCTTCTCTTCTGTCCAATACACTGTACTTTCTGGGAACAGATTTGAGTTTATTTGCAGTGTGTATGTCAATGGGAGAGCATTAGTGACTTTTCTTACCAAAAAGAATTGTTGCTCATAGGACAAGAAATTGCATGTGATTCAACTCCGTTTATGAAGGGGAATTGAACACTAGCTTGCCTTACAAGAAACACACTCTGCTTTGAGAAAGGAGCACTCTTCTACTTTACTGTGTTTCCTATACAGCCAGGACAGTGAGCTTGCTCAGAACAAAAGAACTGTGCTTCCTACACATACCGGCCATAACTAATTCTCCCCGACCAGCCCAGTGTTTACGGAGGTGACCTACCTGCGGGAGAGAATGAAAGGATCGTGGAGACATGAAAGAAGACAGCAAGACAGTGTTCTGATCAAGCTACAAATTTTATTCTCCTCAGCAAGGCTAATATAAGGAGGGGGAGGGGGCATGAAGGAGGGAAGGGGTGTAATACATGCCATACATGCAGGTGAAGGGGGACGTGAAAGTCATGAGGGTGTTGTGCTAGGTGGTAAGGTCACTGGTCAGGGTCTATTGTTCTTTTGCTATGCTACCTGACCTACCTGACCTGTTCTTTATCTTTGAAGGCATCAGGTTTAGGGCAGGGGCTTGTTCTCTTGCCTAGTTAGTACTTTTCCATGGTCCATGTTTGTTCCCTGACATCCTCCCCTTCTATACATATTGCAAAACAAAGAAAGGATGCCCAAATTTTTTTTGCCATGACGGGGAAGCGGTGACAGAGGCTCTATCTTTGATAAGTTCCATTGCTTATTGTGGGTCCCTGTAGACGTCCCCACATGCCCCGAAGGAAGCTGGTATGATGCAGTTTTTTACAGGGGGCAGATTTGAATTTGGGAGGAAAGAGTATAGGGTCTGCATAACCACTGTGCAATAAAGCATGTCATTCAAGGCACCCAGGATTGTTGAGCACTTTAGACTCCCTGCCTTCTGCAGTCCCGGCTGTACACTCAATCCCCTATGCAGTGGGCTCCAGCTCCCAGGCACAGGTGCATCCTCCCCTGAGCAGAGGGGCCTGTGCTGATATGGAGTCTTTATCTGGTTCATTGTGACCACGATCATGGAGATCGAGTCGATGGTAATGAACCTGAATTTGTTTTGCCTGAAGTTCAGCCAGCTGACTGTGCACAAATCGAGTTAGTCGAGACAAGGCCCAAGGGCTGAAAGTCAAGACAAGAATGAGGCCAACCAAGGGTCCCAGAAGGGACGGCAGGAGGGTGGTTACCCAGGGAGATGCAGAGAGCCAATTTTGGAACCAGCCTAGCTCTTGATCTCTTTCTTTTTTGCACTTCTCTAAGCCTTCGCGGACCTTGGCCATGCTACCCCTTGCTACTCCTGTGTGATCAGTATAAAAGCAGCACTCTTCCTTAAGAGTGGCACATAGGCCTCCTTGCTGTAAAAAGAGGAGGTTGAACCCTCGGCAGTTTTGGAGGACCACCTCTGAAAGGAGGTGAGGGAGGATTCAAGGGCAGAAATGCCTCACTCAAGCTGTGCTATGTCCTCATCTATGGAAATTCTAAGCTCTGAATAATGTTGATTAGATAAAACCAGGGAAACTATGCCTGTACTGGCCCCTGGAGCCCTGACCCCCAGGAGAACAGCCAGAGTAACTGCAGTCACGGGTTCCCTTTTTGAGCAATGGGGGAGGGGCACGAGGGCAGCCATCTCTGCCAGAGTTTTCTCTTCCCATCTTCATGAGAATTGATCTGGGGAATAGTAGGTTAGCCTAGGGATAAGTTGAACCAATATACAGAATAAGGGGGCAGAGGGATTATTTAAATGAAGAGAAATGCATGGTGTTAGTCCATCAGTACAGGCCCACCAAGTATCATTGGCAGGGAGAAGATATCCAGACTTAAGGGAGATATTTAGGTTATCTGTGATATTACAAAGGGGTTGATAAATGGGGGGGCTGGTAGCACCTTGGGTGACAAGGCAGTGGCCCGAGCCCATAACTTGGGAGAGTGTAAGGCAAGATGTGGGTGGCTGTTGCCAGCAAAAATCATGTGGGTCAGTGTCTAGGGAGAAATCTAAATCAACAGCCAGTCCTTCATAAAATGGGGGGGGGGGGACAGAATGATAGCAAAGCCAGCAGGAGTCAACCAAATCAGGCTTGGAGGTATTAAGTACCTGGTAGGTTTTTGTGATAAGGGTGGTAATTATATCTTTGGTGGTTGGTGGGGGAGGTGGGAACGTGGGAGAAAAACCCGTGGATGTCTGAGATATATTGGTTGTATGTAAATCATTGCTGCTGAGAAGAGAGTTGGGACCGATGGCAACAGGGTTAGGGGAATTGACAGGCTGCTTTAAAAGCTTGATGATAAAGGGACGCCTGTATCTCTTCCCCCTTGAAATAGGCGAAGGTCCCAAGTGAGGCCTGCCTCCCAGGCTGAACGAGCCTTCCCGGCCTCGGTGAAGGTAACTTTTAAGGGGTGGCACCAGGAGGAACAATCAGGGGTACCATGATAAATATTAATATGCCCAATGGAATAATTACTGGTAACAGTAATAAAATCCCAAGAAGAAGAGGGGTGCCAATAGCCATTGCCCATAGTTTCACATCCCCAGGACTTACAAAAAAGATCTCCGGCTCCCCCACATTTGTGGAGAAGATTGCGAGGTCGATGATGACCAGGGCAAACATAAAAACTGAGGGTGGCGGGTCTTTTTCTCTGGGCCTGATTTGCACACCTGAGGAGTTGAGTTCTGGGGTCATGATAAGAATCAAAAAGCTTGGGATCCCTTTCAGTAGGGGGTTGATCATCAACATACCAATTGGGGGATGTTAAAGTGGCCATTTTACAAAGGTCAGGATAAAGGTCAGGCCACCAGGGGGCATGGGTGACTAGGGAAGTTTGCCAGATAATATCTTGTCGCCCCGTCAGCACCTGCCAGGTATGGTTTAAGGGCTGGTGGTGACTGGTGTTTTGGGTTAGGCTAGAGAGGCTGAGGCTCGGAAGAAGTATGAGACCCCAGACAGCCAGCTGATTCATGATGGGCAGCTTTGTGGGTGGTCTCCATCTCTTTGGGGTCTTGGTCTTTGATGGTAGCTTTAGCATCTGAAAGAGAAGAAAGAGGGTCCTCAGGGGGGCTAGTCAACCCCCTGAGTATATTAGGTAAATTTACAGATCAGACCAGGTGCTCAGGGAGCCAGCATGGGGCATCATGTACCTGATCAAGGATGCAAGCGGAGCCATGGCCCCAGATAAGTACAGGATCTGGACCATTCCAAACGCTTTTAAGGGGGTCTTGCCACATGACCAAAGGGTGGCTGGCATCTGATGAGGGGTGCCAATGGCGGTCAGCTGCTAATCAACCTTCACCATCCAGGGTGAAGAAGTTAAGAACAATGAGGGCATGGCTCAGGCGGTCTCGGGGGGCGGGGGGGGAGACGATGGAATGCTCTGACATCTTTAATCGAGAGAGCCATGTTTTTAAGGTCTGGTGGGCCCATTCTACGATGCCCTCACCTTGAGGGTTGTAAGGGATACCAGTAGTGTGAGAGATTTCAAATTGTTGGAGGAACCATTTAAGTCCTCTACTAGTGTATGCTGGGCCATCGTCTGTTTTTATGTGTTTTGGGATACCCAAGGTAGAGAAGCAGACCAGGAGGTGAGCAATAACATCCTTGACAGCCTCACCAGTATGAGGGGAGGCAAAAATAAATCTGCTGAATGTGTCAACAGAAACATGAAGATATTTTTGTCTACCAAAGTCAGGAACATGTGTGACATCCATTTGCCAAATCATATTAGGCAGGAGTCCACAGGGTTTAACTCCAACATGGGGGACGGGATGGGAGACTATACAAGAAGGGCATTGTTTAACTATCTCTCTAACTTGTTATTTTGTGATTTTTGAACTTTAACCAAAGGGTTTTGGCATTAAGATGGTGGAGGCGGTGGGCTTGAGAAGCCGACAGGATGGGCTCTTGTAGGACTGGAAAAACCTGTCGAGTGGCTGTATCAGCCAGGGTGTTTTCCTCTGTGAGGGGGCCAGGAAGCTCCCCATGAGCACGAATGTGGCCAATGAAAACAGGATGGGAGTGTTCTCTAAGTTTTTGTTGAATTTGAGTGGAAAGGGGTGTGGCATTGGAGGTGGGCTTAATGAAGGGGGCTGTATCAAGAAGGGGAATTGAATGAGCGATGTACACACTATCAGTGTAAATGTTAAGGAGGGAATCGTGGAAATCCTGAAAAACCTGCAGAACAGTAAAGAGTTCAACCAGCTGAGCTGAACGAAAGGGTGAAGGAAAAGGAAATGAGTGACCTTGAAAAGCATAAGCTGCAGTGCCATTGGCTGATCCATCGGTAAAGATGATGGGGCCTCAAGCAAGAGGCTGGGGGAAATGACTTTTGGGAAGATAAAGGGATGAGTGCATGCAAAATGAAGGACTGGGTCATCAGGGAGGTGATTGTCAAGAAGGCCCAGGAACCCTGAGAAGGCAACACCCCAACAATCCAGTGTCTGGAACAAAAATTGAGTTTGATCACAGGTGTAGGGGGGTAGGATGGAATGGGGTCCTTACCAAAGATCTGGCATGAGGTATGGCGACCGCGCATGATTAGGAAAGAAACAAGTTGGGGATAGGTGGAAATGACCTTAGTATGACTGGCAGGCATATGAATCCATAAGAGGGAATGACCCTTAAGTTTATCTTGGGCCCTTAATGTGGAAGGGAAACTCTGCCAAAGGACCCCAGTGGGTACATGGGGAGTAGATAAGACAACAAAAACCAGTGGGAGGGAGTAATCAATCTGAAAAGAGGCTTGGGAGGAAATGGCCTTGGTGATTAGTGGCAGGGCCTTATGGGCAGCCGGGGTCAATTGACGGGGGGAGATGGGTTCACTGGGGTCCCGAAGAATGTCATAGAGGGGTAGAAGATCAGCAGTTGGGAGTTTTAAGTATGGTCGAAGCCAATGAATGTCCCCGAGAAGTTTTTGAAAATCATTAAGGGTGGTAAGGTTATTTGTGTGCAGCTGGATGAGCGGGACTAAGACTGGATTGGAATGCAATTCAAGGCCCAGATAACTAAAGGGCACAGAGCGCTGGATCTTATCAGGGGCGAGCTGTAAGCCAGCAGTACAAAGGGCCTGTGACAGATCTTGGAAGGTTGTTTCTAGGATGGAGGAGCTAGGGACGGCCAAAAGAAGGTCATCCATGTAATGTAAGATATAAGTAGAGGGCCATTTTTGGCGTATGGGATCGACCGCCTGAGACACGAACTTTTGGCAGAGAGTCAGGCTATTTGCCATTCCTTGGGGTAAGACGCGCCAATGAAAGTGGAGCATGGGGCCCTGAAAATTAACCCAAGGGATGCTAAAGGCAAAATAAGCTCGATCATCAGGGTGTAGGGGGATGGTAAAGAAGCAATCTTTTAAATTGATAACCATTTTGTGATAGGCCTCGGGGATGGTGATGGGTGAGGGCATGCCTGGTTGGAGGGCACCCATGGGCTGCATAACCTTATTAACGGCTCGAGGTCTTGGAGGAGTCTCCATTTCCCAGATTTTTTCTTTATGACAAAGATGGGCATATTCCAGGGGGAATTAGATGGTTCAATATGACCGGTGGCGAGCTGTTCCTGTACCAACATCTCCGCTGCTTGTAGTTTCTCTTGTGGTAGAGGCCACTGGTCTACCCACACAGGTTTATGGGTAAGCCAAGTGATTTTGTCTGCATGGTGTACAGGGGGAGCAGTGGCCTCAATTAAAAACCCTCAAAGCCAAGGTCGAGCCTGTCTGTCTTATTAGCAGGAGCAATGGGCTGGATTTGGCCATGTTGAAGTTTTCCGAGACCCTTTCCTGGGAAGAAGCCCAAGCATAACATTTGTTGGATAACCACCTCATTTGGGCTACAGAGGATGACTTTCATTTGGGAGAGAATATCTCAGCCCCAAAGGTTGACAGGGAGCCCAGGGACCACAAAGAGGGTGACAGTACCCTGGTTACCCTCCTCATCTGACCAGGTCAGAACTTTAGAGGATTGGAGGGTATTGTTGGATTGACCTATGCCCTTGAGGTCGGTGAGGGAGGGGGTGAGGGGCCAGGAGGTGGGCCAGTGGTCTTGGGAGATCACAGTGGCATCAGCGTCAGTATCCAGAATCCCCTGGAATTTTTTGCCATCTAGTTTAAGGGTAAGTGTGGGTCGAGAGTGGGAAATAGGCTGAATCCAATAAGCCTCCGATGAGCCAATCTGAGAAGCTCCTCGGAGCTGGGCCAACTGAACGGTGTTATCAGAGGAAAGTGTGGGGAGGGTAACCAGCTGGGCAAGGCGGGTGCCTTGGGGGATGGCAACAAGACCCTGGAGTGCTGAGGCCAAAATCTTAATTTCTCCTGTATAGTCATTATCAATAATTCCGGGGTAGACCTGGACACCTCTTAAGGTGGATGAGGCACGGCCAAGGATAAAGGCATGGGTGTCTGGGGGTAGGGGATGCCAAATCCCGGTAGCGATGACTTGGGAGCCCTAGGATGGGTCTAGTATTGTGTCAGTGGCAGCACAGAGGTCCAAGCCTGCGCTACCTGGGGTTGCCCATTGGAGGGAGCAGACAGTTGGGGAGCAGACTGCGAGGCTGCATGGGGCGCTCGCCGGAGAGGAGGGGCCAGGGGCTGGCCCCAAAGAAAGTTTCCCAACAGGCAGGGAGGGAGTGGACAACCATGAACGTTGGTTTTAGATTTGCATTCCCTCACCCAATGAAGGTCACAGCCACATCTAGGACATAGGGTGGTTGGTAGTGGCAGAGTGGTGACCCTGGGCTGGGACATCACAGCTGTGCCCCCCAAGGGGGCAGGGATCTTCTTGGGGCATTCCGGCACAAAATGTCCCGGTTGTTTACAGGAGAAGCAAAGGCAACTTTGTTGGGATCTCAAATCTTGGGTGCCCACTGACTTTAGGGTTGTGCCAATAGCCAAACCTATGGCGTGGGTGGAGCCAACTCCAGCACAAAGGTGGATATACTCAGAAAGGGGGGCCCTATCTCTGTGGGGGTGGAAGACCTCCTGACAGGCTGGGTTTGCATTTTCAAAGGCGAGATGTTTAACAAATGTGCTTTCGCTTCCCCCTGAGCCCAGGAGGCGCTCAGCAGTGTCATTGAGACAGGATATAAAATCGCTATAGGGCTCATCTGGTCCCTGATGCACCTTGGCCAATGAGGTGGTAGCAGCACCTTTTTGGAGAAGCCATTTCCAGGCGGCCAATCAGAATTACGATATTTGGTGGCCTCTTTTTTTGACCAGCCTCATCACCAGGGTTAAGGGGGGCCAGGTCAAGATCCTGGAGGGAGGGGTAGATAGACTGAGGTGGGGGTGATTGGGCTCCTTCTTCCATATTTTTAATCTCCTGTATAGAGGGCACTCATGAAGGGGGCTGGGGGAGTGGGGAGGATGTGAATCAGCACGAAAGGGGGGACGAGACTGTTATTTCATGACTTTTCGTCCCTGAGAAATAACCAACTCGATGTCAGGGGAGGGGGAGGTTTTTGGATCCTAAGGATATCATTAACAAGGTTCCAATAGGAAAAGGTTACAACAGGGACTTTATCTGGACCAAAGACGTGGTAGTAGTCAGTAAGGCAGTCGCCTACCCTTTTCCAGCATTTTCCATCAATCATCCCTTCTTGGGGAAACCAGGGACAACAGTCCTCTAAGTGACTAAAGAATTTATTGAGGTCTTTTTTTAGAACCCTAATACCTCGTGTCTTGAGGGCCTCTTTAATGCCCTTAATGAAAAGATCATGGGAAGAACTTCTCTGTCCCATGGTTAAGTCTAAGTTTAGACTAAACTTATCCTTCCCGTTCTCTACTGGATTGTCAAGAAAGGGCGTCGATTCGGGTGGTCTCAATGGACGATCAGCAAAAATATCTCCACCAGATGTCTGGACTTTCCTGGAGAAGGACGTTCAACTCCCAGCGATGTGAGGGTCAAGCCACCATGTTGGGCACCAGTTGCCCCAGGCAGTGGGGTGTCAATGGGAGCAACCCACCTGCAGGAGAGAATGAAAGGGACAGGGAGACACGAAAGAAGACAGCAAGACAGTGTTCTCATCAAGCTGCAAATTTTATTCTCCTCAACAAAACTTATATATGGAGGGGGAGGGGGCAGGAAGGAGGGAAGGTGTGCAGTACATGCCCTATGTGCAGGTGAAGGGAAACGTGAAAGTGGTGAGGGTGTTGTGCTAGGTGGTAAGGTCACTGGTCAGGGCCCATTGTTCTGTTGCTATGCTACCTGACCTACCTGAACTGTTCTTTATTTTGGGGGGCACCTGATTTAGGGCAAGGGCTTGTTCTCCGGCCTAGCTACTACTTTTCCATGGTCCATGTCTGGTCTCTGACATAGTTCAACTCTGCTTAGGAAACTGACAAGAACAGGAGTTTCGCTTCTGTCCAATACACTGTACTTGCTGGGAACAGACGCGAGTGCTATTTGCACTGTGTATGACAATGGGAGCACACTAGTGACTTTCCTTACCAGAAAAGAACTGTTGCTCATAGGACAAGAAACTGCATGTGATTCAACTCCGTTTATGAAGGGAAATTGAACACTAGCTTTCCTTGCAAGAAACACACTCTGCTTTTGAGAAAGGAGCACTTCTACTCTACTGTGTTTCCTATAGTGCCAGAACCGTGTGCTTGCTCAGAACATAAGATCTGTGCTTCCTACACACACGAGCCATATCTAGTTCAACTCTATGGGAAAATGAAAAGAACATCAGGTCCTTTCATGTCCCATGCAATGTAATTGCTGGAAACAGATGCCAGTGCTACTTCTGTGTATCTCAATGGGAGCCCAAAATGACTTTCCTTACCTGAAAAGAATTGTTGCTGGTAGCACAAGAGACAGCCTGTGATTCAACTACATTTATAAGGGGAATTCAACACTCAATTACCTTACAAGAAACACATTCTGCATTTAAGAAAAGAGCACTCTTCTACTATACTTTGTTTTCTATACAGCCAGAACTTTGAGCTTGCTCAGAACAAATGAACTATGCTTCCTACACACACAGGCCCTATCTAGTTTAACTCTGCTTAGGAAACTCAGAAGTACAGTAGCTTCTCTTATGTTCAATGCACTCTACTTGCTGGGAACAGAGGAGAGTGCTATTTCCACTGTATATCTAAATGGGACCCTAATAGTGACTTTCCTTACCTGAATGGAACAATTGCTCATAGGACAACATACAACATGTGATTCAAGTCTGGTTTTGTAGGGGAATTCATCACTGAATTGCCTTACAAGAAACACGCTCAGCTTTTCAGAAAGGAACACTCTTCTACTCTACTGTTTCCTATACAGCCCGAACAGTGAACTTGCTCAGACAAAAAGAACTGTGCTTCCTACTCACACGGGCCATATCTAGTTCAACTCTGCTTAGGTAACCGAGGAGAACAGCAGCTCCTCTTACATCCAATGCCCTGTACTTTCTGGGATTAGACCCGATTCCACTGTGTATCTCAATTGGAACCCCATAGTGACTTTCCTTGCCAGAAAAGAATTGTTGCTTATAGGACAAGAGACAGCATGTGATTAAACTCCGTTTATGTAGGGGAATTGAGTACTGAATTGCCTTACATGGAACACAATCTGCTTTTGAGACAAAGGTACTCCTCTACTCTAATGTGTTTCCTGTAGAGCCAGAATAATGAGCTTGCTCAGAACACAAGAACTCTGCTTCTTACACATATGGGACATATCTGGTTCCACTCTGCTTAGGAAACTGATAAGAACAGCATCTCCTCTCACATCCAATGCACTGTACTTGCTGATAACAGATTCCAGTGCTATTTGAACTCTGTATCTCAATGGGATCCAATAGTGACTTTCCTTATCAGAAAAGAACTGTTGCTCATAGGACAAGGGACAGCATGTAATTCAACTCTGTTTATGATGATGTATTCAACACTGAGGTCCGTTACCAGAAGCACACTCTGCTTTTGAGTAAGGAGCACTCTTCTACTCTACTGTATTTCCTATACAGCCATAACAATGAGCTTGCTCAGAAAAATAATCTATGATTCCTACACACACAGGCCATATCTTGTTCAACTGTGCTTATGAAACTGATACAAAAAGCAATTCCTCTCACATCCAATGCACTGTACTTGCAGGGAACAGACACAAGTGCCATTTTCACTGTGTATCTCAATTGGAGCCCAATAGTGACCTTTCTTACCCAAAAAGAACTGTTGCTTATACGACAAGCGACAACATGTGATTCAACTCCTTTTATGAAGGGGAAATTAACACTGAGTTGCCTTACAAGAAACACACTCTGCTTTTTTGAAAGTAGCACTCTTCTACTCTCCTATGTTTCCTATACAGCCAGAACAGTGAGCTTGCTCTGAACAAAGAACTGTGCTTCCTAACCCGGCGATACCTTTTTTCAACTCTGATTATGAAACTTATTAGATCAATAGAGTCTCTTACATCCCATGCATTGTATTATCTGGGAACAAACGTGTCGTATTTCTACTGAATATGACAATGGGAACCCAAAAGTGACTTTGTTTACCAGAAAATAACTGCTGTTTGTTGTACAAGAGACAGCATGTGGTTAAACTCAGTTTAGTAATGGGAAGTCAACCCTGCATTCCCTTATGAGAAACATACTCTGTGTTTGAGCAAGAAGCCCTCTTCTCCTTAATTTGTTTCCAGTGCATCCGGAGGGGAAGCTTGCTCTGAAAAAATGAACTGTGTTTTTCCAAACCCAGGCAATATCTCTTTCAACTCTGCTTAGGAAACTGATAAGAATAGTAGCTTCTCTTACATCCAATGCACTGTACTGTCTGGGAACAGACGCCAGTGTTATTTCCACTGTGTATGTCAATTGGAGTCCAGCAGTAACTTTGCTTACCAGAAAAGAACTGCTGTTCCAAGGACAAGAGACAACATGTGGCTAAACTCAGTTTAGGAATGGGAATTCAACCCCGAGTTTCCTTACGAGAAAGCCACTCAATATTTGGGAAAGAATCACTCTTTTCCCTACTGTATTTCCAATGTAGCCAGAAGTGTGCGCTCACTCAGAAAAAAGAACTGTGTTTCCCCAGACCCAGATAATATCTCTTTCCACTCTGCTTAAGAAACTGATGAGTACTGATAAACACTGAAATCTCATAACGCAAAAATTTTTTAAAATCTTACAAAAGTTCCATCCTGCTAATTATATAACCATGATATGAAATAAGAACTCATAGAAGATCCTGCCCCAGACTTTCCTTCTGGATCAGAGGTGAGTGTCGGGGCTCTGCCTAGACCCCATCCCTGGGCACCAGGCACTCCAGGGAAGACCTGCCCAACTTGGCCCCAGGTTCTGGCCACCAGGCAGGTTCCCTTCTAGCCCTACCAGGAAGGCTCCCCTTCTCCAAGACCCCCGGCAGACCCTGCAATCTCCACGCCCTGCCCCCACGCCCATCTGCCCAAGACCCCAGCCACTTCCTGAGACATAGAGACCAGCCCCCAGTTCTTATCCTGCCCCCAGACTTCCCTTCTGGACCAGAGGTGAGTGCCCAGGCTCAACCTAGCCCCCATCCCTGGGCACCAGCCACTCCAGGGAAACCTGCCCAACTTGGCCCCAGGTTCAAGCCACTGGGCAGGTTCCCTTCTAGCCCTACCAGGAAGGCTCCCCTTCTCCAAGATCCCTGGCAGACCCTGCAATCTCCACACCCTGCCCCCACGCCCATCTGCCTGAGACCCCAGCCACTTCCTGAGACTTGGAGACCGGCCCCCAGCTCCCATCCTGCCCCTGGACTTCCCTTCTGGACCAGAGGTGAGTGTCTGGGCTCAGCCTAGATCCCATCCCTGGGCACCAGCCACTCCAGGGAAGACCTGCCTAATGTGGCCCCAGGTTTTGGCCACTGGGAAGTTTCTCTTCTAGCCCTACCGAGAGGGCTCCCCTTCTCCAAGACTCCCAGCAGACCCTGCAATCTCCACGCCCTGCCACCACGTCCATCTGCCTGAGACCCCAACCACTTCCTGAGACTTAGAGACTGGCCCACAGCTCCCATCCTGCCCCAGACTTCCCTTCTGGACAAGAGGGCCCATGCTGCCCTGGACTTCCTGTCTGGACAAGAGCTCCCATCCTGCCCCGGACTTCCCATCTGGACAAAAGCTCCCATCCTGCCCCAGACTTCCCATCTGGACAAAAGCTCCCATCCTGCCTTGGAGCTCCCATTTGGACAAGAGAGCTCCCATCTGGACAAGAGAGAGAGACTTCCTGAATCTGTCAGCTCTGTCTGGACAAAGTGCGCTGATAAGACCAAGAACGAACCACAAGGAGATGGGCAGACACCAAGGCAGAAGTACATACAACAAAATGAAGAGCAATACAGCGTCACCAGAACCTAGCCCTCCTCCAAAATCTAGACCTGAACATCAAAAATTGGAAGAAGCAGAAGAAAACAGCCTTATGAATAACATCATGAAGAAGGTAGAGGCTTATATAGAGGAAAAGACAAAAAAAAAATGGGAAGAATGCTATAAAAAACTAGAGGAAAGGACAAACAAAGTAGAAGAAAACAATAAAGTCCTGGAAGAAAACAATAAAGCACTGAAAGAAAATCATGAAAAAACAATGAAACAAATGAAGGAAACAGTCCAAGACCTGAAAAGGGAAATAGAAAAAATGAAGACAACACAAACAGAGGGAATGCTGGAAATAGAAAATCTGAGTAAACAATTGGGAACTTCAGATTCAAGTATAACCAACAGAATGCAAGAGATGGAAGAGAAGATCTCTGGCACTGAAGATACGGTAGAAGAAAGAGATTCGTAAGTCAAAGAAAACACTAAAGCCAACAAAGTCATGAACCAAAATGTCCAAGAAATTTGGGACACCATTAAAAGACCAAACCTAAGAATAATGGGGATAGAAGAAGGAGAAGAATACCAACTCAAGGGCACAGAAAATATATTCAACAAGATCATAGAAGAAAACTTTCCCAACTTAAAGGAAATGCCTATGAAGATATAAGAAGCCTATAGAACACCAAACAGACTAGACCCCCAAAAAAAGTACCCTAGTCACATAATAATTAAACAACTAAACATCAAGAATAAAGAATATTAAAGCCAGCTAAGGAAAAAGGCCAAGTGACTTATAAAGGCAAACCCATCAGAATAACACCTGATTTCTCAGTGGAGACTTTGAAAGCCAGAAGGACCTGGACAGATGTAATGCAGACACTAAGAGACCATGGATGCCAACCTAGACTAATATATGCAGCAAAACTCAATCATCATAGACGGAGTGCACAAGACATCCCAAGACAAAGCCAGATTTAAACAATACTTATCCACAAACCCAGCCCTGCAGAAAGCACTAGAAGGAAAATTCCAACCTAAGGAAGTCAGATACACCCTCGAAAACACAGGCAATAGATAAAGCCACAGCAGTAAACCCCAAAGAAGAGAAGTACGCACACACTACCACCAAAAAATAACAGGAATGAACAATCACTGGTCATTAATATCCCTTAATATCAATGGACTTAATTCACCTATAAAAAGACATAGGCTTACAGAATGGATATGAAAGCAGGACCCCTCTTTCTGCTGCATACAAGGAACACATCTCAAATTCAAAGATAGACACTACCTAAGAATAAAAGGCTGGGAAAAGACTTTCCAATCAAATGGTCTTAAGAAACAAGTGGGTGTAGCCATCCTGATATCCAGCAAAATAGACTTCAAACTAAAATCAATCAAAAGAGATCAAGAAGGGCATTACATGCTCATCACAGGAAAGATCGACCAAGATGAAGTTTCAATTCTGAACATTTATGCCCCAAACACAAGGGCACCCACATATGTAAAAGAAACATTACTAAAGCTTAAACCACATATAAAACCCCACACATCAGTAGTGGGAGACCTCAACACCCCCACTTTCACCACGGGACAGATCTCCCAAATCGAATCTTGACAGAGAAATAAAGGATTTAACTGATGTCATGACTCAAATGGACTTAATCGATATCTACAGAACATTCCATCCTAACAAAAAAGAACATACCTTCTTCTCAGCACCCCATGGAACCTTCTCTACAATCGACCATGTACTTGGCCACAAAGAAAATCTCAACAAATACAAAACAATTGGAATAACCTCCTGTGTTCTATCAGACCACCATGGTTTAAAGTTAGATTTCAACAACAACAAAAACTACAGAAAACCTACAATCTCATGGAAACTGAATAATGTTCAACTGAATCACCAATGGGTTAAGGAAGAAATAAAGAAAGAAATTAAAGACATCCTAGAGATCAATGAAAATGAATATACCACATACCCAAACTTATGGGACACTCTGAAAGCAGTGCTAAGAGGGAAATTCATAGCACTAAATGCCCACATAAAGAAGTTGGAGAAATCTCACACTAGTGACTTAACAGCACACCTGAAAGTTCTAGAACAAGAAGAAGCAAACTCACCCAGGAAGAATAGATGCCAGGAAATAATCAAATTGAGAGCTGAAATCAATAAAATAGAAACAAAGAGAACAATACAAAAAATTAATGAAACAAAGAGTTGGTTCTTTGATAAAATCAACAAGATAGACAAGCCCTTATCCAAACTAACCAAAAGGGAGAGAGAGAGAGCATTCAAATTAACAAAATCAGAAATGAAAAGGGAGACATAACAACTAACACTGAGGAAATCCAGAAAATCATCAGGTCATACTTCGAAAACCGCTGCTCCACAAAGCTGGAAAATCTAAAAGAAATGAATACTCTTCTGGATAGCTACCACATACCTAAGTTAAATCAAGACCAGATAAACTATTTAAATAGTCCAATAACCCCTAAGGAAATAGAATCAGTCATTAAGTCTCTCAACCAAAAAAAGCCCAGGACCAGATGGTTTCAGTACAGAATTCTACCAGACCTTCAAAGAAGAGTTAATACCAATATTCTCTAAATTGTTCCACACAATAGAAACAGAAGTAACATTACCAAACTCCTTCTATGAGGCTACAATTACCTTGATTCCTAAACAAACAAGGATACAAAAAAGAAAGAGAAATACAGACCGATCTCCCTCATGAACATTGATGCAAAAATACTCAATAAAATACTGGCAAACAGACTCCAAGAACACATCAAAACAATTATCCACCATGATCAAGTAGGTTTCATCCCAGGGATGCAAGGGTGGTACAACAAATGAAAGTCCGTCAATGTAATACACCATATAAACAAACTGAAAGAAAAAAAACACATGATCATCTCACTAGATGCAGTAAAGGCATTTGACAAAATCCAACACACCTTCATGATAAAGGTCTTGGAGCGATCAGGAATACAGGGAATATACCTAAACATAATAAAGGCAATTTACAGCAAGCCAACAACCAACATCAATTTAAATGGAGGGAAATTCAAAGCAATTCCACTAAAATCAGGTACGAGGCAAGGCTGTCCGCTCTCCCCATACTTATTCAATATAGTACTTGAAGTTCTAGCCAGAGCAATAAGACAACATAAGGAAATTAAGGGGATACAAATAGGAAAGGAATAAGTCAAGCTTTCCCTATTTGCAGATGACATGATAGTATACTTGAGTGACCCTAAAGATTCAACCAAGGAACTAATACACCTTCAGCAATATAGCAGAATACAAGATCAACTCAAAAAAATCAGTAGACCTCCTATATACAATTGACAATAGGCTGAGAAGGAAATCAGTGATACATCACCCTTTACAATAAACCATAAATGACATAAAATACCTTGGGGTAACACTACCCAAGGAAGTGAAGGACCTATATGACAAGAACTTTAAGTCCCTGAAAAAAGAAGTTGAAGAAGATGTCAGAAAATGGAAAGATCTCCCATGCTCATGGATAGGCAGGACTACCATAGTAAAAATGGCAATTTTACCAAAAGCAATCTACAGATTCAATGCAATCCCCATCAAAATACCAACACAATTATTCACAGACCTGGAAAGAATAATACTCAACTTCATATGGAAAAACAAAAAACCCAGGATAGTCTAAAGAATCCTGTACAATAAAACAACCTCTGGAGGCATCACGATCCCTGACTTCAAGCTCTACTATAGAGCAACAGTAATAAAAACAGCTTGGTACTGGCATAAAAACTGACATGTGGGCCAATGGAATCAAATTGAAGACCCTGACATTAATCCGCACAGCTATGAACATATAATTTTTGACAAAGAAGCCAAAAGTGTACAATGGAAAAAAGAAAGCATCTTCAACAAACGGTGCTGGCACAACTGGATATCAACATGTAGAAGGCTGCAAATAGATCCATATCTATCACTGTGCACAAAACTTAAGTCCAAGTGGATCAAGGACCTCAACATAAATCCAGCTACTCTGAACCTGCTAGAAGAGAAAGTAGGAAGTAGTCTTGAACGCATTGGCATAGGAGATCACTTCCTAAATAGAACACCAGTAGCACAGACACTGAGAGAAACAATTAATCAATGGGACCTCTTGAAACTGAGAAGCTTTAGTAGAGCAAAGGATATGGTCAACAAGACAAAGCAACAGCCTACAGAATGGGAAAAGGTCTTCACCATCCCCACATCTGACAGAGGACTGATATCCAGAATATATAAGGAACTCAAGAAATTAGACATCAAAATGCCCAACAGTCCAATTAAGAAATGGGCTATAGAACTAAACAGAGAATTCTCAACAGAGGAAACTCAAATGGCTGAAAGACATTTAAGGAATTGCTCAACATCCCTAATTATTAGGGAAATGCAAATGAAAATGACTCTGATATACCACCTTACGCCTGTCAGAATGGCTAAGATCAAAACCACTGAAGACAGCTTATGCTGGAGAGGATGTGGAGCTAGGGGAACTCTCCTCCACTGCTGGTGGGAATACAAGCTTGTACAACCACTTTGGAAATCAATATGGCACTTTCTTAGAAAATTGGGAATCAATCTCCCCCAAGACCCAGCTATACCACTCTTGGGCATATACCCAAGGAATTCTCAATCATACCACAAGAGCACTTGTTCAGCTATGTTCATTTCAGCATTTTTTGTAATAGCCAGAACATGGAAAAAACCTAGATACCCTTCAACTGAAGAATGGATAAATAAAATGTGGTACATATACACAATGGAATACTACTCAGCAGAGAAAATCAATGACATCATGAGGTTTGCATGCAAATGGATGGATCTAGAAAAAATCATCCTGAGTGAGGTAACCCAGACTCAGAAAGACAAACATGGTATGTACTCACTCATAGGAGGATACTAGATGTGGAACAAGGATGACTGGACTGCTACTCACATCACCAGGGAGGCTACCTGGAAAACAGGACCCCAAGAAAGACACGAGGATCACCCAATGATGGAGAAATGAATGAGGTCTACATGAACAGCCTGGACGTGAGTGGGGGTAATGAAGGGTGGAGGGAAAGAGAGCTTAGGGGAGCGGGAGATCCCAGCTGGATCAACAACAGAGAGGGAGAACAAGGAATGGGAGACCATGGTAAATGAAGACCACTTGAGAATAGGAAGAAGCGAAGTGCTAGAGAGGCCCACAGAAATTCACAAAGATACCCCCACAATAAACTGCTGGCAATGGTCGAGAGACAGCCCGTACTGACCTACTCTGGTGATAGGATGGCCAAACACCCTAATTGTCATGCTAGAAACCCCATCCAATTACTGAGTGATCTGGATGCAGAGATCCATGGCTAGGCCCCGGGTGGAGCTCCGGGAGTCCAATTGGCAAGAAAGAGGAGGGTTTATATGACCGAGAATTGTTGAGACCAAGGTTGGATAAATCACAGGGACAAATAGCCAAATGAATGGAAACACATGAACTATGAACCAATGGCTGAGGGGCCCCAAACTGGATCAGGCCCTCTGAATGGGTGAGACAGTTGATTGGCTTGATCTGTTTGGGAGGCATCCAGGCAGTTGGACCGGGTCCTGTGCTCATTGCATGAGTTGGCTGTTTGAAACTTGGAGCTTATGCAGAGTCCCTTGGCTCGGCCAAGGGGACTGGACCTGCCTGGGCTGAGTCTACCAGTTTGATCTCAGTCCTCCGGGGAGGCTTCACCCTGGAGGAGGTGGGATTGGGGGGTCTCCTGGGGGGAAGGGGAGCAGAGCGGAAGGGGGGAGAACAAGGGAATCCGTGGCTGATATGTAGAACTGAATTGTATTGTAAAATAAAAAAAAGAATAAAATAGTTCTTGCCTCATTAAAAAAAATAAGAACTCATAGAACTACAAGAAAACAAATAGTTCAACAAATATATTGGAAAGCTTTAATGTGTCCTTATTACAAATACAGATTTTTAAATTTAAGTTGAGAGGTTGGATGAAATTTGGTGTTACATTTCCTTATGTACAATTTATAATCTGCAGTATATCTTTGAAAATGTTTTTAGTATGTTTGTTCTGTGCATGTATTTGTATGCCCATTCCACTGACTGTTTGTGGAGCTCAAAGGACAACCTGCAGGGGCTTTCTTTTCACATGGTTTTCAGAGATCAAACTCAAGTGGTCAGACTTTGCTGTAGCTCCCTGTTCCAACTGAGCCATCTGCCCAGTCCAGTTCATTTTCACATGACAGTTTTTCTCTATCTTCTACCTTCTCCACCCACTTCCTACTTTAATGCAGCTTTTGTGTAGCTTCCAGACCATGTTATGACACTGTTCCTGGGGAGACAAAAACAAATGCTTACTCACCCAGACAGGGAATTGTCATCAGACGAAAGTAAAGAGCACCAAAGTTCAACTTGGTGAACCAATGAGTTTTTTGAGGGGTTACTTACAGGTTACTCAAAGACAGCTGCATCAGTAACACTCACTCCAGTATGGGTGACAGCTCACCAAAACTAGAAATCTGAAGCACACTGAATAACCATGTCCTTTCCCGGTACCTTAGTTGGTCTGAGCCACCTCGAATCAGGTAGGTTGATTTTTTTTCCCCAGGTGGCTTGACTGCTCTGAGACTCTTCCAGGAAACATGGCTTGTCTTCTGTCTCTCAGCAATCCTTACTACTTAGAGATGCTTGGGAAGGGAGGAGCCTAATAAATCAGGTCCGTTTCAGGGACTTCCTGAAGCCTGTGAGTTGTTTTCTGATCTGTGCTTAAGGGGCTTCCCTGCAGAATGGAATGTTTCATCTCCACTTTAATGCTTGTGTCTCAGCAAACTTTCTCTCAAGGTGGAAAGACAATCCTGCATGCTTAGCATCCCTGGTTTCTTGGGAGATCTGTGGGCTCAAGGACTTTCCTGCTGTGCCTCCAACAATTTTGTTTAGCATGTTCATTTTAGAACTTTTCCATTTATTTTCAGCTTTCTTTACTCCCTTTATAGCCACCTCTTTTATAAACAGCAGATAGCTGGGGTGTTATTTCATTTAAATCCTGACACTTTCTGTTTATAACTGAAATTCACAGAAGTATAACCAATTTGAAGTGATCTCTACTATTCTCCATCATGTCCTTTTGGTTTGTTTGTTTGTTTATTCATATTTTGTTTGTTTGTTTGTTTGTTTTGTTTGAGACAGGGACTTACTATGCAGCCCTGACTGGCCTGGAATTCATTATATAGACCAGGTTGGCCTCCAACTCACAGAGATTCACCTGCCTCTGCCTTCTAATTGATAGAATTAAATATCTGTACAACCGTGCCTGGTTCTTTTGTGCACTTTTGATTTTTTCTTTGCAATTCTTTTTGTTTTGCTTGATAACTAGAAAATTCCATTTTACTTTACCTCTGCTGATTTGGACATTGTAGATTATATTTTTATTGAATTTTTATTTGTTATTGTGGGCAGGGTGCATGTGTGAAGGTCAGAGGACAACCTGTGGATGCTCATTTTCTCCTTTCACCAAGGGATCAAACTCAGAGGACACAGCCCCTTTACTCACCAAAGCATCTCACCGGCTCTGTAGGTTATAATTTGTCTATAGTTTCAAAAGCACACCTACATTTATATTTTTTAATATTTTTATTTTATATTTAACTTAATTTCACATAGCAGCCACTGATTCCCCCATCCTCCCTCCTCCCACCCCTCACCCCTACATTTTTGATAAAAATACCTAAATATTTCTTTTCCTCACAATTTCAAAAATTAAAAAAAAATACAGCTATCCTCTCACCTCCAAAAGGTATGCTTTAGCTGCTTGATGTATTAGTTATTTTCATCTAGAAATTAATTCCATATGTGTGGGGGAATAAAACCACTACATAAGCAGTGAGTTCAATTTATAAACATAATTTATTAATTTTTATGTTTGGCATTTAACTATATTAAAATTTCATTCTAAATTTGGTTTCTTGTTGCAACAAAAAAAAGAAACTGATGAGAACAGTAGCTTCTCTTACATCCAGTGCAGTGTACTTGCTGGGAACAGATGCAGGTGGTATTTCCACTGTGTATGTCAATGGGAGCCCAACAGTGACTCTGCTTACCAGAAAAGAAGTGCTATTTGTAGGACAAGAGACAACGTGGTCCAACTCAGTGTAGGAAGGGGAATTCAACACTGAGTTCCTTTACAAGAAACACACTCTTTGTTTGAGAAAGAAGCACTCTTCTCTTTACTGTGTTTCCAATGCAGCCAGAAAAGGGAGCTTGCTCAGAACAATAGAACTATGCTATTATGAGACACAGGCAAAATTTCTTTCAACTCTGCTTAGCAAAGTGATAAGAACAGTAGCTTCTCTTACATCCAATTCACTGTACTTGCTGGGAACAGATGCAAGTGGTAGTTCCACTGTGTATGTCAATGGGAGCCCAACAGTGACTCTGCTTACCAGATAAGAACTGCTGTTTTTAGGACAAGAGACAGCATGTTGTTAAACTCAGCGTAGGAAGACAAATACCACACTGAGTTCCCTTATAAGAAACACTCTCTGTGTTCGAGATAAAAGCACTCTTTACTGTGTTTCCAAAGCAACCAGAAGAGAGAGCTTGCTCAGAACAAAAGAATCACACCTTTCTGAGACCCAGGCGATATCTCTTTCTACTCTGCTTAGGAAACTGATAAGAACAAGAGTTTCCTTGCATCCAATGCACTGTACATGCTGGGAACAGATGCGAGTGTTATTTCTACTGTGTATGTCAATGGGAGCTCAACAGTGACCCTGCTTACCAGAAAAGAACTGCTGTTTGTAGGACAAGAGACAGAATGTGTTTATACTCAATTTATGAAGGGGAATTCAACACCAAGTTCCCTTACAAGAAACATACTCTGTGTTCAAGAAAGATGCACTCTTCACTTTACTTTGCTTTCAATGCAGCCAGAAGAGGAAGCTTACTCAGAACAAAAGAACTGTGCTTTCCTGAGACACAGGAGGTATCTTTTTCAACTCTGCTTAGGAAACTGATGAGAAGAGTAGCTTCTCTTATATTCAATGCACCTCACTTTTTAGGAACAGACGCGAGTGGTATTTCCATGGTGTAGGTCAATGGAAGCCCAACAGTGACTCTGCTTACCAGAAAAAAACCTGATGTTTGTAGGACAAGACACAGCAAATGATTAAACTCAGTTTAGGAAAGGGAATTCATCACCAAGTTTTCTTACGAGAAACACACTCTGTGTTTGAGATAGAAGCACTCTTCTCTTTACTGTGTTTCCCATGCAGCCAGAAGAGGGAGCTTGCTCAGAACAAAAGAACTGTGGTTTTCTGAGACCCAGGTGTTATCTCTTTCAACTCTGGTGAGGAAACTGATAAGAACATTGCCTTCTCTTACATCCAATGCACTGTACTGGTTGAGAACAGACGCGGGTGGTATTTCCACTGTGTATGTCAATGGGAGCCCAACAGTGACTCTGCTTACCAGAAAAGAACTGCTGTTCATAGGACAAGAGAGAGCATGTGGTTAAACTCAGGTTAGGAAGGGGAATTCAACACCAAGTTCCCTTAAAAGAGACACACTCTGTTCGAGAAAGAAGCACTCTTCTCTTTACTGTGTTTTCAATACAGCCAGAAGAGGGAGCTTGCTCAGGACAAAAGAACTGTGCTTCTTACACACACAGGTGATATATCTTTTACCTCTACTTAGGAAACTGATAGAAACAGAAGCTTTTTTACATCCAATGCACCGTACTTGCTGGGAAATGATGTGAGTGGTATTTCCACTGTGTAGGTCAATAGGAGCCCAATGGTGACTTTGCTTACCAGAAAAGAACTTGTATCTGGCATTGAAGATACAATAGAGGAAATAGAATCATCAATCAATGAAAGCACTAAAGCCAACAAATTCATGGCCCAAAATGTCCATGAAATTGGGGACACCATGATAAGACCAAACCTAAGAATAATAGGGATAGAAGAAGGAGAAGAATACCAACTCAAAACAGAAAATATATTCAACAAAATCATAGAAGAAATCTTCCCCAACGTAAAGAAGGAAATGCCTATAAAAATACAAGAAGTTTACAGAACACCAAATAGACTGGATCCAAAAAAAAATTTCCTCACCACATAATAATCAAACCACTAAACATACCAAATAAAGAAAAAATATTAAGAGCTTCAAAGGGGTCAGGTGGTGGTGGTGCATGTCGTTAATCCCAGCAGTCAGAGGCAGAACCAGGTGGATCTCTGTGAATTTGAGGACAGCCTGAGCTACCAAGTGAGTTTCAGGAAAGGCACAAAGCTACACAAAGAAACACTGTCTCGAAAAAAAAAAGAGCTACAAAAAAAATATATGATGGCAGACCTATAAGAATAACACCTGATTTCTCAATGGAGACTCTAAAATCCAGAAAATCCTAGACAGACATTATGCAGACACTGAGAGACCGTGGATGCCAACCCAGACTACTATACCCAGCAAATCTCTCTCAATGTTAACGGAGTAAACAAAATATTCCATGATAAAACCAGATTTAAACAACATCTTTCCACAAATCCAGCCCTACACAAGGCACTAGAAGGAAAAATCCAACCTAAGGAAATTAGATACACCCATGAAAACAGGCAATAGATAGTTCCACACCAACAAATACCAAAGAAGGGAAACATACAAAACTACCACCAAAAAATAACAGGAATTAACAATCACTGGTCATTAATATTTATTAATATCAATGGTCTCAATTCACCTACAAAAAGACACAGGCTAACAGAATGGATATGAAAACAAGATCCATTCTGCTGCATACAGGAAACACACCTCAACTTCAAAGACAGACACTACCTCAAAATAAAATGCTGGGAAAAGACTTTCCAATCAAATGGATATAAGAAGCAAGCTAGTGTAGCTATTCTAATATCTAATAAAATAGACTTAAAACTAAAATCAATTGAAAGAGATTGGAAAGGACATTACATATTTATCACAGGGAAAATCTGACAAGATAAAGTCTCAATTCTGAATATTTATGCCCCAAATACAAAGGCACCTACATTTGTAAAAGAATCATTACTAAAGCTTAAATTGCACATCAAACACCATACACTAGTAGTGGGAGACTTCAACACCCCACTTTCCAATGGACAGGTCTGATAGACAGAAACTTAACAGAAAAATAAGAGAACTAACAGACTTTATGATACAAACGGACTTAATAGATATCTACA
Source organism: Peromyscus californicus insignis (assembly GCF_007827085.1). Taxonomy (NCBI): domain Eukaryota; kingdom Metazoa; phylum Chordata; class Mammalia; order Rodentia; family Cricetidae; genus Peromyscus; species Peromyscus californicus. The sequence goes on from NW_026294503.1 coordinate 64,253, forward strand.
GAATATTCCATCCTAACACAAAAGAATATACCTTCTTCTCAGCACTCAATTGAACCTTCTCCAAAATCACCCACCTGCTTGGTTACAAAGCAAATCTCTACATATACGAAAAAAATTGAAATAAGCTCCTGTATCTTTTTTTCATTTTTCTTTTTTTTATTTAATTTTTTTATTTTTATTTTGCAATACAATTCAGTTCTACATATCAGCCACAGATTCCCCTGTTCTCCCCCCTCCCACCCCCCCCTCACCTTCCCCCGAGCCCACCCCCTATTCCCACCTCCTCCAGGGCAAAACCTTTCCCGTGGACTGAGATCAACCTGGTAGACTCTCCCCCAAGATCCAGCTATACCACTCTTGGGCATATACCCAAGGAATGCTCAACCACACCACAAGAGCACTTGTTCAGCTATGTTCATATCAGCATTGTTTGTAATAGCCAGAACATGGAAACAACCTAGATACCCTTCAACTGAAGAATGGATAAATAAAATGTGGTACATATACACAATGGAATACTACTCAGCAGAGAAAATCAATGACATCATGAGGTGTGCAGACAAATGAATGGATCTAGAAAAAAATCATCCTGAGTGAGGTAACCCAGACTCAGAAAGACAAACATGGTATGTACTCACTCATAGGAGGATACTAGATGTGGAACAAGGATGACTGGACTGCTACTCACATCACCAGGGAGGCTACCTGGAAAGCAGGACCCCAGGAAAGACACGGGGATCTCCCAATGACAGAGAAATGGAATGAGATCTACATGAACAGCCTGGACATGAGTGGGGGTAGTGAAGGGCGAGGGTCGAGGGAAAGAGAGCTTGGGGGAGTGGGAGATCCCAGCTGGATCAACAACAGAGAGGGAGAACAAGGAATGGGAGACCATGGTAAATGAAGACCACATGAGAATAGGAAGAAGCGAAGTGCTAGAGAGGCCCACAGAAATCCACAAAGATACCCCCACAACAGACTGCTGGCAATGGTTGAGATACAGCCCGAACTGACCTACTCTGGTGATAGGATGGCCAAACACCCTAATTGTCATGCTAGAAACTCCATCCAACAACTGAGGGATCTGGATGCAGAGATCCATGGCTAGGCCCCGGGTGGATCTCTGTGAGTCCAATTAGCGAGAATGAGGAGGGTTTATATGAGCGAAAATTGTTGAGACCAGGGTTGGATAAAGCACAGGGACAAATAGCCAAACGAATGGAAACACATGAACTATGAACCAATGGCTGAGGGGTCACCAACTGGATCAGGCCCTCTGAATGGGTGAGACAGTTGATTGGCTTGATCTGTTTGGGAGGCATCCAGGCAGTGGGACCGGGTCCTGTGTTCATTTTTCTTTATTAAGAAATTTTCTACTCACTCCATATACCATCCACTGATACCCCTCCTCCCTCCTCCCATTCCCCAGCCCTCTTTCCCAAGCCACCCCATATCCCCACATCCCCCAAATCGAGGTCTCCTATTGGGAGTCAGCAGAGCCCAGCACTCTGAGCCTAGGCAGGTCCAAGCTCCTTCCCACTGCACCAAGGCTGTGCAAGGTGTCACACCACAGGCACTGGATTGCCAGAAGCCTGCCCATAGACCAGGGACAGATTCTGATCCCCCTGCCTGGGTGCACCCCAAACAGTTAAAGCCAAACAACCATCTTCCATATCCAGAGGACCTAGTCCAGTCCCAAGACCATAGTGCATGGTCTTCCACTAGTGTGGCTGGTCATCCCTGCACATCCTCCCATCATGATCTCGACGTCCCTTGCCTGCAGTATCTCTCCTCTCTCTCATCAGTTGGATTCCTGGAGCTCAGCCTGGTGCTTGGCCATGGATCTCTTCATCTGCCTCCATCAGTCACTGGACAAAGGCTCTATGATGACAGCTAAACCTCCTGTATCTTATTGGACCACCATAACTTAAAGTTAGATTTTAACAACAAAAAAAATTACAGAAAGCCTACAATCTCATGGAAACTGAATAATGCCCAATTGAATCACCAATGTGTCAAGAAAGAAATAAAGAAATTAAAGATTTCCTAGAATTCAATAAAAACGAATGTACAACATACCCAAACTCATGGGACACAATGAAAGCAGTGCTAAGACAAAATTTCATGCCATTGAATGCCCACATAAAGAAGTTGGAGAAATCTCACACTAGTGACTTAATAGCACACCTGAAAGCTCTAGAACAAGAAGAAGCAAACTCACCCAGGAGAAACAGACACCAGGAAATAATCAAATTGAGGGCTGAAATCAATAAAATAGAAACAAAGAGAACAAAACAAAGAATCAATGAAACCAAGAGTTGGTTCTTTGAGAAAATCAAGAAGACAGACAAGCCCTTTTCCAAAATCACCAAAAAGCAGAGAGAGAGAGAGCATCCAAATTAACAAAATTAGAAATGAAAAGGGAGACATAACTACAATGAGGAAATCAAGAGAATCATCAGGTCATACTTCAAAAACCTGTACTCCACAAAATTAGAAAATCTGAAAGAAATGGACAATATTCTGGATAGGTACTACATACCAAAGTTAAATCAAGACCAAATAAACTACTTAAATAGGCCCATAACACCTCAGGAAATATAAACAGTCATTAAAAGTCTCCCAATCAAAAAAAGCCCAGGACCAGATGGTTTCAGCACAGAATTCTACCAGATTTTCAAAGAAGAGCTAATACCAATACTCTTCAAATTGTTTCACACAATAGAAACAGAAGGAACTTTACCTGTGTATGCAACAGTCTTAGTAAATAAGAAACACAGAGCCAAATGCAGAGTTAAAAGCCCAAGAGGTCAGAGCAGTAGCTAAGAGCTAAGACTTAAAACCGCCTTCTTACCCTTCTTGTTGCTGCTGTCCTTCCCCTCAGCAAGAGACGTATTTCCTGTGTATGTGTCTTTTTATTGACTTTCTGTTCTGCCTTCTCATTGGTTGTAAACCCAACCACATGACCTCCTCATCACAGCCTGTCTATACAGACCTCCATGTCTTCTATGGTTGGTATTGAGATTAAAGGTGTGTGTCTCCATGCTGGCTGTATCCTTGAACACACAGAGATCTATCTGTCATGTGATCAGGATTAAAGGTGTGTGCCACCACTGTCTGGCTTCTGCTATGGCTTGCTATTAGCTCTGACCCCCAGGCAACTTTATTTGTTAACATACAAATAAAATCATATTTCAGTACAAATAATATATCACCATAATTACCAAACTCTTTTTATGAGGCTACAGTTACCCTGATACCCAAAACAACCAAAGATGCAACAAAGAAAGAGAATTACAGACCAATCTCTCTTATGAACATTGATGCAAAAATACTTAATAAAATATTGGCTAATTGAATCCAGGAACACATCAAAAAAATTATCCACCATGACCAAGTAGGCTTCATCCTAGGTATGTAAGGATGGTTCATCATATAAAAATATGTCAATGTAATACACCATATAAACAAACTGAAAGAAAAAAAACATGATCATCTCATCAGATGCTGAAAAACCTTTGACAAAATCCAACACCCCTTTATAATAAAGGTTCTAGAGATATCAGGAATACAAGGAACATACCTAATATAATAAAGGCAATTAACAGCAAGTCAACAGCCAACATCAATGTAAATGGAGAGAAACTCAAAGCGATTCTACTAAAATCAGGAACAAGACAAGGCAGTCCACTCTCCTCATACTTATTCACCATAGTACTTACAGTCCTAGCTAGAGCAATAAGACAACAAGAGGAAATAAAGGGAATGCAAATTGGAAAGGAAGAAGTCAAACTTTCACTATTTGCAGGTGATATGATAGTATACATAAGTGACCCCAAAAATTCTACCAGGGATCTCCTACAGCTGATAAACTCCTTCAGTAAGATGCCACGATACAAGATTAACACACAAAAAATCAGTATCCCTCCTATATACAAATGATAAAAGGGTTGAGAGAGAAAACAGAGAAATATCACCCTTTACAATAGCCACAAATAATATAAAATACCTTGTGGTAACTCTAACTAAGCAAGTGAAAGACCTGTATGATAAGAACTTTAAGTCTCTGAAGAAAGAAATCAAAGAAAATATCAGAAAATGGAAAGATCTCCCATGCTCATGGACAGGTAGAATTAACAGAGTAAAAATGGCAATCTTACCAAAAAGCAATCTGCAGATTCAATGCAATCCCTACCAAAATACCAACACAATTCTTCACAGACCTGGAAAGAATAATACTCAACTTTATATGGAAAAGCAAGAAACCCAGGATAGCTAAAAGAATCCTGTATAATAAAGCAAACTCTGGAGGCATCACGATCCCTGACCTCAAGCTCTACTATAGCGCTATAGTAATAAAAACAGCTTGGTACTGGCATAAAAACCAACATGTGGACCAATAGAATCAAATTGAAGACCCTGACATTAATCCACATACCTATGAACATACGAATTTTGACAAAAAAAAAAAAAAACCAAAAAAGTACCATGGGAAAAAAAGCATCCTCAACAAATGATGCTGGCATAACTGGATGTCAACATGCAGAAGATTGCAAATAGATCCATATCAGTCGCCATGCACAAAATTCAAGACCAAGTGGATTAAAGACCTCCACATAAATCCAGTTACACTGAACTTGATAGAGGAGAAAGTAGGAAGTAGTCTTGCACGCATTGGCCCTGGAGACCACTTCCTAAATATAACACCAGTAGCACAGACACTGAGAGCAACAATTAATAAATGGGACCTCCTAAAACTGAGAAGATTTTGTAGGACATGGTCAGTAAGACAAAAGGACAGCCTACAGAATGGGAAAAGACCTTCACCAACCTCACATCTGACAAAGGGCTCATCTCCAAAATATATAAAGAACTCAAAAGCTAGACTTCAAAATACTGAACAATCCAATTTAAAAATGGGCTACAGAACTTAACAGAGAATTCTCAACAGAAGAACCTCAAATGGCTGAAAGACATTTAAGGAATTGCTCAACATCCTTAATCACCAGGAAAATGCAAATCAAAACAACTCTAAGATACCACCTTACACCTGTCAGAATGGCTAAGATCAAAAACACTGAAGACAGGTTTTTTTGGAGAGGATGTGGAGCAAGGGGAACACTCCTCCACTGTTGGTGGGAAAGAAAACTTGTACAGCCACTCTGGAAATCAGTATGGCAGTTTCTCAGAAAATTGGGAATAAGTCTTCCTCAAGACCCAGCATATACCCAAGGAATTCTCAATCTTACCACAAGGACACATGCTCAACTATGTTCATATCAGCATTATTCGTAATAGCGAGAACCTGGAAACAACCTAGATGCCCCCCAACTGAAGAATGGATAAAGAAAATGTGGCACATATACACAATTTAGTACTACTCAGCAGTAAAAAAACAATGATATCATGAAATTTGCACACAAATGGATGAAACCAAAAAACATCATCTTGAGTGAGGTAACCCAGACTCAGAGGGACAAACATAGTATGTACTCACTCATAAGTGGATACTAGATGTGAGGAAAGGGATGGCCATACTGTAACACACAGCTCCAAAGAGGCTAGCTAACAGGGATAGACTCTAGGAGAAACACATAGATGGCCCAGTGAAGAAGTGGGTGAAATCTACATGAGCAAACTGGGAGGGGAGGTGGAGAATGAGGAGTGGGGCATGAAAACATAGGGAAATGGGAGGGTCAAGCTGGAACAGGGACAGAATGGGAGGGCAGGGAGGAAGATACCATGATAGATGAGGACATCATGGGAATAGGAAAGTGGCAGGGTGCTGGGGAGCCTCTCAGGAATCCACAACAATGACCCCACCTTAGAGTGCTGGCAGCGGTCTAGAGGGTGCCTGGACTGGTCTACTCTGGTGACCCATTTAGTGAATACCCTAACCATCATCACAGAGCCTGTGTCCAGTGACAGATGGAGGCAGATGCAGAGATCCACAGCCAGGTGCCAGGCTGAGCTCTGGGAATCCAATCAATGAGAGAAAGGAGGGATTCTGCAGGTGGGGGATGTCAAGATCATGATGGGAAGATGTGCAGAGATGACAGGCCACACTAGTGGAAGCCCGTGAACTGTGGTCTGGTGGCTGTGAAGCCCCCATGGGACTGGACTAAGCCCTCTGGATATGGAATACAGTTGTTTGGCTCAAACTGTTTGGGAGGCACCCAGGCAGGGGAATCAGGATCTATCCCTGATGCATGGGCAGGCTTTTGGGAGCCTGATGCCTGTGGTGGGATGCCTTGCACAGCCTTGGTGCAATGGGGAGGGGCTTGGACCTGTCTCAGCTCAGTGTGCCAGGCTCTGCTGACTCCCCATGGAAGACTTTGATTTGGGGGATGTGGAGATGTGGGATGGCTTGGGAGGGAGGGCTGGAGGATGGGAGGAGGGGGAATCTGTGAGTGGTGTGTAGAGTAGAAAATTTCTTAATAAAGAAAAATGAAAAAAATATACACAGAAACAGGAAAAAAAGAAAGGGAATTCAACATGAAGTGCCATTAAAAGGAACACACTTTGTTTAAAGAAAGAAGCACTCTTCTCTTTACTGTGTTCCCAATGTGACTAGAACAATGAGCTTGCTCAAAACAAAAACACTGTGCTTCCTAGCAACACAGGAGATATCTCTTTCAACTCTGCACAGGAACCTGATAAGAACAGTGGGTTTTCTTGCATGCAATGTACTGTACTTTCTGGGAAGAGACACAAGTTGAATTTCCACAGTGTATATAAATGTTACCACAACAGTGACTTTGCTTACCAGAAAAGAACTGTTGTTTTTACAGGACAAGAGGCCAAATATGGATAAACTGCATTTATGAAAGGGTTTCTAACACTGAGTTCCCTTACAAGAAACACAATTTATTTTCAAGAAAGAAGCACTCTTCTCTTTACTGTGTTACTAAAGAGACTGGAACTGTGAGCTTGATCAGAAGAAAAGCCCTGTGCTTCCTACCAAAACAGGTGATCTCTCTTTCAACTCTGCTCTGGAGCTTAATAAGAACATTGGCTTCTCTTGCATCGAAGCACTATACTTCATGGGATGAGACCCAAGTTGTATTTCCACTGTGTATATGAATGAGAGCACAACAGTGACTTTGCTTACCAGAAAAGAACTATTGTTTCTAGGACAAGAGGCAACATGTGGTTAAACTGCATTTATGAAAGGGAATTCAACACTGAGTTCTCTTACCAGAAACACACTTTTTTTGACATTTAAAAAATTTTATTTTATAATTTAATTTAATTTTACATATCAGCCACAGATTCCCCTGTCCTCCCCCCTCGATCCCCCCCCCACCTTATGCCCAGCCCACCCTCCTTTCTCATCTCTTCCAGGGCAAAGTCTCCCCTGGAGATTCAGTGCAACCTGGTAGATTCAGTCCAGGCAGGTCCAGTCCCCTCCTCCCAGGCTGAGCAAAGTGTCCCTGCATAGGCCCCAGGCTCCAAACAGCCAGTTCATGCTCTAAGGACAGGTCCTGGTCCCACTGCCTGGGTGCCTCCCAAACAGTTCAAGTTAATCAACTGTCTCACTTATCCAGAGGGCCTGATCCAGTTGGGGGCTCCTCAGATATTGGTTCATAGTTCATGTGTTTCAATTAGTTTGGCTATTTGTCCCTGTGCTTTTTTCAATCTTGGTCTCAACAATTCTCGTTCATACAATCCCTCCTTTTTCTCACCAATTCAACTGCCAGAGCTCCACCTGGGGCCTGGCCAGGGATCTTTGCATCTGCTTCCCTCAGTCATTGGATGAGATTTCTAGCATGACAGTTAGGGTATTTGGCCATCCTATCTCCAAAGTAGGTCAGTTCGGGCTTTCTCTCAACCATTGCCAGTAATCTATTATGGAGGTATCTTTGTGGATTTCTGGAGACCTATCTAGCACTTTGCTTCTTCCTATTCCCATGTGGTCTTCATTTATCATGGTCTCTTTTTCCTTGTTCTCCCTCTCTGTTCTTGATTCAGCTGGGAACTCCCACTCCCCTAAGCTCTCTTTCCCTCAAACCTTGTCCTTCATTACCCTCACTCACATCCAGGTTGTTTATGTAGAGCTCATCCATTTCTCTGTCATTGGGTGATACCTGTGTCTTTCTTAGGGTCCTGTTTTCTAGGTAACCTCCCTGGAGTTGTGAGTAGCAGTCTAGTCATCTTTGTTTTACATCTAATATCCTCCCATGCATGAGTACATACCATGTTTGTCTTTCTGAGTCTGGGTTAGCTCGCTGAGGATGATTTTCTCTAGATCCATCCATTTGCATGCAAACATCATGACGTCATTGTTTTTCTCTACTGAGTAGTACTCCATTGTGTATATGTACCATATTTTATTTATCCATTCTTCAGTTGAAGGGCATCTAGGTTGTTTCCAGGTTCTGGCTATTACAAACAATGCTGATATGAACATAGCTGAGCAAGTGCCCTTGTGGTATGATTGAGCATTCCTTGAGTATATGGTACAGCTGGGTCTTGAGAGAGATTGATTCCCAATTTTCTAAGAAAGCACCATATTGATTTCCAAAGTGGCTGTACAAGCTTGCATTCCCACCAACAGTAGAGGAGAGTTCCCTTTGCTCCCCATCCTCTCCAGCATAAGCTGTCTTCAGTGGTTTTGATCTTAGCCATTCTGACAGGCGTAAGGTGGTATATCAGAGTCATTTTCATTTGCATTTCCCTGATAATTAGGGATGTTGAGCAATTCCTTAAATGTCTTTCAGCCATTTGAGTTTCCTCTGTTGAGAATTCTCTGTTTAGTTCTATAGCCCATTTCTTAATTGGACTGTTGGGCATTTTGATGTCTAATTTCTTGAGTTCCTTATATATTCTGGATATCAGTCCTCTGTCAGATGTGGGGTTGGTGAAGATCTTTTCCTATTCTGTAGGCTGTCGCTTTGTCTTGCTGACCATGTCCTTTGCTCTACTAAAGCTTCTCAGTTTCAAGAGGTCCCATTGATTGATTGTTTCTCTCAGTGTCTGTGCTACTGGTGTTATATTTAGGAAGTGATCTCCTATGCTGATGCGTTCAAGACTACTTCCTACTTTCTCTTCTAGCAGGTTCAGAGTAACTGGATTTATGTTGAGGTCTTTGATCCACTTGGACTTAATTTTTGTGCACTGTGACAGATATGTATCATTTACAGCCTTCTACACATTGACATCCAGTTGTGCCAGCACCATTTATGGAAGATGCTTTCTTTTTTCTGTTGTACACTTTTGGCTTCTTTGTCAAAAATTATGTGATCATAGGTGTGCGGATTAATGTCAGGGTCTTCAATTTGATTCCATTGGCCCACATGTCAGTTTTTATGCCAGTACCAAGCTGTTTTTATTACTGTTGCTCTATAGTAGAGCTTGAAGTCAGGGATCGTGATGCCTCCAGAGGTTGTTTTATTGTACAGGATTCTTTAGACTATCCTGGGTTTTTTGTTTTTCCATATGAAGTTGAGTATTATTCTTTCCAGGTCTGTGAATAATTGTGTTGGTATTTTGATGGGGATTGCATTGAATCTGTAGATTGCTTTTGGTAAAATTGCCATTTTTACTATGGTAGTCCTGCCTATCCATGAGCATGGGAGATCTTTCCATTTTCTGACATCTTCTTCAACTTCTTTTTTCAGGGACTTAAAGTTCTTGTCATATAGGTCCTTCACTTGCTTAGTTAGAGTTATCCCAAGGTATTTTATGTCATTTGTGGCAATTGTAAAGGGTGATGTATCTCTGATTTCCTTCTGAGCCTGTTTGTCAATTGTATATAGGAGGGCTATTGATTTTTTTGAGTTGATCTTGTATCCTGCTATGTTGCTGAAGGTGTTTATAAGCTGAATCAGTTCCTTGGTTGAATTTTTGGGGTCATTCATGTATACTATCATGTCATCTGCAAATAGGAAAAGCTTCATTTCTTCCTTTCAAATTTGTATCCCCTTAATCTCCTTATGTTGTCTTATTGCGCTGGTTAGAACTTCAAGTACTATAATGAATAAGTATGGGCAGAGCGAACAGCCTTGCTTTGCAGGAACACACTTTGATTTTGTGAAAGAAGCACCCTTCTCTTTACTTGGTTAACAATGTGACTGGAATAGTCATCTTGCTAAGAAGAAGAGGACTGTACTTCCTAGTACACAGGCAAGATTTCTTTCAATGCCACTCAGGAACTTGATAAGAACAGGGGCTTCTCTTACTTGCAATGCACTATATTTGCTGGGAACAGACGCAAGTTCTATTTCCACTGTGTTATGAATGGAAGCACAACATTGACTTGCTTACCAGAGAATCACTGTCATTTCTACACAAAGAGGCAACACGTGGTTAAACTGTGTTTTTAAAAGGAAATTCAATACTGACCTCCCTTATAAGAAACACACTTTGTTTTTGAGAAAGAAGCACACTCTTCTCTTTACTATGTTACCAAAGAGGCTATAACAGTGAGCTTGATCAGAAGAAAAGCACTGTGCTTCTTACCAAAGCAGGTGATATCTCTTTCAACTCTGCTCAGGAACTTAATAAGAATATTGGCTTCTCTTACATCCAAGCACTGTACTTGATGGGATAAGACCTGAGTTGTATTTCCAGGAGGAATAAGGGAAAATGACCTAGACAAGAAAAAACTACACCAACAAGAACAACACCAAACAAGAAACACTTACCATAGTCCAGAGGAATCTGGAACACAGATAAATGACACATTACAGAGATCAATCCAAAATATGCCCTACCTTGAAGAACCTGAATCCAATACTTAATAAGTTCTAGCTAAGATACAAGAAGATTGTAATTATAACTGTTAGTCTCCAATCCCTTTAAAGACATGAGAAGGAATATAAGAATAACTGAGAAAAAGGAGAAGGATGCAAGCAACTTTTCAGAGTCTTGCAAAAGTAGACAGAGATAGCTGACAGCCTGGACAGTCACCTAGAATTTCTCAGTATTGTTGGTGCATTCAATTTGGCTACAGGCCTAGAGTATCTAACAGACCATTTTCAGAAGTAGGTTTTTTGAAAGACTATTCTACTCTGTCTTGGCAGAATTCAATAGTTGCTTTTCCTTGTGTCCTGCTTGTACCAAAGGTACAGTATTCATACTGTCAACAGTTGAGACAAGGGCAGTTCTTTGCCCAATAGGCCATTTTTATTCCAAGAAGAAGACAAACTTCCAAATGGAAATGTCTCAGAAGCCCAACATTCTCTCAGGATCAGATTGGTGCTGCCAGGAGCATTTGTGTCTCATCAATGGAATTATAAATTATCAAAACATTTAAATGCCATATTCTCTAGGTCTATGAAGTGTTTGAAGATTACCTATCCATCTCACATGTATTTCTGTAAGTCTGAAGATCTTAACACAACTATAGAAATGACAAGCGTGAGTGACTATAAGAAACTTCTTCTTGAAAGTCTTCTCTACTAAAATAACTTAAGGACTAAGGCTTCACATAACAGTCTGTAAGCAGATGTACCATATAAGGACAATGACCTCCAGATTGTGGCAATACACAAAATAGCTTAAAGAGAGGTAGAAATGTATGTATAGTACAATACGGAATATGACAATAATCCTAAATATATATCAATATACAAAATATCCTAAATAGAGGTAGAACATATTTACAATATGACAAATATAATTCTACATTTTTATCAATATGCAAAATATTTCAAATAGTAGAAATATGTGTACATTATAACAAATATAGTTCTGTATTTGTATCAATATATAATTTATCTTAAATAGGAATATAAAAATAGTTTGCATCTGTATCAATATACAAGAATCCATATCAGTGCAAATTATCTAAGACTGATATTTTACTAAATTAGTTTATTAGTAAATACAATAATCTATCCTTAATATCCTCTACCTATCCATTCCCCTTTTTCTTTTCTAAAAAAGAATACTGAGTCCAAATTTTATTGTTCTACTCCAACCCTACAACCATCTATTCATTACCCTGAGAAAAATGAAGCATTCAGAAGAGGGGTATCATTCTCTTACAGTTACTTTCTACTGTTTAGGGGGTGATAGTGTCTCTGTGGGCTGCTGTAAGAAAGCTTAGATTGTGAGGTCTCAATAGAGCTATCCATAGAGTATGCAGCTAGTCTCAGAAAAGGATAAGACTATCTGAAATTTTGGCTAAAGGTGTATTGTGATGCACTATCTCATCTTGGAACTGTCCTAAAGAGTTTTCAGTCTGAAGTTGATCATGAGTAATGTTCTTAGGTACCATGGCATCACTCTGGACTGGGTAGAGTTTTTGTTGTGGGGCCCCATCTTCCTTCTGGAGACTTCAGAAATTGCTATTGGAGAAGACTTATTTTTACTGTAGAAAACTTGAGCATTATTAATATCAAAATAGAAATTTTGGGTTTAAAGATAACATGACATGTTAAAAGGAATTCCAAGAAATTAAGAATAAACATGGAGAGAAATAGAATCTTGGTGATAATGGTTCCTTTTTATTGGTTTTCTTCTGTCCCACACCAGATGGCTCTTCTGATATTACACAGAATCTCTTAATTTTTTTTATCAATATGCTTAGGTTTAGAGGATGAGGAAACCAACTTCCAACTCCAAAGCCAGGTGGATATATAATTGAATTAGAACCATAACTTTTCTAGAGTTGAAGAGATATAGATGTAAGGCAGTGAGATTTTTACCCTGTGTAGATTGGTACCAAAAGATTCTTTTCTTCTGTTGTAGATGTTTGGATATTCAAGGCCTCATGATTTCTGGAAGATGTGTATTTTTATTATCCTGTAAAGACAGAAAAAAACAGAACCCTGCCCCAACCTTTGTTTTATTACAACTTGTAGAGATGTCACATCTGTAGATGAGCTTTTACTTCCCATCAAGGGGTTTCTCCTGTTCGAATCAAATTTTTGTTAATTTTATTGGTATCCATAGCTTTCCTTATCCTGTGGAAACAAAAGCAAAACTCCTTCCCCAATGTAGGACATATCCTGGTTTCCATTCTAAGAACAACACACCTTTGAAATAAATCAGTTCGTTTAGCTCAGAAGTTTTGTCTGTTGTCCAATGTCTGTCCACAGCTGTTGTTCCTTTATCATCAGCATTGAGAAAATTCAAGGTTAATCAAGCATTATGCAATCTATTTCTAGGAGTCATTATTACCTACTGCTGTTTATTTAGCATCTCCTTTGAAGTTCTATTGGATCTTTCTATGACTGCTTGGCCTGTGGGATTGTGTGGTATACTTGTAACATGCTTTCTATTATAATAGGCAAAAAAAAGTCTCATTTTATTTGAGACAAATGCTGAGGTATTGTATGTCTTAATGTGTACAGGTATTCCCATGATGGCTATAACTTCTAATTGTTGTGTAATCACAGAATCAGCATTTTCAGAACTCATGGGAGTTGCCCACTGAAATCCTGAATAGGTGTCAATAGTATGGTGTACATACTTTTATCTTCCAAATTCTATGAAAAGAAACATATCCATCTGCCAAATTTCATTTCTTTGTAAACCTTTTGGATTGCTTCCTGCAGCTAATGGAGTTTGGTTATAGAAGGAATGAGTAGGACATTTTCTTACAATTTCCTTAGCTTGTTGCCAAGTGATAGAGAAATTCTTCTTTAAACTTTTGCTACTTACATGGTGTTTCTTATAACATTCTGAGTCTTCTAGCACGTAACTGATTAATCTCATCATTATCTTGTGCTAGAGGTCCTGGCAGACCCATATGGGATTGGATGTGAGTTATATATAAGGGATGCTTCCTATTCCTGAATATTTCTTGTAACTGAATAAATAACAAGGTTATTTCTGACTCATCAGGGATAAATTCTGCAGTCTCAATATATAAGACCACTCTTTCAGCATACTGAGAATCAATAACTATGTTAAGAGGTTCTGAAAAAGCCATTAATACCTACAAAGTAACATACAATTCCAATTTTTGAACTGAAATGTAAGGACTTTGATACACTAAAATTTTCTGACTTGTAACCTGCCTTTCTTTGTTTATCTGCATGTGTATAAAATGTACAGGCTCCAGAGATCTTTTCTGGATAAGTTTTTAATTTTTTACTCTGTTTATTTGGTAGAAATATCCATTCCAATATAATATCTTCTCTCTGCATTAAAATTTCTGTAGAATGCTTAGAGGGTAAAATAACCAAAATGCAATCATGCTTTGAATCCACATGATCCATGTGTCCTTCCTTCACTTTTTTACCACCAAGGCCAATTCTCTCTCAGCTTCAGCTGATAATTCTCTTGGACTATTTAAGTCCTTGTCACCTTCTAGGGTTTTGAACAAATTACTCAGTTCATAATTTTTTTACCCCCACAATTGTTTGTAGATGGAAAGTGTCTCCAAATAATCTTTGAAAGTCATTAGGAGTCCATAATTGATCTCTCTTGATTTGCACCTTTTGGGGCCTAATTTTCTGTAGACCTATCTTATATCCTAAATAATTGATAGAATTTCCTCTTTGTATCTTCTCAGGAGCAATTTTTAATCCCCAACAAGGCAAAATTTTCTTTACTTCTTCAACCATTTTTTCTAATGTATCTGTGTTTCACTCAACAAGTAAAATATTGTCCATGTAATGATAAATTATAAATTCAGGGAATTGTTTATGTATTACTTCCAATAGCTGTCATACAAAATATTGGCACAGGGTTGGGCTATTTAACATTCCCTGTGGGAGGACTCTCCATTGATATCTCCAACCAGCTGAGAATGATTATAAGTAGACACCATGAAGGCAAATCTTTCTCTGTCTTTTTCTTGTAAGGGTATTGAGAAGAAACAGTCTTTTAAATCGATAACTATAAGAGGCCATCCTTTAGGTAACAGAGTAGGCAAAGGAATTCCAGATTGTAAAGAGCCCATTGGCTGAATTATCTTGTTAATTGCACTTAGGTCTGTTATCATTCTCCATTTACCAGATTTCTTTTTAATAACAAAAGCAAAAGAATTCCAAGGGCTAGTAGATTCTTCAATGTGTTGAGCATTTAACTGCTTTTGATCCAGCTGTTCTAAAGCTTGTAGCTCTATTTTGTAAAGGGCCATTGTCCAATCCAGATAGGTTTATCAGTTAAGCATTTTAAAGGTAGAGCTGTTGCTACTTCTGGGAGTTCAACAGCAGTTGTGCTCTGTTTATGTACAGCCTGAATGGTTGATGGCTGGTTTTTTTTATAATATGTTATAATAGTATTCCTAGAAACATGCATTGGTCTGTATTCTCTTTCTAAGATTGTGGGAATTTTATTCTGAGTATTCCATTGCTGCAACAGATCTTGGCCCCAAAGATTCTCTGCTATATTTGCCACATATGGCTTCAGCCTTCCTCTCTGTCCTTCTGGCCCTATCCATTCAACTCATCTCAGACTCTGTTTTATCTGAGATAGGGTTCCAATCCCTAAAAGTTAGACATCTACTTCTTGAAGAGGCCAATTTAGATGCCATGATTTGGGTGTGCTTATAGTCACATCCACACTATGTCTACCAGACCTTCCAGAACAATTAAAATTAAGTAGAATTCTAAGCTTTGGTCTTTGATCATTTATGGAAGTCTGCCAAAACATACATTTTATTGTGCTCTTTGGAACTTTTGATTTCATCTATCAGAGCTGTTCTATCATTCAATGCAGTATCATTCTCTACATTAGGCATTGATTTATTTGATTATCCTGAAGAGGAATTTCCTCCACAGTGGCTGTTTGGACCACGTTTGATTTGGTGGCTTGCAAGAGGCCTCCTGGGGCATTTTCTACCAATAA
This sequence comes from Peromyscus californicus insignis, assembly GCF_007827085.1. Taxonomy (NCBI): domain Eukaryota; kingdom Metazoa; phylum Chordata; class Mammalia; order Rodentia; family Cricetidae; genus Peromyscus; species Peromyscus californicus. Next base: position 80,000 of record NW_026294503.1, read on the forward strand.
AGGTTTGCCTCATATATCTATTACTGATCTGCACTCATTGGTCCAGTGTCGGCCTTTGTCACATCTTCTACATAATCCAGAGGGTTGGGGGTCTCCTCTTTTGGGTATTTCTGGGAGGAATATTACTTCTAGGAGCACCACATACAGTTTTTACTTATATGATCTGGTGTGCCACATTTAAAGCATTTGGTACTCCAGGGCCTTCTTCCAACTCTGGAAATTGCCTCTCTTATCCAAGCCTCATTACTATTGTTAAGAGACTCAATACTATTAGTATATTGAATCCATTCTTCCAAAGGAGCTGATTTGACTTCTAATGCATAGAATTCTTTTGCATTCTGTGTCAGCATTGCTGAATGCCAAGGACTTAGTTGATACTTGTCTTAATCCTTTTTCTGACACAGTTTTCCTTATAGCTGTGGTCAGCCTTTGAAAAAAAATCAGTGAAGAGTTCGTGCAGTCCCTGAAATATCTTTGTGTATACTTCAGTTGGTTTTCCTGGTTCTGGAATTTATTCCCAAGCATTTAGAGCTGCTGTACAGCATAGGGATATTGTATGCTCATCGTAAGTGGCTTATACATTCCTGTCAGAAAAACATCCCTTACCAAGACCTTGGGAGATCTCAAAATCTCTGATTTCACCTTGTTGCTCTAAAATTTTTGCCTCTTCCCCAACCAGCTTTTCCATTGTAACTGCTGGCTATATTCTAGAATAGCTGAAATTAATTGATTCCAGTCATCTGGTATGATTCTATGTGAGGTATACCATGAATTTAACATCTGTCTTACATATATTGAGTGTATGCCATATGTAACTATCACTTCCTTCATATTTTTAAAATCCCTCATTGAAATCAGTTATAATGTATATTTCACATATGGCTGAGGGTTTTTGTCATCTGCTGGCCTCTCATGGAGGATGACAGGATAAAACATTGGATGAGAGCTATTTGGAGATGTTATGACCTATATGGTCTTGCCCTTCTGCTTATTAGGTCTCTTGTTATCTTTACTGAGAGTTTCTTCCGGGGCTTATAAATAGGCACCTATGGTCTGTCCCAGTGAGTGAACCTCCCCTGTTGCAAGAGATTCTGAGTTTCTCATGGCATCATGCAACTTTTATGCTCTTCTTAAACACACGAGTGCATGGACCTTATTTTATCAGTTAACGATAATCTTTCTTCCTTGTAAAGTGTCTGAGCAGTGACAACATCACCCGGAGAGTTATTGTTCTGTCCATTAAGTATTCATATTTACTATCAACAAAACCAAATATGTTTGTACATGTATTATTAATGGACTGAGGTTCTTGTAATAAGTTAGCATATTCCAAACTAAGGAGCCTGTTATTTAATTCTGTATTGCTGTCTTATAAATCCTGGTTAGCAGATTTCAAAGAAAGAATCTGTTTGTTTAATCTAGTCTGTAGTTGTACCCTGAAAAATCCTGGGTAGCAGATTCCATAGAAAGAATCCTTTTGTTTAAATCTTGGTTGCTATCTTGTAAAGTCTGTATCAGTCTCAATAATGAGTCATCTTTGTTATTATTAAACCAGTTTTTCAATACTATGTAAATTATTATGGTAAATGCCAAAATGGTGTATGCTAGATACATTCCAGGAAATTTGTACATTTTCCGTAATATTTCATCCATTATAGAAACAAAGAAGTTCTTTAATCCCTGTGAAGTAATATTTTCTACCATATTTTGAGAAATATTCAAAATTTGTAAAGAAAATTTTATTAATTTATTTATTAATCAGTTTTAAGGTGTAAAATTATCAGGTACTCTTACCTACTTGTATTTCTATTCTTGCAATGGTATATCACTAAAGCAGGTCCTGCCAAAGACTTTTGCCTGGTTTTGCTTAAATAGGCTACAGAGCAAGTTTAATAAGGGGGCCAGCTGCGGATGTACTCTGACAGGCACCCTTGGTGTGGCGTGGAAGACCACGGTGACCCAGGCAGGCACCTGCAGTGAAGCAGGGAAGATTGTGCATGTGATGGCCAAGGGTTGAACTCTGTGGCTTAGTCAGGGCGGCTTTCACCAGTCTGGGGGCTAAGCTTGTCACAGAACCAGACTCAGCAGTTCCCTTGCAGGGCAGAGGCAGCTGCTCAGGAAGCAGACTCACTGTGGAGTTGCTTCCTAACATCCAGGGATCACACACACGTAATGAGTGGTGGATAGCCAACACCAGCTGTGTCTGGAGCTGCCCTGGGGCACAGGGAGTGTGCCAGCACTGCAAGAGTACCACAAGTTTGTGAAGCTCTGAGTTCCCAAGAGGAGCAGGAATTTGCCTCATGTAGGCATTGGGTGCCATATATAACTGTAATTAATGAGGCAATTCCATGTAATCTATCTGATAATCAAGACAGTTTTATTTCTGGGGTAACTTACAGCAAATAGGGGTTGGTTACAGGATCTGGGAGAGATGAAGTACCATATAGTGGAGAAATCTGGCTTGGTCTACCATCCAGCTTCCAGGATCATGAGATATCCAGAAGGGGCCAGCATGTACACACCTGGAGTCTTAAGGGGCTCCCTCTTAGCCATGCCCCAGGGGCAGGTGATAGGCAGGTGTGGCAATTACCTGCTGTCACTCTAGGTGCAGTGTTTCAAGGTCAAAGCAGGAACAGCTACCCACTACATAAAGGTCTTCTCCATGTACTTCCATCAACCTGATTCTGAAATTCAGTGGATGTCTTTTAGGGTTGGTGATGCTATGGCTGTAATCACCATCTAACAGCTATTTTTTAGAAGACCTTTGGTCTTGTGAAGTACTTGTTTTCAAGACCCATTCTAACTGTTACTCTTGAAGTCTTCCCTAGTTATCTCCCTGTGCCATAAGCATAATTACTTGTTTTAGTCAGGCTTTCTATTGCTGTGTAAAACACATGACCAAAAGCAACTTGGAGGGTTTATTTTAGCTTACAGTTCTGCATCACAGTACATCACTGAGGGAAGTCAGGGCAGAAACTCAAGCAGGGTAGGAGTTATTGTAGGGGCTGCTTATTGGTTTGCCCTCCCTGGTTTGTTTAACCTGCTTTCTTTTTTATTTATTTTACATCTCAGCCTCAGTTTCCCCTCCCTCCTGTCCTCTTATTCTCCCCCCTCTTTCCCCCCCCCACTCTTCCTTCTTTTATGTTCAGAAAAGAGCAGGCCTCCCAAGAATATCAACAAAACATAACATATCAAGTTGCTGTAAAACTAAGCACCTCCCCTTGTATTAAGGCTGGGCAAGGTGACCCAGTATGAGGAATAGGTTCCCAAAAGCCAGCAAAAAAGTCAAAGACAGCCCCTGCTCCCACTATTAGGAGTCCCATAAGAAGACCAAGCCACACAACTGTTACATATAGACAGAGTGCCTAGGTCAGTCCCATGCAGCCTCCCTGGTTGCTGATTCACACTCTGTGAGCTCCTATAAGCCCAGGATAGGTGATTCTGTGGGTTGTCTTGTGATATCCTTGACTTCTCTTACTGCTATAATACTTCCTCCTTTTCTTCAGCAGGATTTCCTCAGCCTAATGTCTCACAGTGAGTCTCTGCATCTGTTTCCATCAGTTGCTGGATGAAGTCTCCTTAATGACAATTGGGTTAGGCACTGATCTATGAGTATTGGAGAATATCATTAGGCATTGACATTTTTTCTCCAGTTGTGTTTGGTTGTATTCCAGGTCTCTAGATCATATACCTTGTGGGTTCTGGCACTCCAGGCAGTGTCAGAAGTGAGCTCTCATGGCATGGGTTTTAGGCTAGACCGGTCATTGGTTGGCCACTCCCTCAATCTCTAGACCACCGTTACTCAGTATATCCCATAGGCAGGACAGGCTGTAGGTTGAAGGTCATGTGGCTGGGTTGGTGTCTCAATTCCTCCACTGGTTACAGGAGATGGCCAGTTCAGGCTACATATCTGCTATTGCTAGGACTCTTAGCTGGGTCATCCTTTTAGATTTCTGGGAGATTACCTTGAACCAGGTTTCTACCTGACCCTGGAATACACCCCCCTACCCCCCCCTTTCCAGTCATCTCTTTTAGTACTCTCCCTCCCACAACGTGGTCACTCTTGTTCTCATCCCTGTCCAACCCCAGTCCACCCACAAAATTTTTTATTTCCCCTTCCCAGGAAGATCTGGGTATGCCTTCTTGAACCCTTTATGTTACCTAGTCTCTCTGAGTCTGTGGATTGCAGCATAGTTATTGTTTATTTTACAACTAATATCCTCTTATGAGTGAGTACATATCATATTTGTCTTTCTCACTCTGGGTTACCTCACTCAGGATGATTTTTTTCCTAGTTCATTTCTAGCAAATGCCTGTGAATTTCATGATGTCCTTGTTTTTAACAGCTGAGTAATACTTCATTGTGTATATGTACCACATTTTCTTATCCATTCCTCCATTGAGGGACATATAGGTTGTTTCCAGGTTCTGGTTATTACAAATAAAACTGCTATGAACATAGTTGAGCAAGTGTCCTTGTGGTATGATTGAGCTTCATGTGGGTATATGTCCAGGAGTGGTATAACTAGGTCTTGAAGTAGGTCAATTCTAAATTTTGTGAGAAACTGATATGTAGACTGAAATGTCTTGGTCCTGCCCATGCAGCAGCCATTTTTATAAAATAATTATTCAGAGGCTTAATATTAATTACAAATGGTTTTGTCGATGGCTCAGACTTATTGATAGCAACCTACTACATCTTAAATTAACCAATTTCTATTAATCTATGTATCACCACGTATCCCACAACTTTACCTCTGTTCTATTATATCTTGGTGACTTGCTGCATTTCCCTGACTCTGCCTTTTTTCTCCCTGTATCTCTCTTGGATTTCCTGCCTGGCTATATCCTGTGTTACCATAGGCCAAAACAGCTTCTTTATTAACCAATAGTAGCAATACATATTCACAGCATACAAAAAGACCATCCTACAACACTGACATATTGATTTCCAAAGTGACTGTACAAGTTTACGTTCCTAACAGCAATGGAGGAGTGTTCCCCTTGCTCCACATCCTCTCCACCATGAGCTGTTACTTGCATTTTTTATTTTAGCCATTCTAACAGATGTAAGTCTGTCAGCTGCTGTTTTGTCCTAGTGACAGTATCCTTTGCCATACAGAAGCTTTTCAGTTTCATGAGGTTCCATTTATTAACTTTCAGTCTTAGTATCTGTACTATTGGTGTTCTGTTCAGGAAGTTGTCTCCTATGCCAAGGCTATGTGTTCAAGGCTATTTCTCACCTTCTCTTCTATCAGGTTCAGTGTATCTGGATTTATGTTGAGGTCTTTGAATCACTTGGACTTGAGTTTGTGCAGGGTGATAGATATGAATCTATTTATTTGAATTCTTCTACTTGCCGACTGTGGCCATTTGAAAGAAAATGGCACCCAAAGGGAGTGGCACAATTGGGAGGTGTGACTTTATTGGAGTAGGTATGGCCTTGTTGGAGGAAGTGTATCACTGTGGAGGTGGAATTTGAGGTCTCATATATGCTTAAGCTAAACTCAGTGTGATACTCAGACACTTCCTGTTGCCTGCAGATGTAGTACTCTCAGTTACCTCTCTAGCACCATGCATGCTGCCATGTCCTACCCTGATGATAATGGACTGAACCTCTGAAAGTGTAAGCAAGCCACCTCAATTAAATATTTTCCTTTATAAGAGTTGCCATGGTTGTGATGTCTCTTCACAGCAATAGAAACCCTAAGACACTGACATCTAGTTATACTAGCATCATTTGTTGAAGATGCTTTCTTTTTTTCCATTGTATAATTTTGACTGCTTTGCAAAAATCAGGTGTCCATAGGTGTGTGAATTTATTCTTTGATTCTATTCGATTGATCCACCTGTCTGTTTTTATGCTTATAACACACAGTTTTTATTATTGTAGCTCTATAGTAGAGTTTAAAATCAGGAATGGTGATACCTCTGGATGTCTTTATTGTACGGGATGGTTATAACTATATTGGGGTTTTGTTTTTCCATATGAAGTTGAGTATTATTCTTTCAAGGACTGTAAAGAATTATGTTGGACCAGGCAGCAGTGTCACACACCTTTAATTCCAGCACTCAGAAGGCAGAGTCAGGCAGATCTCTGTGAGTTCAAGGCCAGCCTGGTCTACAGAACAAGATCTGGGACAGGCACCAAAACTACATGGAGAAACATGTCTCAAAAAAACAAACAAACAGCCGGGCGGTGGTGGCGCACGCCTTTAATCCCAGCACTCGGGAGGCAGAGCCAGGCGGATCTCTGTGAGTTCGAGGCCAACCTGGACTACCAAGTGAGTTCCAGGAAAGGCGCAAAGCTACACAGAGAAACCCTGTCTCGAAAAACAAAACAAAACAAAAAAAAAAAAAACAAACAAACAAACAAAAAAAGAATTGTGTTGGGATTTTAATGAGGATTGCATTGAATCTGTAGATTGCTTTTGGTAAAATGGTTATTTTTATTATGTTAATCCTACCTATCCATGAGCATGGAAGATCTTTTCATCTTCTAATATCTTCTCCAATTCTTTCTTCAAAGACTTTAAATTCTTGTCATATAGGTCTTTTACTTGCTTGGTAAGAGTTACATCAAGATATTCTATATTACAAATATATCATTCGTGGCTGTTGTAACGGGTGTTGTTTCCCTGATTTCTTTTTTGGCCCTTTTATCATTTATATATAGGAGTACTACTGATTTTTTTTTTTACTTAATCTTGTATCCAGCCTCTTGACTAAAGGTGTTTATCAGCTGTAGGAGTTCCCTGGTAGAGTTATTGGGGTTGCTTATGTATACTGTCATATCATCTATGAATACTTTGGCTTTTTCCTTTACAATTTGTATCCCCTTGATCTCCTTTAATTGTCTTATTGGTCTAGCTGGAACTTCAAGAACTATATTTTATAGGTATGGAAGAATGGGCAGCCATGTCTAGTGGAATTGCTTTAAGCTTCTCTCCATTTAATTTGATGTTGTCTATCATCTTGCTGTATATTGCTTTTCTTATGTTTAAGTGTGTCTATTGTATCTATGATTTCTCTTAGACCCTTATCATGAATGGGTGTTGGATTTTGTCAAAGGCTTTTTCAGCATCTAATGAGATGATCATGTGTGTGGTTTTTTTTCCTTTCAGTTTGTTTATATGGTGGATTACATTGACAGATTTTTTATGTTGAACCATCCCTGAATCTCTGGGATGAAGCCTATTTGATTATGGTGTATGATCTTTTTTATGTGTTTTTTGATTCATTTTGAGAGTATTTTATTGAGTATCTTTGCATCAATGTTGATGAGGGCAATTGTTCTGTAATTTTCTTTGTTTAGTCTTTGTGTGGTTTGGGTATTGGGTGACTATGTCCCCATAAAAATAATTTGGCAATGTTTCTTCTGTTTCTATTTTGTGGAATAATATGAGGAGTATTGTTATTACAGTTCTTTGAAAGTCTGATAGAATTCTGCACTGAAACCTGGATGGACCCTGGGCTTTTTCTGGTTGGGAGACTTTTAATGACTACTTTTTTTCCTTAGAGGTTATAGGTCTATTTAGATTTTTATCTAAGAAACTTTAAAAAATATAACATAAAGCCTCTAGTTCCTGTGATTACTATCCAGATTATTGGAGTGCCATCACTGCAGAAGTGATTTGTTATGTTTGCATATGTTGTACTTTATTGGCAATTTACATGATGGTGGCTTGTGGGGCCCAGGCAGACATGTCTCTGGAAACAAGATTGGATTAAAAATAATCACTGCTAAAAGAATACATCTTTTTTTTTTCATTCTCCAAATTTCAGGACAGGGGATAATTCACCAGAACATTATCTTACTCCACAAATGCTTCAACCTACACATTTTAAACTTTTTAAAAACATCAGTTATGCTGCCTAATTTCATTGCTGAAAGAATATTAACAAGACATCATTTTGGCAAATTAAATCTTAAACATGGCTGTACATGAATTTCTAAATGGTCTTATTAAATAAAAAACACAGAGTCAGATATAGGGGTGAAAGCCTTAGAGAGATCAGGGAAATAGGGAAAACTACCAGCCAACCTTATCTCACCAACTCTGCAGCTTCCCAAGAAAATGACTTCCTATCTACCCATATCTATATGCCTTGCTGTTCTGCCATATGATTTACTCTCTGTCTAGCTACATCACTTCCACTTCCTGGCCAGCTCTGTCACTTTCTGTGTATACAGGCCTCCAGAATTCTATGGTTGGTACTGGGATTAAAGGCATGTGTCACCATGCTTGGCTCTGTTCCTTAGTGTGGCCTTGAAAACACAGAGATCCTGCCTGCTAAGTGATAGGATTAAGGGCATGTGCTACCACTGCCTGAATTCTTTGTTTATTTCCTCTGATCTCCAGGCAAACTTTATTTATTAAAGCACAAATAAAATATCACATTTCAGCACAAATAAAATATCACATTTCCCCTTTTTGTCTAATAAAAAATAAAAAGTCATAACTAATATAGGAAAATTTATATACAATAAATACAATAACTATATACAATATATACAGGCAAAAATACATCAACAATGTCTAGTCCATTTGCATTTGACAAATTCAGAAAAAAACGTTCCATTATCTATCATATTTTGGTGAGTCCAAAATGTACATAATTCACTTTCTATCCTATCTTGTATTACCAACAGAAAACTATCTTATAATGTCTTTCAGACTTATACACTTTACACCTCCTTAGTGAGCTTCTTTTCTGAATTTCTTAACAATGAAAACTGTTACTACAACTATCTAATCTTTAACTCCCTCAGAGACCCAAGAAGGAAATAATATTACCTAGTAAAACAGGAATTGCAAACAAGTGACTTCCAAAAAATGAATTATGACAGAAACAGCCAGCTACATGTACAGTCACCTAAGGTTTCTCCACAACATTGGGGCATGATCTTTGGCCTACAGGCTTAACATATCTGACAGACTCATTTGTGAAGCTGGATGTACACAAGGCCTATAGCTCGATCCCACATTCAGTATGAGTATCCCATGTACCAGATGACCTTGAATTCCACCAGTGTCCTGTCATGATTCAGGATTTTAAATTTGGGAACTTGCTGGTGTTTTGAAATTTTGAAGCTGGTCTTCTCAGCTTCTGGGTGGTTTCATCTCCTTTACTAAATACCAGTCTACCACTGAGAGTCCAGACCCCATCAGCCTAGTTACTCCTCCAAGAATAACTGTTTCAGCGAGTGTACTACTCACACCAGAAGCCATTAGCCCACTACTTACTCAGCTGCCTTTGAAAGAAGGTGCACTGTCCCTTTTCTGGATTGCAAAGACACTTCAGCGATGGTGCCATTGTCCTTGTCCTCAGAGGACACCTGTTGCCAAAGCTGCAACCACACTTGTCTTGGCAAAGATCAGTAGTCCTTTGTTTTGTGTCCTGTTTGTCCATTTTGGATAGCATACTGTCATCAGTCAATGCAAGAGCACTTTGTTGCCCAATGGCTAACTTTTGCCACAACGAAAGTTTACTCCATATGCATTTTCTTCAATGTCCATATCTTCTCTGAAGTAGATTGGTGCTACCAGGAACAGACATGTCTCACAGTCATAAATAAAGAAAAAAATTTATGTTATTAAAACATTTTAAATGTCATATTCTATAGATCTCTGAAGGGTTTGAAGATGACCTATCTAAGACATATCTTTGCTTGACCTTGAAAACATACCTAATATGACTACAAGTATGATTGTAATGTCTAACTACTAGCTTTCATTTCTTTATATCCTAATAGTTGGTAATAATAACATTCAAGTATTAGCAAATTGCATTACATTGTTAAATAAACTGTATAGGTACAATATCCTGAACAAGATTAGAAATATACACATAGCATTTTCTAACAATATCAATCTAAAATTTGTATCATATATATAATTTGTACACGATATATAAAAATCCAGTCCAATGTAAAATATTTAAAACTAGTAGTTATCTTTTAAAAGTAAATTTAATAATCTACCTTTATATCTGTATCATGTCTATATCCTCTCTTTTTTCTTTTCAGAGTAGATTCAATAATTTATCCTTTGTTCTATCATTTCTACATTTTTTCAGAGTAGATTCAATAATCTACCTCTTATCTATATCCTCTTTTTTCTTTTCTTTTTCTTAAACAAGAACTTTAAATCTAATCTCTTTTGTTTAGCTGCTTTCCTGACCATTAACAATAACAACATGTAACCAACCATCCTAAACAATGACAATTATCCCAAACCCAAAAACCATTGAAAGACCAAAAACCACCTGCCCCACCTCTTGGGAATGTGGTCATGTGTTCTTAAAATTGCTTCCTGATGTTTGTGGGCAAAGGCATCTTTAGGGGACCTTGGGCCAGTCCCTGGGACCCCCACCCAAATCTGCCCCAGCTGCTGGCCAGCAGGGAAAACTCCCCGAGGCCAGGCTCCCCCACCAATACCCTAAAATTGGACACTGCAATGTACAAGAAAGACCCACACCCTACCCCAATACCCTTCTGCCTGCAACCCTAGTAACTTCCTGAGGCAAAGAATCCACAAGCTCTCACTGGACCAAGAGGTGAGTGAATCCTGCCTCTGGGAACCAGGCCCTGGGACACAGCCAGTCCCAGGAAACCTCCACCAAAACTCTGCCAAAGTTGCTGGCCAGTAGGGAAAACTACCCATGGCCAGGCTCCTCCACCAAAACCCCCCATTGGACCCTGCAATCTACAAGACCCATACCCTACCCCGATACCCATCTGCCTGCAACCCCAGTAACTTCCTGAGACAAAGAATCCACCAGCTCTCATTGGACCAAGAGTGGCTTCCTGAGGCCCAGAATCTGCCAGCTCTCACTAGACCAAGAGAGGCTTCCTGAGACACAGAATCCACCAGTTCTGACTAGATGAAGAGCCATGATACTACCAAGAGTGACTCTCTGAGTCATAGAATCAGCTAGCTTAGATTAGGCCAACTGCAGCTCCCCTGAGATTCAGAATCTGCCAGCTCCAATTAGACCAAGAGCTAAGACTGGACCTAATGGGCCCCCCGAGACACAGACACAACAAGCACAGAGTGTACCAATAGCAGCTTGCTCAGAAACAGGCAACATCAATGTATGCAAAAAATACATACAGCAACAAAAAGAGCAATATGGCATCACCAGAAACTAGTCCTCCTCCAACAATAAGACCTGAACGTCACAATGTAGAAGAAGCAGAAGAAAATGACCTTTAAAATAGCTTCATGAAGATGCTAGAGGCCATTACAGAAAAAAATGAAAAATTCTCTTAAAGAAATTGAGGAAAAAACAAACAAAAAATTGAAAGATCAATAAAGAAATTGAGGGAAACACAAACAAAAAATTGGAAGAAATCAACAAATCCCTTAAAGAAAGCCAAGAATCATGAAAAAACAACTAAACATGTGAAGAAAACAGTTCAAGATCTGAAATTGAAATAGAAACAAGGAAGAAGACAAAAATAGAGGGAATGTTGGAAATAGGAAATCTGAGTAAATGAGCAAGAAACACAAATGAAAGCATAGCCAACAGTATACAAGAGATGGAAGACAGAATCTCTAGCATAGAGGATACAAAAGAGGAAATAGATTCATCAGTCAAAGAAAACACCAAAACCAAAAAAGTCATAACACAAAATGTTCAGGAAATCTAGGACACCATGAAAAGTACAAAATTAAGAATAATAGGGATAGAGGAAAGAGAAGAATGCCAACTCAAAGGCGCAGAAAATATATTCAACAAAATCATGGAAGAAAACTTTCCTAACTTAAAGAAGGAAATACCTATGAAGATACAAGAAGCTTATACAACAGTAAATAGACTAGACCCCCCAAAAAGTCCCCTTGCTACATAATAATTAAACCCCTAAACATACAGAATAAAGAAAGAATATTAAGAGCAGCTAAGGAAAAAGGCCAACTAACCTATAAAGGCAGACCCATCAGAATAAACACAAGACTTCTCAATGGAGACTTTGAAAGCCAGAAGATCCTGGACAGATGTAATTCAGACACTAAGAGACCATGGATGCCAGCCTAGACTAATATACCCAGTAAAACTTTCAATCACCATAGACAGAGTGAACAAGACATTCCAAGACAAAACCAATTTTAAACAATACCTATCCACAAATCAGCCCTACAGAAAACACAAGAAGAAAAATTCCAACCTAAGAAAATCAGATACACCCATGAAAACACAGACAATAGATAACCCCACAGCAGTAAATCCCAAAGAGGAGCAGTATACACACACTACCACAAAAAAAATAACAGGAATTAACAAGCACTTGTCATTAATATCCCTTAATAGCAATGGACTTAACTCACCTATAAAAAGACACAGGCTAAGCCAGGTGGTGATGGTGCATGCCTTTAATCCCAGAGCCAGCTGTAACTCTATAAGTTTGAGGCCAGCCTGGTCTACAGAGCGAGATCCACAAAAGGCACCAAAACTACACAGAGAAACCCTGTCTCCAAAAAAAAAAAGACACAGGCTAACAGAATGGATATGAAAGCAGGACCCATCTTTCCATTGTATACAAGAAACACACCTCAAATTCAAAGACAGATATTACCTTAGAATAAAAGGCTGAAAAAAGTCTATCCAATCAAATGATCTTAAGAAGCAAGCAGGTGTAACTATCTTAACATCTAACAAAATAAACTTCAAACTTAAATCAATCAAGAGACATCAAAAAGGACATTAAAAACTCATCACAGGAAAGATCGACCAAGATGAAGTTTCATTTCTGAACATTTATGTCCCAAGGGCACCCACATATATAAAAAGAAGCATTACTAAAGCTTAAATAACACATCAAACACCACACATTAATAGTGGGAGACTTCAACACCCTACTCTCACCACTGGACAGATCTGCCAGATTGAAACTTAACAGAGAAATAAGGGACCTAACTTATGTTATGACTCAAATGGACTTAATTGAACATTCTACAAAAAAGAATATACCTTCCTCTCAGCACCCCATGGAACTTTCTCTAAAATTGACCACATACTCAGTCACAAAGCAAATCTCAACAGATATAAAAAAAATTGAATAAATTCCTGTATTCTATCAGGCCACAATGGCTTAAAGCTAGATTTCAACAACAACCAAAATTACAGAAAACCTACAATCTCATGGAAACTGAATAATGCTCAACTGAATCATCAATGTGTCAAGGTAGAAAAAAAAGAAAGAAATTAAAGACTTCCTAAAATTCAATAAAAATGAATGTACTACATGCCCTAACTTATGGGACACTATGAAAGCAGTGCTAAGAAGAAAATTCATAGCACTATATGCGCACAAAAAGAAGTTGGAAAAATCTCACATTAGTAACTTAACAGCACACCTGAGAGCTCTAGAACAAAACGAAACAAAGTCATACAGGAAGAATAGATGCCAGAAAGTAATCAAATTGAAATCTGAAATCAATAAAATAGAAAATAAGAAAACAATACAAAGAATCAATGAAATCAAGAGTTGGTTCTTTGACAAAATCAACAAGTTAGACAAGCCCTTATCCAGATTAACCAGAAGGCAGAGAGCACATCCAAATGAACAAAATCAGAAATGAAAAGGGAGACATAACAACAGACAATGAGGAAATCCAGAGACTCATTAGGTCATACTTCAAAAATCTGTACTCCACAAAATTGGAAAATCTATAAGAAATGGACAATTTTCTGGATAGGTACCATATACAAAAGTTAAATCAAGACCAGATAAACAATTTAAATAGACCAATAACCCCTAAGGAAATAGAATCAGTCATTAAAAGTCTCCCAACCAAAAAAAGTCTAGGTCCAGATGATTTCAATGCAGAATTCTACCAGATCTTCAAAGAAGAGTTAATACCAATATTCTCTAAATTGTTCCACACAACAGAAACAGAGGTAACATTACCAAACTCCTTTTATGAGGCTACAGTTACTCTGATTCCCAAGCCACACAAAGATGCAACAAAGAAAGAAAATTAGAGACTTATCTCCCTCATGAATATTGATGCAAAAATACTCAATAAAATACTGGCAAACTGACTCCAAGAACACATCAAAAAAAATTATCCACCATGATCAAGTAGGCTTTATCCCAGAGATGCAAGGGTGGTTCAACATATAAAAGTTTGTCAATGTAATACACATATAAACAAACTGAAAGAAAAAAACCACATGATTGTTTCATTAGACGCTGAAAAGGCCTTTGACAAAATCCAAGACCCCTTCATGATAAAGGTCTTGGAGCGATCAGGAATACAGGGAACATACCTAAACATAATAAAGGCAATTTACAGCAAGCCAACAGCCAACATCAAATTAAATGGAGAGAAACTCAAAGCGATTCTACTAAAATCAGAAAAAAGACAAGGTGGTCCACTGTCCCCATACTTATTCACCGTAGTACTTGCAGTCCTAGCTAGAGCAATAAGACAACAAGAGGAGATCAAGGGGATACAAATTGGAAGGGAAGAATTCCAACTTTCACTACTTGCAGATGATATGATAGTATACATAAGTGACCCCAAAAATTCTACCAGGGAACTCCTACAGCTGATAAACATCTTCAGTAATGTGGCAGGATACAAGATTAACTCAAAAAAGTCAGTATCCCTCCTATATACAAATGATAAATGGGCTGAGAAAGAAATCAGAGAAACATCACCCTTTACAATAGTCATAAATAATATAAAATACCTTGGGGTAACTCTAACTAAGCAAGTGAAAGACCCCTGTATGATGAAAATTTTAAGTCTCTGAAGAAAGAAATTGAAGAAGATCTCAGAAAATGGAAAGATATCCTATGCTCATGGATAGGAAAGATTAACATAGTAAAAACGGCAATTTTGCCAAAAGCAATCTACAGATTAAATGTAATCCCCATTAAAATCCCAACACGATTCTTCACAGACCTGGAAAGAACAATACTCAACTCCATTTGGAAAAAAAAACACGATAGCTAAAGGAATCCTGTACAACAAAACCACCTCTGGAGACATCACCATCCCTAACATCAATCACTATAGAGCTATAGTAATAAAAACAGCTTGGTATTGGCATAAAAACTGACATACAGACCAATGGAATCGAATTGAAGACCCTGACATTAACCCACACACCTATGAACACCTGATTTTTTACGAAAAAGCCAAAACTATATAACGGAAAAAAGAAAGCATCTTCAACAAATGGTGATGGCATAACTGGATTGCAAATAGATCCATGTCTATTGCTATGCACCAAACTCAAGTCCAAGTGGATCAAAGACCTCAATAAACAAAAACAGTTACACTGAACCTGATAGAAGAGAAAATAAGAAGTAGTCTTGAACGCACTGGCACAAAGACCACTTCCTAAATATAACACCTATAGCTGTAATTCTAAACGATTTTATTAAATAAGAAACACAGAGCCAAATGCAGAGTTAAAAGCCCAGAGATCAGAGAGCAGCAGCCAAAAGCTGAGACCACCTTCTTATCATCCACTGCCACTACCACCCTTCCCCTGAGACAGAATGGCAGTTTTGAATGCATGGGACAGAATTGAGGAAACAGGAAAGAAAACTGAGTCATTCACAAAAGTTATACAGGGCCCAAAAGAATCCTTCATGGATTTCTTACAAAAACTGACTTCAGCAGTCAATAGAATAGTCCTGAATTCAGAAATGAGCTATTCAACATAGAATTAGGGTTTGGTTATCATATAAACATTGTCTTTGTATTTCAGCATATTGGCCTTCTCCAACAAGCTGATCCTGGGAGATTGTACACCTCTAGCCTTCCATTGATTTTCTATGTTTTTAGCTTCATCTTTGAACCACATACACCACTGCAGCTGTGCCCCGCATTCCAGGACAGCATTTACCAGCTCTCGCCAGTCCTGTGGTATAATCTTATTATAAGTTGACCAGGAGTTTAGCATTTGCTTTACAAATGGGGAATGCATGCCATAAGATACTATTGCTTCCTTAAACCTTCTTAAATCTAACATTTCAATTGGAGTCCAATTATTTTGTGCATTCACTTGACCAGGTAGCTGCTGTATGGTTACCGGATAAATTAAGGGTGATTGTTTGAAAACAGGCTTTCTTTCTGTAACCTTATAATCCAATCCTGTAATAATTTCACCATTAAATTCTTCTGTCTGAATCTGAATTTCTCTATAATTCATTTTAACAAGTTTTTCTAAAGCTTTTATCCTGGCACTTAAATTGATTATCTTTTTAAATAGTAAAATAAGGATAAGGAAAGTAATAATGTGCATAATTGATGCAATGTACATCCAATCAACAAACACCAGTAGCACAGACATTGAGAACAACAATTAATAAATGGGGCCTCCTGAAACTGAGAAGCTTCTGTAATGCAAAGAACACAGTAAATATGATAGAAACAACAGCCTACAGAATGGGAAAAGATTTTCACCAACTCCACATCTGACAGAGAGCTGATCTCCAAAATATATAAAGAACTCAAGAAACTAGACATCAAAATAACAAACAATCCAATCAAAAAAATGGGCTCTAGAGCTAAACAGAGAATTCTCAAAGGAAGAATTTCAAATGGCTGAAAGACATTTTAGGAATTGTTCAGCATCCTTAATTATCAGGGAGATGCAAATCAAAATGACTCTGAGATACCATCTTACACCTGTCAGAATGGCTAAGATCAAAAACATCACAGACAGCTTATGTTGAAGAGGATGTGGAGCAAGGGGAACACTCCTCCACTGTCGGTGGGAGTGCAAACTGGTACAGTCACTGGAAGTCAGTATGGCAGTTTCTCAAAAAATTGGGAATCAATCTACCTCAAGACCCAGCCATACCACTCTTGGGCATATACCCAAGAAATACTAAATCATACCACAAGGACACATGCTCAACTATGTTCATAGCAGCATTATTCATAATAGCCAGAACCTGGAAACAACCTAGATATCCCTCAACTGAATAATGGATTAAGAAAATGTGGCACATGGAGCACTACTCAGCAGAGAAAAACAATGACATCATGAAATTCACAGGCAAATGGATAGAACTAAAAAGAATCATCCTGAGTGAGGTAACCCAGACTCAGAAGGACAAACATGGTATGTACGCACTCATAAGTGGACACTAGATATAAAGAAAAGTATAATCAGGCAACAACCCACAACTCCAGAGAAACTAACTAACAGGAAGACCCAAAGAAGGATGCATGGACCACCCTGGAAAAAGGAAATAGATGAGATCTCCATGAGTAAACTGGGGATAAGGAGTGGGCAATGGAGGATAGGGGATAGGGGATGAGAGCATAAGGGAATGGGATGGTTGAACTGGAACAGGGAGAGAGGGGGAATGCAGTGAAAGAGATACCATGATAGAGACATCATAGGGATAGAGAAAAATCTGGTGCTAGGGAAGTTTCCAGGAATCCCCAAGGATGACCCCAGCCTGGGCGACTAGCAATAGTGGAGAGGGTGCCTGAACTAAACTGATTTGCCCCAGAGATCAGAGCAGTGAATATCCTAACTCTCATCACAGAACTTTTCTCCAATGACTGATGCAGAGATCCACAGCCAATCACTACACAGAGCTCCAGGAGTCCAGTCAAAGAGAGATAAGAGGGATTCTATGAGCAAGTACATCAGGATCATGATAGGGAAACCAGCAGAGTTGACCAAACCAAACTAGAGGGAACTCATAAAAGTTGGATCAATGGCTGTGGAGCCTACATGGGACTGAACTAGGTCCTTTGCATGGTGAGACAGGTGTTTAGCTTTATCTGCTTGGACTTGCCTCTACTGAATGTGCCTCCACATGGGAGACCTTGCCTTCTTGTGGAAGGAAGTAGGGGATGGGTTGGGAGATGAGACTGGGTGGGCAGGAAGAGGGAAGAGGGGGATCTTTGATTGGTGTGTAAAGTGAATGAAGAAATTTTTTTAATCAAAAACAAAATGAAATAAAATAAATGGTGGCATCTGCACCCATGGCAACTAAGCCTTTGACAGCTTGTCCATCAAGATAGACAATCAGCATCAGGGAATGTGAAAAAAATGGGCACTGTCTAATACATTTTTGGATTACCAGAGCTTCCTCTTATTGGCAGTGCTGAAGAGTTCCCTGCCTAGAGTTTAAAGGGGCAGATGTTTTGGTAGGCTGTGACCTGCAATCCTTGAAATCCCTTATTACATCTGGAGCATTGGATCCTAGGTTTTGCTCAGGGGCAATCATGTTGCAAGTGGTCTGGTTTGCCATATTCCCAGCAAGTTCTATCTGCCTGGGGTCCCATTAGCATGCTTCCTGACAGTGAAAAGAGCATCTATGGAGGCAGTTAAGAGTGGCAATGGGACAAGAGCTGGGGTTGGGATCTCTGGTGGCCAGCACCCATTTATGTATGTATGCATGGTTGCAACTGCATTATGGGTTTGGGTGTTGAGCCCCTCCCAAGTTAGTTGTTTAATCAACATATCTCTGGCAGGGTCTGCATCTACTCTGTGCTCTACTACATCATTGACATGGGCCAGGGAGTTGGAGGAGAGCTTCCCTGGCTGTTGGAAAAGATTGCAAAAGTAAACTGAAGGATCCTGCAGGGTGCATGCCTTAAGAGCCTTGAAGGCCAGTCAAGAAACCTATTGATAGTAGACTTGATGGTCAATCATTACCTGATAGATGGGATGGACAAAGTCACCTCATTCAGTGAGCATGTCAAGGGTCACTGGAACATTAATTAAGAGGTTTGTTCATGTTTGATCTTCTGCTTGATCATAGTAAGCTGGTTTCCAGCTAAGAAAGGTGGCCAGCTCCAGCACAGTTTTGAGCAGACTATACCAACGAAAGTTTGGCTGTAGTTGCATTGCACATTGAGTGAGGACCTGTTTGAAGCAAGGTAAGTCTGGGTCTGACTTATTAGCCACCTTCTGGATGAAGTAGAGTTCAGCTATAGGGGTGGAAACCCAGGGCTGGACAGCAGCATTTCAACCCAGGTTAACTGGATAATCCTCCAAGGGCCTCCCAGTTATTAATGGGGCCAGCTGTGGGCATTGAGGGGTATAGAGTGGAGCAGGAGAGTTGCCAGCCTCTGGGGAATGCAGGCTCTGGGGCATACCACCCCAAGGATGACCTGGCAGGAAGGTTGACACTCACGGTGAAAGTATGGCTGAAAGGAGAGCATCACATGGGGTCTCAATGGCAGCTTCATGTTCCTTGATAGATTTCATGGGGCCCAACTGTCTGCCTCCTCCTCCTCAGATGTCATGGAGAGGTCAGATGTGAAAAGGGAAGAGGTGATGAAGAATTTACCCATCTTGTAGAGCGAGATAGCAGAAAAGCAACAGAGAGAAGGTGATATAAGGATCCGATACAAATATTCATCCCTGTTGACAGTCATCTTCTCTCTGTTGCTTACCTGTTGTATCCCTCTGTAAGACAATCCCAGTGCTTATCTTCCAAAGAGACTAAAAGAACAAAACATCAGGGGCCTTCTCACTGAAACACACCATCTTGGGGGCGCTATCCAGCACCACAAATGAAGGGAGGGAGATGACCACAACCAGCACAGGAAAGCAAAAGTAACAGAAGTCCCACATTCAGGTATCAAATGTTGCTGGGTCCTAATGGCTCCCTTGGGGGAAAGGGTGAGAAGGTACGGTGTCAATGATGCAGACACTGGGAGTTAGGGGGAGGCAAATAGCAGACTCATTTATTCAATAATGGGAAAGGCCTTATATACCCTCCTCCCAGCACCCAGGCTGTGTCCCAATCTGGTGACATGGCATGGTCATCCCTCATTGGCTGGTCATGATCAGGAACTCTGACAGCAATCTGATGACATTGCATGGTCACCCTTCATTAGCTAGGCATGATCAGGAACTCTGACAGCGCCTGTTGCTAGGCCCTGAGGAAGACTGCATGATCAGGAACTCTGACTGTGCATGTTTCTAGGCCCTCAAGCAGATTCCCTCCTCTTTCTCACTGATTAGACTACTGGAGCTCCACCTGGGGCCTGGCCGTGGATCTCTGCATCTGCTTCCATCAGTCATTGGATGAGAGTTCTACCACGACAGTTAGGGTGTTTGGCCATCTGAAGACCAGAGTAGGTGAGTTTGGGCTTTCTTTCAACCATTGCCAGTAGTCTATTGTGGAGGTATCTGGAGACCTCTCTAGCACTTTGCTTCTTCCTATTCCCATGTGGTCTTCATTTATCATGGTCTCTTTTTCCTTGTTCTCCCTCTCTGTTCTTGATCCAGCTGGTATCGCCTGCTCCCTTAAGCTCTCTTTCCCTTGACCTTTGCCCTTCATTACCCCCCTCATGCCCAGTTTGTTCATGTAGATCTCATCCATTTCTCTGTTGTTGGGCAATCCCTGTGTCTTTCTTAGAGTCCTCTTTACTAGGTAGCCTCCCTGGAGTTGTGAGTAGCAGTCTAGTCATCCTTTGTTTTACATCTACTATTCACCTATGAGTGAATACATACCATGTTTGTCTTTCTGAGTCTGGGTTACCTCACTCAGGATGATTTTTTCTAGATCCATCCATTTGCATGCAAACCTCATGATGTCATTGATTTTCTCTGCTGAGTAGTATTCCATTGTGTATATGTACCACATTTTATTTATCCATTCTTCAGTTGAAGGGCATCTAGGTTGTTTCCAGGTTCTGGCTATTACAAATAATGCTGATATGAACATAGCTGAGCATGTGCCCTTGTGGTATGATTGAGCACTCCTTGGGAATATGACCAAGAGTGGTAAAGCTGGGTCTTCGGGGAGATTGTTCCCAATTTTCTAAGAAAGCACCATATTGATTTCCAAAGTGGCTGTACAAGCTTGCATTCCCACCAACAGTGGAGGAGAGTTGCCTTTGTTCCACATCCTCTCCAGCATAAGCTGTCTTCAGTGTTTTTGATCTTAGCCATTCTGACAGGCGTAAGGTGGTATCTCAGAGTCATTTTGATTTCCATTTCCCAAATAATTAGGGATGTTGAGCAATTCTTTAAATTTCTTTCAGCCATTTGAGTTTCCTCTGTTGAGAATTCTCTGTTTAGTACTATAGCCCATTTCTTAATTGGAATATTGGGCATATTGATGTCTAATTTCTTGAGTTCTTTATATATTCTGGATTTCAGCCCTCTGTCAGATGTGGGGTTGGTGAAGATCTTTTCCCATTCTGTGGGTTGTCACTTTGTCTTGTTGCTCTACAAAAGCTTCTCAGTTTCAAGAGGTCCCATTGATTAATTGTTTCTCTATGTATCTGTGCTACTGGTATTATATTTAGGAAGTGATCTCCAGTGCCAATGCCTTCCAGACTACTTCCTACTTTCTCTTCTATCAGGTTCAGAGTAACTGGATTTATGTTGAGGTCCTTGATCCACTTGGACTTAAGTTTTGTGCACTGTGACAGATATGGATCATTTACAGCCTTCTACATGTTGACACCCAGTTATACCAGCACCATTTGTTGAAGATGCTTTTGTTTTTCCATTGTACACTTTTGGCTTCTTTGTCAAAAAATTATATGTTCATAAGTGTGCAGATTAATGTCAGGGTCTTCAGTTTGATTCCATTGGCCCACATGTCAGTTTTTATGCCAGTACCAAGCTGTTTTTATTACTGTTGCTCTATAGTAGAGCTGGAGGTCAGGGATTGTGATGCCTCCAGAGGTTGTTTTAGTGTACTGGATTCTTTTGGCTATCCTGGGTTTTTTGTTTTTCCATATGAAGTTGAGTATTGTTCTTTCCAGGTCTGTGAATAATTGTGTTGGTATTTTGATGGGGATTACATTGAATCTGTAGATTGCTTTTGGAAAGATTACAATTTTTACTATGTTAATTCTGCCTATCCATGAGCATGGGAGATCTTTCCATTTTCTGACATCTTCACTTTCTTTTTCAGGGACTTAAAGTTCTTGTCATATAGGTCCTTCACTTGCTTAGTTAGAGTCACCGCAAGGTATGTTATATCATTTGTGGCTATTGTAAAGGGTGATGTATCTCTGATTTCCTTCTCAGCCTGTTTGCCAATGTATATAAAAGGACTACTGATTTTTTTGAGTTAATCTTGTATCCTGCTATGTTGCTGAAGGTATTTATAAGCTGTATCAGTTCCTTGGTTGAATTTTTGGGATCACTCATGTATACTATCATGTCATCTGCAAATAGGGAAAGCTTGACTTCTTCCTTTCCTATTTGTATCCCCTTAATCTTGTTATGTTGTCTTATTGCTCTGGCTAGAACTTCAAGTACTATATTGAATAAGTATGGGGAGAGCAGACAGCCTTGCCTCATTCCTGATTTTAGTGGAATCGCTTTGGTTTCTCTCCATTTAATTTGATGTTGGCTGTTGGCTTGCTGTAAATTGCCTTTATTATGTTTAGGTATGTTCCCTGTATTCCTGATCACTCCAAGACCTTTATCATGAAGGGGTCTTGGATTTTGTCAAAGGCCTTTTCAGCATCTAGTGATGATCACGTGTTTTTTTTTTTCTTTCAGTTTGTTTATATGGTGTATTACATTGATGGACTTTTGTATGTTGAAATATCCTTGCATCCCTGGGATAAAGCCTACTTGGTCATGGTGGATAATTTTTTTTGATGTGTTCTTGGAGTCAGTTTGCCAGTATTTTATTGAGTATTTTTGCATCAATGTTCATGAAGAAGATAAGTCTGTAGTTCTCTTTCTTTGTTGCATCTTTGTTTGGCTTAGGAATCAGGGCAATTGTAGCCTCATAAAAGGAGTTTGATAATGTTCCCTCTGTTTGTATTGTGTGGAACAATTTAAAGAGTATTGGTATTAACTCTTCTTTGAAGATCTGGTGGAATTCTGCACTGAAACCATCTGGTCCTGGGCTTTTTTTGGTTGGGAGGCTTTTAATGACTGATTCTATTTCCTTAGGGGTTATTGGACTATTTAAATAGTTTATCTGGTCTTGATTTAACTTAGGTATGTGGTAACTATCCAGAAAATGATTCATTTCTTTTAAATTTCCAGTTTTGTGGAGTAGAGGTTTTTGAAGTATGTCCTGATGATTTTCTGGATTTCCTCAGTGTTAGTTGTTATGTCTCCCTTTTCATTTCTGATTTTGTTAATTTGGATGCTCTCTCTCTCCCTTTTGGTTAGTTTGGATAAGGGCTTGTCTATCTTGTTGATTTTATCAAAGAACCAACTCTTTGTTTCATTAATTTTTTGTATTGTTCTCTTTGTTTCTATTTTATTGATTTCAGCTCTCAATTTGATTATTTCCTGGCATCTATTCTTCCTGGGTGAGTTTGCTTCTTCTTGTTCTAGAGCTTTCAGGTGTGCTATTAAGTCACTAGTGTGAGATTTCTCCAACTTCTTTATGTGGACATTTAGTGCTATGAATTTCCCTCTTAGCACTGCTTTCAGAGTGTCCCATAAGTTTGGGTATGTGGTATATTCATTTTCATTGATCTCTAGGATGTCTTTAATTTCTTTCTTTATTTCTTCCTTAACCCATTGGTGATTCAATTGAGCATTATTCAGTTTCCATGAGATTGTAGGCTTTCTGTAGTTTTTGTTGTTGTTGAAATCTAACTTTAAACCATGGTGGTCTGATAGAACACAGGAGGTTATTCCAATTGTTTTGTATTTGTTGAGATTTGCTTTGTGGCCAAGTATGTGGTTGATTTTAGAGAAGGTTCCATGGGGTGTTGAGAAGAAGGTATATTCTTTTTTTTAGGATGGAATGTTCTGTAGATATTAATTAAGTCCATTTGAGTCATAACATTAGTTAAGTCCTTTATTTCTCTGTTAAGTTTCAATTTGGCAGATCTGTCCCAGTGGTGAAAGTGTGGTGTTGAAGTCTCCCACTATTGATGTGTGGGGTTTTATATGTGATTTAAGCTTTAGTAATGTTTCTTTTACATATGTGGGTTTCCTTATGTTTGGGGCATAAATGTTCAGAATTGAAACTTCATCTTGGTCAATCTTTCCTGTGATGAGTATGTAATGCTCTTCTTGATCTCTTTTGATTGATTTTAGTTTGAAGTCTATTTTGCTGGATATTAGGATGGCTACACCCACTTGCTTCTTCAGATCATTTAATTGGAAAGACTTCTCAGCCTTTTATTCTTAGGCAGTGTCTATCTTTGAATTTGAGTTGTGTTCCTTGTATGCAGCAGAAAGATGGGTCCTGGTTTCATATACATTCTGTTAGCCTGTGTCTTTTTATAGGTGAATTAATTCTATTGATATTAAGGGATATTAATGACAAGTGATTGTTCATTCTTGTTATTTTTTGGTGGTAGTGTGTAGATGTAATTCATTGTAGATATAGTCAACGGTTTTATTAGACAAGAAACACAGAGCCGATTCAGAGAAGAAAGCCAAGAGGTCAGAGCCAAGAGCCTCACCCTTCCTGATTCAGGGATCCTCCTCAGCCCAGAGAGCTTTCCGAAAGAGGAGCCCTCCTTCCTGTGTGTCTGTCTCTATATCTCTCTGTTCTGGCTTCTGATTGGTTGTAAACCCAATCATGTGACTGCATCGTCACTGCCTGTATGTACCGCCCTCCAGGTCCTTAAAGGCGTACACCACCACTGCCATGCACTTGCTATGGCTCTAATAGCTCTGACCCCAGGCAACTTTATTTATTAACATATACCACCACATTTCCCCTTTTCTAATTTAAAAAAAGAAAAAGGTTATAACTAACAAAAGAAAACTACATACAAAAGTACAATAACTATATACAATGTCTAAATAATTTCTAGTCCATTTGTATTTGACAAATTCAGAGAAAATAATTTCATTATTTATCTTATTTTGTTAAGTCCAAAATGTATCTAATTCACTTTCTATCCTAATTAATCTTCAACTATAACTAACTAATCTTCAACTATAACTAACTAACTTTCATTTCTTTATATCCTAATAGTTGGTAATAATAACATTCAAGGATCAGAAAATTGTATTGTTAAATGAACGGTATAAGTACAATTAGAAATATACATATAGCATTTTCTAACAATATCAATTCCAATATATATAACTTGTATACAGTATAAAACAATCCAATCCAATGTAAAATACTTAAAACTAGTAATTGTCTTTTTCTTCTTCTTTCTTTCTTTTTTTTTAAATAAGAACCTTAAATCTAATCTCCTATGCTTAGCCTTTTTCCTAACCCTTGACAACAACTTGTAACCAACCCCCTAAACAATGAAAATTATCCCAGACCCAAAACCATTAAAAAGACCAAAAAACCACCTGCCCCACACCACCTCTTTGGGAATGTGGGCGTCGTATTCTTAAAATTGCTTCCTACTGGGTATGGGCGAAGTTATCTTTATCCTGAAAGAAAAATTGTAGGTTAATTGTCAAATTCTAGGAAAGGTAACCATATCCTTCATTATCCAGTCTGTGTATAATGCCAAAGTTCAGGGTTTATCTCAAGTCCTTATTCAAGTAGTCTTTGAGACTGGATCATCTCAGCTAGTCATCTCAAAATTACTCTGAGCACCTTGTAGTTCAAAGCTGATCTGTAGATGATGTTTGTCAGCTTAGTGATATTATTATTGTCCATGTGGAATTGTTGTTGTTGTGGGGCCCCAACTTCTTCCTGGAGACTTCAGTTGATGTTAGGCCTGGCCGTGATTTTCTGCAGAAAACCATACGCTGTTTCACTCTGTTTCCTGGGATAGATGATTTGTCCCTTTTCTTCAGTTGTCTCATTTTCAATTTTTCTCTCTGTCCTTCTGGACCTATACATTCGAGCCATCTTGCACTCTGTTTCACCTGAGATAATGTCCCAATACCTAACAGTTGAACGTTTATCTCCTGAAGAGGCCAAGTTGGATGCCAAAATTCTGGTGCAATTATAGTAACGTCCGCACCTGTGTCTACCAGACCAGACAACAAAACACCATTTATTTTTATTGATAATTTTGGTCTTTGTTCATTAATAGAAGTTTGTCAAAAAAATCTCTTTATGTTTTCTCCTGAATTTTCTATTCTCTCTGTTTCATCGTCCTGACCAGCATGACTTATTCCAATAGGCATTTGGTTATTTAATTGCTCTGAATAGGGGTTTCCTCTACAACTACAGGAAAGGCTTGAACTGGATTTGCTATTGGGGCCTGCATGAGGCCCCTCTGGGAGTTTCCCGAAGACTGAGGCAAAGGATTACCCTGTCTGTCCCTTGTTGATCTACATTCGTTGGTCCAGTGTTTTCCCTTACCACACCTTCTGCATACTCCAGAAGGAAGGGGCATTCTGTTGCCATTGTTCCTTGAGGAAACATTGTTTCTAGGAATGACCTGTTTACAGTCCCTTTTCAAATGTCCTTGCCTTCCACATCCAAAACATCTAACATTCCTCAAACCTCTTGAAATTGCTTCTCCTACCCACGTATCATCATGCTCATGAGCTTCAACATTAACCGTGTCTCTAATCCAATCTTCCAAAGGTGCAGATCTTGCCTTTAACGGCCTGATTATTGTTTTGCATGCTGCATTCGCATTCTCAAAGGCCAAAGTTTCAATTATTATTTTACTAGCTTCTGAATCCGGGACCATTCTCTTTACTGCTGAAGCCAGTCTTTGTAAAAAAAAATCTGTGAAAGATTCTTTTGGGCCTTGTACAACCTTTGTAAATGACTCAGTTTTTTTTCCTGGTTCCTCAACTCTGTCCCATGCATTCAAGGCTGCTGTTCGACATAAAATTAAGGTTTGGACATCATATAAACATTGTGCTGGTGCTGAAGCATATTGACCTTCTCCAATAAGCTGATCCTGGCAGACTTGTATTCCTTTATCCCTCCACTGTTTTTCTATGTTTTTAGCTTCATCCTTGAACCAAGTTAGCCACTGAAGCCTTTGACTGGGTTCCAGAACAGCTTGCGCTAGCTCCCGCCAATCCTGTGGTACAATCCTATTATATGTTGACCAAGAGTTTAACATTTGCTTTACATATGGGGAATGCATGCCATAAGATACTATTGCCTCCTTAAACCTTCGTAAATCCAACATTTCGATTGGAGCCCAAATATTTTGTGTAGTCATTTGATCAGGCAACTGCTGTACGGTTACTGGACAAACCAAGGGTGACTGTGTGAAAACAGGCTTTCTTTCTGTAACCCTATGATCCAATCTTGAAGCAACTTCACTGTTAGTTTCTTCTGTCTGAGTTTTTACAGGTGTATTAAGTTTTTCTAAAGCTGTCACCCTGGCACTTAAATTGACTATCTTCTTAAATAATAAAATAAGAATAAATATAGTAATAAAATGCATAATTCTATCAACATTAATCTTCTCATACAGCTGTTCCATTGTTAGACTGTCTAAAATTTCAAACAAAGCCCAATTTTCTTCCAATGAACACAGAAAATCCATTTTTTTTTAAATGTGGAAAAAAATTTCTCTTTTAAATAGTTTCCTTTAAAATATTGGATAACTAAGTCCTCATAGAACAGTACAAATCCGAGGGAATTTCAAAACAGCCACCTAGTGTCCGAGGTGTGAATCCAGCTCAGCAGTTAAACAGTTTTTAACGGATTCTTGTCACGTTGGGCACCAAATGTAGATGTAATTCATTGTAGATATAGCCAATGGTTTTATCAGACAAGAAACACAGAGCCGATTCAGAGAAGAAAGCCAAGAGGTCAGAGCCAAGAGCCTCACCCTTCCTGATTCAGGGATCCTCCTCAGCCCAGAGAGCTCTCCGAAAGAGGAGCCCTCCTTCCTGTGTGTCTGTCTCTATATCTCTCTGTTCTGGCTTCTGATTGGTTGTAAACCCAATCATGTGACTGCCTCATCATTGCCTGTATGTACCGCCTTCCAGGTCCTTACAGGCGTACACCACCACTGCCACGCACTTGCTATGGCTCTAATAGCTCTGACCCCAGGCAACTTTATTTATTAACATATACCACCACAGTAGTGTGTGTGTACTTTTCTTCTTTGGGGTTTACTGCTGTGGCTTTATCTATTGTCTGTGTTTTCGAAGGTGTATCTGACTTCCTTAGGTTGGAATTTTCCTTCTAGTGCTTTCTGCAGGGCTGGGTTTGTGGATAAGTATTGTTTAAATCTGGCTTTGTCTTGGAATGTCTTGTTCACTCTGTCTATGATGATTGAAAGTTTTGCTGCATATATTAGTCTAGGCTGGCATCCATGGTCTCTTAGTGTCTGCATTACATCTGTCCAGGTCCTTCTGGTTTTCAAAGTCTCCATTGAGAAATTGGGTGTTATTCTGATGGGTTTGCCTTTATAAGTCACTTGGCCTTTTTCTTTTGCTGCTCTTAATATTCTTTCTTTATTCTGTATGTTTAGTTGTTCAATTATTATGTGGCAAGATGACTTTTTTGTGAGGGTCTAGTCTGTTTGGTGTTCTATAGGCTTCTTGTATTTTCATACTCATTTCCTTCTTTAAGTTGGGAAAGTTTTCTTCTATGATCTTGTTGAATATATTTTCTGCGCCTTTGAGTTGGTATTCTTCTCATTCCTCTGTCCCTGTTATTCTTAGGTTTGGTCTTTTCATGGTGTCCCAGATTTCTTGGGCATTTTGTGTTATAATTTTTTTGGCATTGGTATTTTCTTTGGCTGATGAATCCATTTCCTCTCTTGTATCCTCTACACCAGAGATCCTCTCTTCCATCTCTTGTATTCTGTTGGTTATGCTTGCATCTGTGTTTCCTGTTCGTTTACTCAGATTTTCTATTTCCAGCATTCCCTCTGCTTTTGTCTTCTTCATTGTTTCTATTTCCCTTTTCAGGTCTTGGCCTGTTTCCCTCATCTGTTTCACTGCTTTTTATGGTTTTCTTTAAGGGATTTATTGTTTTCTTCTGCTTTATTTGTCTTTTCCTCTAATTTTTTATAGTGTTCTTCCCATTTTGTGTTTGACTTTTCATTTTCTTTATTGATTTCCTCCACTGTTTTGTTTATCTTTTCCTCAATTTCATTTTTGATTTTTTTTTCTTTAAAAGCCTCTAGTATCTTCATGATATTATTCTTAAGGTTGCTTTCTTCTGCTTCTTCCACTTTACAATGTTCAGGTCTTGCCGTTAGAGGAGGGCTATGTTCTGGTGATGCTGTATTTCTCTTTATTTTGTTGTATATACTTCTGCCTTGACATCTGCCCATCTCCTCGTGGATTCACTCTTGGTCTTATCAGCACTCTTGGTCCAGTCAGAGCTGACAGATTCAGCATTTCAGGAAGCCTCTCTTGGTCCAATGAGAGGTGGCAGATTCTGCTTCTCAGAAAGCCACTCGGTCTAATCAGGGCTTGCAGATTTCCTGTCTCCTGAGTTTATTCTTGATCCAATGATGGCTCTTTGTCCAATGAGAACTCTCTTTCTCTAGACCAGGTGGGAGCTTTGTGGGCTAGATGGAACTGATGGGAGCTCTCTGGGTCAGATGGGAGCTCTCTGGGTTGGGTGGGAGCTCTCTGGGCCAGATGGGAGCTCTGGGTCAGATGGAAGCTGGGGGCTGGTCTACAATTCTCAGGAAGTGGGGGGGTTCTTGGGCAGATGGGTGTGGGGGCAGGGCATCTAGATTTCAGGGTCTGCTGGGGGGTCTTGGAAAAGGGGAACCTTCCCACAGGAGCCCTGCCTGATGGCCGGCAACTGGGGCCAAGTTGGACGAGTCTTCCCCAGGAACAGCTGGTGCCCAGGGATGGGACCTGGGGCAGGCCTCCCTGGGTGTGACCCCAGACACTCACCTCTGGTCTGGATGGGAGTTCTGGGCCAGATGGGAGCTGGAGGCTGGTCTCCAATTCTCAGGAAGTGGAGGGGGGTGTCTTGGGTGGATGGGTGTGGGGGCAGGGTGTGTAGATTGTATGGTCCGCTGGGGGGTCTCTGGTCCAGATGGGAGCTCTGGGCTGGATGGAAGCTAGGGGCTGGTCTCCAATTCTCAGGAAGTGGCAGGGGTCTCGGGCGGATGGGTGTGGGGGCAGGGAGTGTAGATTGTAGGGTCCACTGGGGGGTCTCTGGTCCAGAGGGGAGCTCCGGGCTGGATGGGAGGTGTATGGGGGCACAGGGCATCTAGATTGCAGGATCTTCTGGGGGTCTTGGAGAAGGGAAACCTTCCCACAGGAGCCCCACCTGATGGCTGGCAACTGGGACCAAGTTGGGCAGGTCTTCCCTGGGAACTGCTGGGGCCCAGGGATGGGACCTAGGGACAGGCCTCCCTGGGTATGACCCCAGACACTCACCTCTGGTCCAGATGGGAGCTCTGGGCTGGTAATGTGTATTCTTAGTTCATCAAGCACAAATGTGAGGCTCCAAGACTGATATAATTTGAAGAATTCCTTCAGAGCACATTTGTAAACTATCCGTAATACAGATAAGTCTTTGATGAGCATGCAAAGAGTAATGTTGACCCTAATCATAGAGCATTTCAGGAGGGAAGATTTTATTTCCAAACATTGTAAGGAATTGGGCATGACATCAAGTTTGCATGGCCAAAAGAATATCATTAATAATCATTTTGTTTCTAGACAACCTTTTTTGTTGATAGTGTATATCCACCCTAGAATTATTCCTAGGTAGTGAAAAATTGTAGTAATATTTGTACTCTTAAGAATATTTGGTACATGTTTCCACTGAACACTGTGGAGTCATTCAAGACTACAAGGGTGACAGTAAGTAGCAGTGAACACTTTACCTTCCACAAACCAGTGTTTGTCTTTGTTTAATTTGTCTGGTAGGGATCAAATTGCTTAAAAAGCATCTCATGGAGTGAATGGGCCACATCCTATATAGCACTGTACATATTGGAACTTGCATTGCTGATGGTGACATGAAAACTATGACCACTTACCCAATACATTGTTGGATGTACAATTTCTCAGTGTGCTATAGGAAGAATTAGAGATTAAACAATTAAAATTCAGGCACCTCAGTGTTCCAAAGAAAACATGTCCTGGGTATTTGCAAGGCATATAACCCCCTGCTACTCCAGATCCAGGAAATCTAACACCCTCTTCTTTGGGGTGCTACCTGTACACACATGGAAACATCTCTGTCACATACACATAAAAATGGGCACAGACTAGTTTTCAAAAGTGCTTTTGACTTATAAAGCAATTAGAGCAAAACAAATTGCTTTAGGTTTATAATATAAATCATGCAATATTTATTTAAAAATCTGCTATATTGCATTTGGTTTGAAAACATCTGTATTTCCTCACTCTGATGCAGACTTATTTCCAATCATCAATCATAGGAAACAAAATGATTTCTAAGTTATCCTAACAGACATGATTTTCTGTATCAAAAGAGAATAAGATACTTTTAGTAGTCAAAATTATGTTTGACAATGTTGAAAATCCAAAGGCTTCAAGTGAACTTATCCAATTTTGGTAGAACAGCCCTCCTTGCCAAACCCATTTTCTATTACTGGAAAAGGAGAGAACCAGAGTGAACAGGGTGAGTGCTGGTCAATGATTTCCTTGATTTTGATTTTGGTTATAATCTTGTAGTTCTTGTTTAAGGGACCATGATACATTTACAAGTCTGTCTTTTTATCTCCTTTATCAGTGGTGCCATCTATGCTACATTATTTTATTAATTCTAATCTAATTATCTATTAGATTCTCTGGAAAATTTACTATATTATGAATTCCTTAAGTTTTTGTTGGTTTGGGGACTTGCTGTGGAGAAATGGTTTTAGTTTTCTTTTCTTGATTTTAGAGGCTTACCTCTCCTTATTTCTTGGCAATACTGTGTTTTCCAGTTGTTGCTATCATCAGTGTTTGTGTTTTTGCTACTTAAGTGATTGGTTTGGGGTTTTTTTAATTATTTTTATGTATTGTTGTCTGTGTGTCTTGCTTAACTTCAGCTGTTAAAGCCTATAGTAATCTGAGAAAACATCAATTGAGGATGTGTCCCCATCAGAATGACTGGTTGCTATGTTTGTGAGAAATTTTGTTGATTGATGTGAGAAAGCCCTTCCACTGAGGGTGGCAATATCCCTAAGGAAGTGAGAGTCTGGGCTGAATAAGAGAGCTAGCTAAGTATGAGACGGTGACCAAGGAAGAGAGAAAGCCAGGAAACAAAGCTTTCCCATGAATTTTGCTAGCTTGAGTTTCTATCCTAAGCTCTCACAATGATGGAATTTGAGCTACCAGAATCAGACATTCATTACTTGAGATGATTCTGGCTAGAGTATTTACTCAAAGTGGCAAAGAAATCAGTGAGAACAGAAATGTTAAGGGACCTGGGAGATAGAATTGTTGAGAGTAATGCAAGCAATGGAGGGTGAGGTCATAGAATTTTAGTGGGAAATAAAGTGCATGAAAAATTAAGCTAGAAGTTATTTGTATGGTATTTTGGCCCCAACCTTTTTTATTCTACCCATGCCCTTAGAAATTGAATAATGACAAATTTTTAAAAAGTGACTGATTTCTTAGATCAAATATTGATTCTTTTGGATGGTTATAAGTGATGACTCACTCAGGACTACAGTGAAAAGAGAAAAGAGTGGAGCAGAAAGAAATAAAAAGCCTGGGTTGTAGAGAAAAATAGGGTTGGATAGTTTGGGTTGCCAGTCAAGTGATGAAACAGAGGCAGGAATTTTTAAGATTATCACTATTAAAGAGAAAGCCCTTGATCTGGATTGAAAGCCTAAGAAGTTGTCCTGTAAATGCAATACTCCATCCTGTTAAGTCTTCAATTAATGGAAGGAGCAGGCAAAGTGATTACTATTCCTAGGAAGCAATTTCATACAGATCCTACTGTAACTGTGGTACAAACATGGTAAGGTCCATCCCAATTTAGAAGCTAAATTTGACAGGATCAGCCATGTTTTACTGGTTCTGGAAACAAGAAAGATGGAAATTTTAAAGTCATGGATTCTTAGTCTGTGGTTTTAGTTCAGCACTGTTTCATGAATCTGTGTTTGGCAGAGTCAGAGCCTTAGTGAGGAGATTGTGAGAGTTCATTGCAAGAAGCTATGAGGATGAAGGGTGGGTAGTCTTTTGAGACTACAAGATTTTGAGATACCTAAGCTATGAGTATCTCATAGCTATCTGCCATGGTGAGCTGCATATAAGGAGTGGAAGTAACCAAAGAGAAAGATATATGAAAAGTTGCAGTAATAGAGCCATGTGAAACTGAAGCCCCATATATCTGACAAAGAGCTACAGGACTTGATGTTTTGCATGCTGTGTTTCAATCTTGCCTTGGTCCAATCTTTCCTTGCTATGTACTCATTCCCCTCTTTTGGAATGAGAATGGCTATTCTGAGCCACTGTATGTTGGAATAACATGACATGTTTTCTGATTTTACAAGATATCACAGTCAAAAGATTATATTGAATGTCAGAAGAGACTTGGGACATTTTAACAGTGTTGGGGCTATTATAGACTATGAGGATTATTGAAATTAGACTAAATGTAGTTTCTTTAATAGATGACCGTAAGACTATAGTGACCTGGATCAGAATATAGCCGGTTGAATGAAAACCCTTCTAGATAGGAGGATGTTTTTTAATACTTACCTCTCCTTGGTGGCTTTCTTTTCTGTGCTTGTAGAACCTTAAGAAGGAGGAGCCATTCTGGATGAAATTCTTCATTGGGGATGGAATTTGGGTGTCTATAGCCTCAACTCACTTCTTATTCTTTTTGTCTATTATGTTGTGGTTGAAACCACTCTTATAGATTCTATTACTAAATTACTTAAGATACAGTAGAAGCATTGCTATTCAATGCTAAACTATTTTGCTAGCCAGATGTTTTAATTTTTGAATTTTGTGGGTTTTGTTTTTGAAGATATGGTTTCTCTGTGTAGCCCTCCCTGAATGTACTGAAAGTAGCTCTGTAAACCAGGATCACCTTGAACTCAGAGATCCACCTGGCTCTGGATCCAAGTGCTGACATTAAAGGTAGGCCAATATGCATAGCTTTATATATATATATAGATATATAGATATATAGATATATAGATATATAGATATATAGATATATAGATATATATATTATTAGCTGATGGGTCTGGAATGTAGGTTTTTATACATGTCAAGAATATGCTGTTGTGTTGAGCTCCACCCACATCTTTAATTTTGAAATTTGGCAGAGGGTATAAATTTGTTTCCCAGGAAAGCATGTATTCATCACAGTAACACTGCTTGAGCCTTTGAAGTCATTGGATTGCAGGTTTGTGACAATCTTCCTACCTGTTTGTTTTGATTTTTTTAATGAATAGGAGTATTTTGCATGGATGTATGCCTGGTCCTCACAGTAGTCAAAAGATGGCTTCCAAATCCCTGAACTTAGAGTAATGGATAGTTGTGAACCCTTATGTAAGTATTGACAATGTAAGTATAGCCCACCTATATGTAGGACCAGCAAGAGGTCTTAACTGCTGAGCCATCTCTTCTGTATTATGTTGTTTATTTATGATCAACATTTACAGTGCTGTTTCCATTTGTCTATTTGTAACTGTTTAAAACCATATTCCCTTTTAGTAACATTATATTAATGTTAAATTTTAAACTAAGTTACTTCACTTTTTTAGAAAACAAATACAGAACTGGAGTGAATGCATAATTCTTGATAGAAACTTAAGTAAAATCCTCTGAGTTCTATCTTTTTTCTTTGTTTGATTAATTTTTGCAGAGGAGACAGGACCTTAATATGTACCTCTGGCTGTCATAGAACTCTTTGCATAGATCAGGCTAGCATACAACTCTTAAATTGCCTGCCTCTTGAGTGCTGGCATTAAAGGCATGAGCCAATACAACCAGTTTACCCAATTTTTTTGTAGTTAGTAATTATGAAGATCATTTCTCTGATATGTACTCACTATTGCTGATCTTTCTGCTTGTCTCTCTATATGTTTGTTAATATGAATTTCCCTTGCAAGGCTATATCTTATTTATAGGATGAAGAAACAACAGGAGTGAACTTCCTCTTCAATTTCCTCCTGAAATGACTTGGTAATTACATTATAATGGCAATACCACAGGGTAAGTGTGGTAAGCACCAGAATCATATGAGTATATTTTCAATGAAATATACAATTTCAATGCCGCCAGTAGCAATCTTTCTATTATACACATGTATGGGATATTTTACAATCTCTGATGATGTGCATGTGAACCTCACTCAGGAAAAATGGGCTTTCCTAGATACTTCCCAGAAGAGTCTCTACAAAGATGTGATGATGGAAACCTATAGTAACCTCAGTGCTGTAGGTAAGACTGTGGGTTTTTTTCTTTCATTTTTTTAAATAAGGGGACAAATGTTTGGTTAATGATGCTCTTATGTAATTTTGATTGAGAAAGAGGAAATTGTAGTAAATAATTCAAGCATGGCTCTAAGGTTCACTGAAGATAATAAGTTAAACTTTACATAATTTCTAGTAATATAGCATACATTTTCTGGCACTATATTTTAGGCTATGAATGTGAAGACCATAATATTGAAGAACACTGTGGTGGTATTTTACTTGTACTGAAATGTGATTTTATTTGTATGTTAATAAATAAAGTTGCCTGGGGGTCAGAGCTATTAGAGCCATAGCAAGTGCGTGGCGGTGGTGGCATACGCCTTTAAGGACCTGGAGGGCGGTACATACAGGCAGTGACGAGGCAGTCACATGTTTGGGTTTACAACCAATGAGAAGGCAGAACAGCTAGAGTATATAAAGTCATACACACAGGAAGTAGGCCCCTTTTTTCGGAGAGCTCTCTTGGCTGAAGAGGATCCCTGAATCAGGAAGGGTGAGGCTCTTAGCTCTGACCTCTTGGCTTTCTTCTCTGAATTGGCTCTGTGTTTCTTATTTAATAAGACCGTTGGTTACATCTACAGAACACTGGCAAAAATATGGAAGGTAATTTTCATGCAATTGCTTATACAGATGTGCTTCTGAAAAAAAAAATGTGATGTGCCTGGATGTTTAAAAAAAAGCAACAGTGTAAATAAAAAAAGCTTTAAGTGTATTGATGATCATTAAATTCTCAGAAAATCATACACTGCAATGTCAGGTAGCTCATTTGTTTTATCAAGACATTCATCTAAGAAAGAAGACAAGGAAGGAAACAATGTCTGAAAATATGTCACCATTTAAGTCAGCCCCATGAGAGCTATGTGGTACAACTGACAATCCATTTAGTTTAATACCACTCAGATATTGCAAAAGAAATACACATTCAATAGGTGATAAGTATATGTTCAAGACCTTCTACTCAACAAATAGTCTATAGTGAAGCTGGTATTACTTGTATACTTGTGACTTTGCTAAATTTACTGAGAAGGACAGTTTATGAGAGTCAAGGAGGTTGTTGTGGATGGAGAAAACTTAATCCCTATATCACATGTCTATGAGGAACAAGAAGTAAAATTGTATGAATACAATTTAGAAAACTTTTATTTGTTATTCTTACTTTAATATATATTGTATGTCACAATGGATACAGGCCATGTAAGAATAGGGATACGGAAAGAAGCAATATACCTCTCTATCTCCCAGAAAAATTAGAAGATGTGTAGTAGTCTCCAGTTTGAGTAGATTGTTGAATGTGATACAAGTTTACAATTAATTGGTTTTTCAACATCATTGAGAATACATCAAAAATTCACACTGTAGAAGTCATGAGAACTAGGAATGTGAAAATCTCTTTGTCTTGGCTTACTTTACAAATGCAGTATGACTTACACTATAGGAAAATTTATTATTGTAATCAGTATGGTAAAGCTATGAGTTCTTCCAGTTCTCTTCAAAAATGTAAAAAACTAATTTGAAGTAAGGATGCTATAAATGTGAGCCATGCAATAAAGGCTCTTACTATCACAGGTATCTTCAAAGACACAAAAGAACCCATAATGAAGAGGAACACCATTAATATAAAATTAATATAAACAATGGGATAAAACCTTAACATCTGGTTCCTCTTAACAATTAGACCAAATTGTAAAATTAATTAAGATAAAAAATATTCATCAGTGTAATGAATGAATGTGATAAAGGTTTTACCTGTGCCAACTATCTTCCCAGGCATGAAAGAAGTCATATTAAAGAGAAATCCTCTGAATATACTCAATGTGGTAAAGCCTTTGCACATCACAATTACCCTTAAAAGCATGAAAGAATTCTTACTGGAGAGAAACCCAATGAATATAAGTAATATGATAAAGCTTTCTCTCAAAAGAGTAATCTCCAAATTCATAGAAAAACACATACTGGAAAGAAAACCTCTGAATCCAATCAATGTGAGAAAGCCTGTGCACATTACTGTTACCTTAAAATGCATGAAAGAATTCACACTGGAAAGAAACTCTGTGAATGTAATGAATGTGGCAAAGCCGTCTCTCAATAGAGTAATCTCCAAATACACAGAAAAACACATACTGGAGAGAAACCCTGTGAATCTAATCAATGTGGCAAAGCCATTGTACATCATAATAATATCCAAATGTATCAAAGAACACATACTCAAAAGAAACCTTATGAATGTACAGAATTCAGTAAAAACTTTGTATATCACAATCATCTCTGAATACACAAAAGAACACATACTGGAGAGAAACCCTACAAATGTAATCAATGTAATAAAGTCTTTGAACATAACAGTTATCTCCAAATACATAAAAGAACACATACTGGAGAGAAGCCCAATGAAAGTAATTAATGTGATAAAACCTTTTCACAACACAGTATACTGTCTCTAAATACATAAAAGAATACATACTGGAGAATGTATGAATGCATTCACACTGTGAATGCAAGCAATGTGGTTAAGCCTTTCTATGTAGCAGTAGTCTTTGAAATTATGAGGAAAAGTCATATTGCAGAGAAACTCTATAAATGCATCAGTGTGGCAAAGTTTTACACTCCATTGGTAGACTTTATACAAGAGTAAAACCGTTAGTATATAATCAGTCTGTTCAAGCTTTTGCATATCATAGTAATAGTTGAGGACCTGAAAGAATTCATACCCAAGGGAATCCAACTATAAAGAATTTGGTAAAATCTTTAGCCAACACAGTTACCTTCAGTTACACAAGATTATTCAGGAGAAAAAAATCTTACTATGTACTAACAATCCATTCAAGCACTATGATGTCCTTCTTTATTTTATTTGCACCTACAGACTAATATGGACAAAAGTCCTATTTTAGATTTAGATTTCACACTTCTTTTCAATTACATGAAATAATCCATTCAGGTGTAAAACTTTATGGATGTGTATCAGTGTCTTTTTGTTGTGATAAAAGAGCATGTTTGAGGTAACATGTGAGAAAGTTTAATTTAGCTTATGGTTCCAGAAGGGTACAGGATAACCATGAAAATGGCATGGCAACAAGTGTCAGACATGGCAGATAAAGCAGGGAGCTCAGAGCTCATATCAACATGAAGCATGAAGCAGAGAGTAGGAACTGGAAATGGTGTAAAGATGTCAACTCTGAAGCCCACTCCCAGTGACATATTTCCCAGAGCAGGGCAGCATTTCCTAAATCTTCACAAATGATACCACCAACTGAGAGTATTGATTATCTAATATCAAACCCACATGCTTGCTTTCTGTTTCATGAACAAATTCATGATAAAGAAAAACTCTGTAAGTAAGCTTTTAGATGTTTTAACATGTGAGTTACAGAAGTGAACATTTACATATGAGTAACAGTCATAAATGAAAATTTTGTTTGTTTAACGATTTGTTTTAATTTTAGTTATGTGAAGTCAGTGTGCCTTTGTGTGGGTACATGAATGTTCATGCTGGTTCCCAAGAATGTAAGACTCTTGTGTCTTTGAGTAGCAAGAATTACAGGAAATTTTAAAAATCTTGAGTCTAGAAATAAAATTGTCTTTTTTCCCACAGTAAGACCCTTTATCCACATGTTTTTTACATGTACTTGTTTATCTCAAAAAATCATTAGTCTGGTTTAAGGCTCCTGATCTACGCAGCACCATCAGCACTAAACCTTCACTGAGACTCTTCCTAGGCATCACATTGCTGTCCTGTGTCATAGAGACCCTGCAGCCCTGGGTCCACAGGACTGACCCCCATACTCCAGTAGATAACATATGGGGTGGGCATATTGGTTGGCCAATATGTAACTCTGGTTCTGAGCCTGTGTCGTTGCAGGGTTAGACAGTCATCTCTTCACTGTCTTCACCCTAGGGTGAGCTTTGCAGGGTTGCCCTGGCTAGTTCACCCCTTGCAGCCATGAGTAAGGGGTGAGGCCAATATCTGGCTTTCTCTCACACCTACACCTTCTAGACCAGCTCTATCTACCCAGGCAAGGTGTATGACTCAGTCATTGATGGGTAGGGAGTGGGCATCTCTACCCAGCCCATGCTGTCACAAGACAGATGAGTAATGTGACATTGTGCTTACATATCATTGTCTTACATATCATCTTGACCTTAGGAAATAGAGAATTCATACAAGAGGAAAAAACCTTATTCAAGTAAATTATTTGATAAAGACTTAGATATAGTTGTCTTCAATTTCAAGGAAAAAAATCTTATTTCATCTCTTTTCCATCATAACCTTGAAGGTAGTAAATTACTTACCATGTTCACACAAGAATGATGACAGGAAAGACTGCCTGTATGTTCCACTTTGAAACATTCAAATTAGGTATTAAAGTGCATTGTATGTGTGGCAAATCCATTTAGTGAAGTTTATTTCCTGGTCATCATATTTCTTCTGTGGCTTTTGTTCACCTTTGATTGCACTTTTACTTAGTGATAGGTATTTTTCTGCTATAATGTATAGAATGGGATGCCAATGTAAGTGGTCTAATGTTTATTTAAATATCAGGAAGTGTGTGATCATACTTTTCAAATAAGGGTATCTGTGAAAAGGTGGTTCGCTGTTGTTTCTGGTTTCATTTCTTATATTTTCACAAATTCCCTTGAGATGTTATGGCTTATTATCAGGGCTACATTTGATTCTATGAACCTGTTGTGTGAGTCTCCTGAGTACAGAATATGTAACCCAATGTGGCCAGTTTTGTCAGCATATTTTAATAATGTTAATGTTAAAATGCTTAATTGAAGAGAATATAAGAAACATTAAATACCTCATATATATATATATATATCCAAAGCAGCATTTTCATATGTCTGGAAGAGATGTGATAAAGTAGGATAATCAGCAGTAAAATGTATATCTCATAGCATAGCTTGGTATGCTTTAGATATGTAGATATTTGATATTCCATGTTCTCACTCGTTATATGTTTGGCATTCATCTTGAAGTAATGCCTTCAAGGAAATTATTAAAGATGCCAGGTTATGTAGTGGAAATGAGATTTATTCTTTAAAAACAATTTCTGATGTGTGTGGGTGTGTAATGTGATTGTATGTTTTTAGGCCATGACAGATATGTGGAGACCAGAAAACAATTTTATGGGATCTACTTTTATCTATCTTTATTTGGCGATGAAGGTCAAGTTGCCAGCCTTGCACACCATAGACATTTCCCACTTAGCCATCTTACTGATGCTTGAATAAGCAGTAAATTATTACATTCTTTTCAAATTATAAATATATTGTCATCTAAGTATGGAGTAAAACAGGGCAATTTGAAAAATAAACTCTATTTGCAAATGAAAATAATATAGTGGTATCTTTTATTTATCTTTCTGGAATGTGTTAGTTTTCTCTGAGGACTAAACATTTGTTCATAACACCTTCTCAGAAACACAAATGAATGTCAGAGAATTGTCTCAGTATGTAAAGTTGATTGTTGCTAAGCCTGATGACCTAAGTTCAGTCTCTGGAATTCTGGTGCAATTATTGTAACATCCGCACCTATATCTACCAAACCTTCCAAGAGAACGTCATTTATTTATATTTTTAATTTTGGTCTTTGTTCATTTATAGGTTGCCAAAAATTTGCTTTATGGTTTCTCCTGAATTTCCTGCTCTCTCTGCTACAGCTGTTCTATCAACCCAGGCAACCTGGTTTATTCTAATAGGCATTTGGTTGTTTAATTGCTCTGAGAAAGGGTTACTTCTATGATGGCAGGGAAAGTCTGAACTTAATTTGCCATGGGGGCTTGCATGAGGCCCCTCAGGGAGTTTCCCAATGGCAGAGGCAAAGGATTATTTTGTCTGTCCCTTGTTGATCTACATTTGTTGGTCCAATGTTTACCCTTACCACACCTTCTGCATAATCCAGAAGGGAGGGGAATTCTCTTGCCATATTTCCTTGAATAAACATTTTTTCTAGGAATGCCCTATTTACATTTCCTTTTCAAATGACCTTGTTTACCACAACTAAAACATCTGACATTATTATTTTTCCTCAAAGTTTTTAATATCACCTCTCCTATCCATATATCATGGTCATGGAACTCAATATTAATTGTGTCCCTGATCCAATCCTCCAGGGGTGCTGATCTAACCTTTAATGGCCTGATTATTTTTTTGCATGCTGCATTTACATTCTCAAAAGACAAAGATTCAATTATTATCTCTCTAGCTTCTGAATTTGGTATCATTCTATTTACTGCTGAAGATAACCTTTGTAAGGAATCCATGAAGGATTCTTTCAGGCCTTGTATAACTTTTGTAAATGATTCAATTTTCTTCCCTAATTCCTCAATTCTGTCCCATGCATTCACGGTTGCCTTGTGGTATAGAATTAAGGTTTGTTTTCATATAAACATTGTCTTTTTATATCAGCATAATTGCCCTCTCCAAGAAACTGATCCTGGGAAATTTCCACACCTCTAGCCCTACATTGTTGTTCTATTGTTTTAGCTTCTTCTTTAAACCAAGTTCTCCATTGTAATTGTGCTCCAGCTCTTAGAATAGCTGTAATTATTCTTTCCAGTTCTAAGGGATAATTCTTTTACAAGTTGACCATGAGTTTAACATCTGGAGAATGCATGCCATATGATATTATAGCTTCTTTAAATCTCCTTAAATCTAACATTTCCACTGGAGTCCAATTAGCTTGTACATGCCCTTGAGCAGGTAGTTCCTATAAGGATAGATTAAATTTTGTTGTTTGAAAACAGGCTGTCTTTCTGTAACCATATAATTCAGTCCTGAAATAATTTTACCTTTAAATTCTTCTGTCTGAGTTGATTAGCTTGAACTGTTTGGGAGGCCCCCAGGCAGTGGGACCGGCACCTGTCCTTGGTGCATGAGCTGGCTTTTTGGAGACTGAGGCCTATCCTGGGATACTTTGCTCAGCCTGTATGAAGGGAGGAGGGGACTGGACCTGCCTTGACTGAATCCACCAGGCTGAGATGAATCCCCAGGGGAGTCCTTGCCCCAGAGGAAATGGGAATGGTGGGCAAATTGGGGGGAGGGTGGAAGTGGGAGGAGGGAGGACAGGGGAATCCATGGCTGATATGTAAAATTAAATTAAATTATAAAATTAAAAAAATAATAATAATAAAAAAATTCTTCTGTCTGGGTCTGAATTTCTCTATAATTCATTTTAACAGTTTTTTCTAAAGCTTTTATCTTGGCACTTAAATTGACCAACCTTTTTAATGCTAAAGTAAAAATGGTCAAATAATAATATTCATAATTGATGTTACACATCCCATCAACATTAATTATCTCATTTAATTGTTCCATTTTCAGATTGCCTAATGTGTTATCAAACAGAGA
The DNA here is from genome assembly GCF_007827085.1 of Peromyscus californicus insignis. Taxonomy (NCBI): domain Eukaryota; kingdom Metazoa; phylum Chordata; class Mammalia; order Rodentia; family Cricetidae; genus Peromyscus; species Peromyscus californicus. The sequence goes on from NW_026294503.1 coordinate 122,512, forward strand.
CCAAATTCCTTCCATGGGAAAAATGTTTCCCTTTTTTTTAATGTGGGACAAAATTCTCTTTTAGCTAATTTTACCCTTTAAGATATCTTAATTGACTTACCAAGTCTGTTGAGTGCATAGAACAGTAGAAGTCTGAGGGAACTTCAAAGCAGCTACCTAGTGTGGTGGCAGTCTGAGATGGGAATCCAGAGAAAGCGAGCCCACTACCCACCAGGAGAAAAAAAGCCAAAGAGACTCTGGCCACATGCTCCAGCCTGAGCCATGCAACCAGGCCTGAGCCAGGGGCCCTGTAAGCCCACAAATAGTTTTTTAATTAATTCTTGCCACGTTGGAGTGCCAGTTGTAGATGAATTTCTAAGGGGTCTTATTAAATAAAAAACACAGAGCCAAATATAGGGGTAAAAGCCTTAGAGAGATCAGAGAAATAGGGAAAATCACCAGACAACCTTAGCTCACCAACTCTACAGCTTCCAAATGCAAGTCACTTCCTGTCTACCCAGGCACATATGCCTTGCTGTTCTGCCATCTGATTTGCTCCCTGTCCAGCTACATCACTTCCTCTTCCTACACAGTTCTGTCACTTTCTGTCTGTCTGAACAGACCTCCATGGTTAACTAGTGTTGGAATTAAGGCATGTGCCACCACACCTGGCTCTGTTTCCAGTGTGGTCTTGAACAGAGATCCTGCCTGCTAAGTGCTACCACTGCCTGACTTCTTTGTTTACTTATAATGGCTTGCCTTTTTCCTCTGATCTCCAAGCAAGCTTTATTTACTAAAGCACAAATAAAATATCACTACATTTCAGCATAAATAAAATATCACCACATCTCTTTTTTTAAGAGCTCTTTCTACCTAGGTTGTTTCCCCATCTTGCTTTACATTGTGTTCAACATCCTTTTATGGATATTTCCTGCACCCAAGTTTTATATCAATCACATGGCTTAATCCCCATGGATGACGACCACCAAAGAAATACTATTCTATTCTCCATAGCATTTCTTCCTTTGGTCTGTACACATATTGTTCCTTGTTGCCCTAGTAATTTTCTTGTACCACCATTAATAGTGATGTCCAGAAACCTCCATCCCTGGGTTCTTTTGTTGACCTCGAAATTTCCAGTAGCATAGGGTCACTACAGAAACTGGTGGAAATTATTTATCCTGTGAGGCCATCTGAGGTGGTTCCTCAGGTAACTTATATCCTGTGAATTGCTACAAATAAGTGTCTGAACAGGGGAAATTTTCTCTTGCTCAGGATATTGTGCTAGTGAAAAAGAAATTTACCTAGACAGGAACTTCACTTGATTGTTTCCTAAGCGAAGTGGTGTCTGTGTTTTCCCCCCAATATCAGTTCAGACCTCATAATCTTATTCATTATGTGAGTATAAAAAGAACCAAGGCTAAGGAAATGAAAGAGAAAGGGGAAGGGAGGCACTGCTCCAAGGAAAGAAGAGTCACTGCTCCAGGCCATCAAATTCCCAGAATTCAGACTTGAGCCTAAGAATAAACAATATTTTACTCTGTGGATCAAGAATTGAGATCTGAATTCTATATCTTAAACTCAAGTTTGATATTATTTGATAGAAAAATTAATATTTGATATTTCTTACATACATCAGTCTGACTGCATTTGTTGAATGCAAAAAGGAAATAGGGGCTACAGAAGCAGAGCAGGTTTCTTTGATCACCTCCGTGCCCAGAGAAAGTGCTAGAGAGTGGGGTCTCTCTATTAATAGGAAGATCACCACCTTGGAGTGTCAGTAACCTAACAGCTTTGTCAGTTTTGTGGAATATTGCACAATATTTGTTTATACTGTGTGAAGATGTGCCACTGTGATTGGTTTAATAAAGAGCAGAATGTCCAATAGCTATGCAGGAGAAAATAGGTGGGACTTCCAGGCAGAGAGAGGAAGTCAGAAAGAAGGAATCTAGGCACAGATTTTGCCAGCAGACTCAAATAAATTCAAATGTGCTGAATAAGAAAAGGTCAGAGCCATGTGGCAGAACATAGATTGATAGAAGCAGATAAATTTGAGTCATAAGAGCTATCTGGGGGAAAAGTCTAAGCTAAGGCAAGCTTTTGCAATTAATAATAAGTCTTCATTTTGTTATTTGTGGACTGGTAGTCCTGATGAGAAAGTACTGCTACATTTGGCACACAATGTGTGGCATGTAAATCCACATAAGGCCTAAGAAAGCTTTCTGGCAACCTCAGTCTCTCAGGTAGGCTCAATGCTCATGGCATAACATAGCTCCTTTAAAAGGTCCTGCTGTGCAGCAGAGCACTTGAGCAGTAAACATGCCTGGTAAAAATGCCTGCTGCATCACAAATACAGCATCTTCCCAGGGCTGGAATGATTAAGAGAAACTGGGACAGTTAGACCAAAGAGTGCAGAACCAGCTGCCAGTGCCATGTGCCAGCACCATGCACCATGCTGAGCCAAATGGTGGCTAGCATGACTATTTAAGGTTTGTCTCCTGCAGTCAGAAAACATTGCAAATGTGCAGAAAGTTAGGTCCAGCGTGAGAAAAGCTCTAAACAGATAGAGTATGCTTTAAAATGTGCTTAGATGCTTAAGAAAGAAAAGAAAATGGGTGTAGACAGTCATAGAAAAAGAAATAAATTGTTTAAAAATAATAATGTGAAGTCTTTAAAGAGAGAGTAAAGTAATATAAAAGAAAATCCACATAAAGACGTAAAAAACACAGGGTGTCTGGATCCTGTATAGTGCTTTGGTGACTTTAAATTTTTTAAATGATAATGAACTGAAAACATTAGCTTCTGAGAGACATTGGAATATGGAAAATGCTAAGTTAAACAACCTATGCATTTTAAAAGTATCTTAACTTTAGAATAGAAGTCAGGCCGGGCGGTGGTGGCACACGCCTTTAATCCCAGCACTCGGGAGGCAGAGCCAGGCGGATCTCTGTGAGTTCGAGGCCAGCCTGGTCTCCAAAGCGAGTTCCAGGAAAGGCGCAAAGCTACACAGAGAAACCCTGTCTCAAAAAAAACCAAAAAAAAAAAAAAAAAGAAGTCAGAAAATATGTTGTATTAGGTAAAAGTTTTTGCTTCTGTTTTCACACGAAACAAAAAGTTATAGCTTTTTTCAAAATTAATAAAGATCACATTTCATCAGGGGAGACTTGAAAATCTTGGCTACAGACATAAACAAACAAACAAAAACTATGAGGCAGGTGATAATATAAGTTGATCTCTCTACATGGAAACAGCTCTGAATGAGACATGATAAATTTTGTTGGCTACAAAGTCCTCATGACAATTTGGTTATGTAGTCCAAATGGACTTATAAAGTTGAAAGACAACTTTTACCTGCTCAATCATAGAACAAAAAATCATCTTTAGCTGACTTGAGCACAACACACATTCTGTATTTGTGTTAATACAGATATGTATGCTACCTTTAAAAGTTTGTGTGTTTTCAGAAAAAAAGGACCAGACATAAATAAAGACAAGTGGCCCAGGTGATCTAACCTTTCAAAATTCCTGTTGCAGTTTCCTCAAAATTCTCCATCCAGAACAACTTTAACGCTGCTAGCTGAGATGGTCCAGTCTCACAGACCACTCTAGCCAGGACTTCTGATAAGCTCTATACTTTCCCATCATACAGAGACTAAACAAAAAATCATACAGCTATCTTTACCAGGACTTGACCATTATCTCAATTTTCTTAGGGTCCCCTAAAGATGCCATTGCCTCCAGACAACAGGAAGCAGTCTAAAGAACATGACACTCACATTGCCAAGATGTGGAGTAGGTGGTTCCTGGTCATTCCATGGATGTTTGTCATTGTTTAAGGGAGGTTAGTTGCAAGGTATTACTGATCATAGTCAGGAAAAGAACTAAACAAAGGAGGTTGTACTCAAAAATCTCTTTCTGAAAAGAAAAAGGCAGGTATAGAAAAGGGTAGATTGTTGACTCTACTTTTAAACTAAAAAAGCATCTACTGGTCTTAAACATTTTACTTTGGTATGGATTTTTGTATATTGATACAAATTTGAAGTTATTTTTGTTTTAATATATTGTATATATGTTTCTACTTTTGCTTAATGTATTGTACCTATGCAGCTCATTTTAAAATCTCATGTAAAGTTCTAGTCCTCAAAGGATATTATTACAAACTGTTTAGGATAATTAAGAAATGTAGGTTAAGAAAAAATCATCCTGAGAGAGGTAACCCAGACTCAGAAAGACAAACATGGTATGTACTCACTCATAGGATACTAGATGTGGAACAAGGATGACTGGACTGCTACTCACAATACCAGGGAGGCTACCTGGAAAACAGGACCCCAAGAAAGACACAGGGATCACCCAATGATGGAGAAAGGAATGAGATCTACATAAACATCCTGGATGTGAGTGGGGGTAATGAAGGGCGAGGGTTGAGGGAAAGAGAGCTTGGGGGAGTGGGAGATCCCAGCTGGATCAACAACAGAGAGGGAGAACAAGGAATAGGAGACCACGGTAAATGAAGACCACATGAGAATAGGAAGAAGCAAAGTGCTAGAGAGGCCCACAGAAATCCACAAAGATACCCCCACAATAGACTGCTGGCAATGGTCGAGAGGCAACCCAAACTGACCTACTCTGGTGATAGGATGGCCAAACACCCTAATTGTCATGCTAGAAACCCCATCCAATGACTGAGGGAACCAGATGCAGAGATCCAAGGCCAGGCCCCAGGTGGAGCTCCAGGAGTCCAATTGCCAAGAAAGAGGAGGGTTTATATGAGCGAGAATTGTTGAGACCAAGGTTGGATAAAGCACAGGGACAAATAGTCAAACGAATGGAAACACATGAACTATGAACCAATGGCTGAGGAGCCCCCAACTGGATCAGGCCCTTTGAATAGGTGAGACAGTTGATTGGCTTGATCTGTCTGGGAGGCATCCAGGCAGTGGAACCAGGTCCTGTGCTCAGTGCATGAGTTGGCTGTTTGAAACCTGAGGCTTATGCAGGGACGCTTGGAGGAGGGAAACCTGAGGCTTATGCAGGGACGCCTTGGAGGAGGGAACTGGACCTGCCTGGACTGAGTCTACCAGGTTGATCTCAATCCTCGGGGGAGTCTTTGCCCTGGAGGAGATGGGAATGGGGGGTGGGCTGGGGGGAAGGCGAGGGGGGGTGCAGGAGGGGGGAGAACAAGGGAATCTGTGGCTGATATATAGAATTAAATTATATTGTAAAATTAAAAAAAAGATATAAGAACAGTTAGCAAGAAGCCTGCCATGGCCATCAGTTTGAAAAAAAAAGAAAAAGAAAGAAAAAAAGAAAGAAAGAAAGAAAGAAAGAAAGAAAGAAAGAAAGAAAGAAAGAAAGAAAGAAAGAAAGAAAGAAAAAGAAATGTAGGTTAGTCATTAGTCATCTAAAAATCAAATTGGTGGCCATGTAGGTATGCTTTTAAGGTCAAACAGAGATACATTTTAGGTAAACAGATGATTTTCAAATCTACAGAATATGGCATTTAAAATATTTTAATAACCTAAGGCTTTTTATGACAGTGAGATATATCTGCTCCTGACAGCACCAATCTACTTTTAAAAAAGATAATGTGTATTGAAGAACCTCTATATGGAGTTTGCTTCTTTGTGGCAAAGTAAGCCACTGGGCAAGAAACTGCCCTCCCCTCAACTGATGACAGTATGCTGTTCAAATTTGCCAAGCAGGACACACAAAAAAAGTGACTGCTGAATTTTGCTAAGACAAAGTAGGACATTCCTTCAAAATTCCCACTACACAGAAAAGTCTGTCAGATATTCTAGGTCTGTAGGCTGAAGATGGATGCCCCAACATTGCAGAGGAATCAGCTGTCTTTGTCATTTCTAGAGCTTTGGGAGTTACTTGCTCTGCACTTCCTGTTTACTTGGGTAATAGTTTATACTTCTTGGGTCTCTGACAGGGGCTGAAGACTAGACAGTTATAGTTACAGTATTCTTTGTTACCAAATTCAGAAAAAAAAAACTTTAAAAAGAGATGTAAAGTTTATAGGTTAAGAGATAAAAAAGCTGTTTACCTAAAAGTTGTTTATCTAAGAAAACATTTTAAGGTCAGAAAGGATATTTTTAGGCTGGTAATGCAACTTATGATAGAAAGGGATTTAGCTATAAAACTTTGAACTCACCAAGATAGGACAAATAATAGTTTCTCTGAATTTGCCAAATACAAATTGACTGGTCATTGTGAATGTAATGCTTACTTGATATTTGTTCTTATTGTGTATAGTTTTACTGTGTTAGAGTAAAAACCTTTTCCCTTTTTATTTAGACAAAAAGGGAGAAGTGTTGCAGAATACTTGTTTACACTGTGTGAAAATGTGTTGCTGTGATTGGTTTAATAAAAAGCTGAATGGCCACTAGCTAGTGGGAGAGAATGAGTGGAACTTATAGGAAGGGAAAGTCAGAGAGAAGGAAAAAGGAATGGATTTCATGGATTTCACCAAGACTTAGAGCAAGTTGGACATGCCATACTCAGGAAAGGTAAAAGCCATATGGCAGAACATTGATTATTAGAAGGAGGTTAATTTGAGTTATAAGAGCTAGTTGAGAAAAAGCTTAAGCTAAGGCAAGCTTTCATAATTGATAATAAATTTCCATGTCATTATTTGTGGGCTGGCAGTTCTGATGAGAAAGTACTGCTACATTGTGAAGTCTTTTTCACTTAATCTCTATACATACAGAATCATAGGCAGTCAGATAACATGTCAAGATCACACTTGTCCTAGCTAAGTTTCCTTTTGTCCTTTTCTTTAAAACTTCACTATAGTTTTTATTGTTGTTGTTGCTGTTGTTGTTGTTTTCTGGAGCTGAGAACCAAACCCAGGGCCTTGTGCTTGCAAGGCAAGCGCTCTACCAATGAGCTAAATCCCCAACCCAAAACTTCACTATAGTTTTGTGCTCATTTTTCTTGACTTTTTCTCCCCATCAGTTTATTTTATCAAAAATATATAACCCTCTCCTGATCGTTGTAGAGGACAGATTGTGTCAATGTGTGTAGTATTTCTTCACAATCCTATTGAACATTCTGAGTTTTTCTGCTTTACATATAGCTTTAGAAATCAGCTTTTCTTTTATAAATTGTTGGGAGTTTTCCTTGAGTGTGTTGAATTTTTGCTGTAAATTAAACATGCCTGAAATTATAATGTTCATTCATCTTGCTCACAAGGATCATTGAATATCTCATCATTTATTTAGTTCTTTTATGTTTTGATAATATGTGAAAGATTTAGTATATTGAATAAAAGTTATTTTGAGGTTGCACAGGTGGCTGAGCACATACTCTTCTTGGGGATGACCTGTGATCAGATCCCAAAGTCCAAGTTAGGGAGGCTCATAACTACCTGCAACTCTAGATCCAGGGGATCTGGCACACTCTTCTCTGGGGTGTCGCTTACATACACATAGAAGACATTCTCTCACACACAAACACACATAAAAGTGGGAATATTTTATTTTGCCAAAAGCACTTATGTCTTCTAAAGAAAACAGAGCAAAAACACATTGCTTCATGTATGTAATATAAATCATTCAACTTTTCTTTAAAAATATGTTACCTTACTTTTGGTTTTAAAAAGTATGCATTATTGTACCTCACTATGTTACAAACATATATCCAGTCACCAATAATAGGAAACATAAATTACATCCTAACTGATCATAAAAGTCACCAATTTATTTTTCATAAGAGAATGAAATACTTTTTATTGGTCAAAATTATTATCTCCAAAGTTGAAACATCAGAATGCTTCAAGCAAATCTCTCTAAGTTTGGAAGAATAATCCTGCAAACACATCATTTCCTATTATTGGAAAATCAGAGTACTAGAGTTCACACAGTATGAGTGCTGGCCTATGATTTCTTTGATTATTACTTTGATTATTATTAGAATCTTGTAGTTCTTATTTAAAATATCATGTTTTATTTGTATGTTTGTGTTTTTGTCTTTCATCAGTGGTTCTGGCTATGTTGCTTATTTTATTAATTACAGTTTTAAGTATTATTCTTTTTTTCAGAAAATGATGGACTTTCATGTCATTTTATATTCTGAAAATTGGCTACCATATCTTATTACTTTCTAGAAATTTGTTGTTTGGAGGGACTTTCTGTTAAGAAATAGAATTATTTTTCTCCTCTCAACATCAGTGCCTTCCCTGTTCCCATTTCTTGGTATATCTGTGTTTTCCAATTATTGCTATGTTTGACTGTGGTTTTGTTATTTAAATGATTGATATGGTTAATACATTGATTTTTGAATTGTTAAATATTCTTATACCTTATTTTCTATGTGTCCTAGTTAGCTTCAACTATCACCGTTTCATAGCCTAGCATGATCTGAGGAGTACCAATTGGTCCAAATCAAAATCACCTGTGGCTATGACTGAGATTACCTTGATTGAGTGGGAGGGTCCAGTCACTGAGGGTGGTAATACTGGTGGTAATACAGCAAGTGGTATAATAGTGGTTAAGTGAGCTAGCTGAGCATGAGACACTGACCAGGTAAGAGAAAGTTCCAGTAAACAATGTTCCACCATGGTTTTCACCTTCAGTTGCTAGCCTGAGTTTTTTTCTTGAGCTCCCTCAATGATTTAACGAGGCCTGGCAGTGTCAGCCAAAAAAGCCTGCTTATCATGTCAGTTGCTTTTGGTAAAAGGATTTAACCACAGTAACAGAGAAGCAACTTGGAACAAAAATTGGTAGCCTTAAAAATGAGGTTGTTGCTGTAAGAATCTGAGAATATTGTATTTTGGAGGAATGCAGAAGATAACAGGACTCTGGATATCAAAAGCCATTGTAAGCTCTACACAGATCTTAATGGGTCACTCCAGGAAGAAATGGAAGATGAGAGTGCTGCGAATAATTCAGTCAAGGTCATGAAGATTCAGGGGGAAACAAACGCCATAAAATTTAGGCTACAGGTCATGTGGTAATTTGAATGAGAATGTTCCTCATATGATTATATACTTGAATGCTTGCTCCTGAATTCGTGGAACTGATTGGGAAACATTAGGGGATATCGCATGGATACAGCATGGTTGGAGGAGGTATGTCACTGGAAATAGGCTCTCCTTTCCTGCCTGATCAGTGTGTAAAATCTTAGCTCCATGCTTGCCTACTGCCATTTTTCCTGTCATGATGATAATGGATTAATCCTCTGAAAAGTGTAAGCAAGCCTCCAATTAAAAGCCTTCTACTGTAAGAGTTGATTTGACAATTGTCTCTTCACAGCAGTATAACATTAACTTAGACAGGCCATTTGTGTAATGTTTTGGCAAAGAAATCTGTCTGTATTCTGCCCATGTCCTGAGAAACTGAGGCAGAATTAAAAGGTAATGACTTCTTCAACAAAACACTGAGTCAGTTATATAGTTAATACTTATAAACATGAAGGTCATAGTGAAAAAAAGAAACAAGCAGGGCAAAAAAGAAAGAAAACATGTAGTTTGGAGAGAAAAACGAGTGATTTGAGAAGGAATGGGAAAAGGAGGATCACATCTCTTGTTTCTGGGACCATTGAGTAGAATGTTGCATTGCAAAAAAAAAGACCTGATAACAGATATTTAGAAAGACACACAAACAGATCAACAGTATTGAGTATACACCAGAGAAACAATATCAATTATTAACTTCAAAAAAAGCATGGACAAGCTTGGTGTGGTGACTCATGCCTTTGATTCAGAACTTAGGTCACTTTAGTTGGCAATCACATACTGAAGCAGAGGCAGTAATTTCTAAGGAGGTTAGTGCCATTAAAGAAAAGACCCTTTATTGTAAGCATAGGAAAGGTGCCCTAAGGATAAGACCCCACTCAGCTAAGCCAATTCCTAGACACAGAAAACCACTTCATCCAGAACATGTTGCTACTCTGTTCCAAGTGTGGCAGAGTCCATTCATAGCCAGATCCCCATATGATCATATCATCTGAATGCTACTTTTTCCAGAAACAAGAAAGAGGCACAATTTGCAGGTCATACATTCCTCTTTTGAGGTTTCAGTTCAGCACTACTGCAGGCATCTATGTTTGAGAGTCAGACCCCCATTGAGGAGACCCTGAGAGTTCATTGCATGAAGCTGTGATGATGAAGCCTGGGTTGCATTTTTAGACCACAAGATGTTAAGATATCAAATTATGAGAGATTTGTCATGGAGAGATTTAGCAAATGGAAGTACCCAAAAGGAGAGAGAGATGTGTAAGAAGTTTCAAGGATAGACCTATTTAATCCTCTTGAAGCTGAAGCCCCAATTGTCTCAAACTGAGCTAAGGGGTTTGTTTTTTGCCCTGCTGTGTTTCAGATTTGATTTGGTCCAATCTATCCTCACTGTATCACTGTCCTCTCATTTGGAAAGGGAATGTATATTATGTGCTGTTGTATGTTGGAATGATATAATTGGTTCATTCATTTTGTAAGGCACCACAATCAAAAGAATGCCATTCTAACCTAACTAATGATAGTATACTAACCTAACTAAAGTGTCTTTTCAAAAAGGTGTAACAGTGGACATTTAAACTCTGAGACATCTGGATCCCACAGGGACAGTGCCTAATGACAGATGGGCTCACCTTAGCCGGGAGTTGGGTTAACCTTGAGCAGAAGGACACCATGTGGTTGCTGCCATCTTTATTTGTAAGCTCATCATAAGGGAAGCAGCCATGTGACTTGGCTATTGTCTTTATTAATGGTTTTGTTAAAAAGGTAAATGCAACATGGATTCTTGGTTACTATAACTATTTGACATAAACCAAAATGGTGACACCCATAAACTTCCTGGTGCCACTGAGCCTTCAGAATATTACCCCATTTATACACTAAGGAGGTAGCACCAGACTTGTGTGTGTTTGCTTTGTTTTTTTACATATTGCTTTACATAATACATTTTTCTGGCTTCCACAGGGACTGAAGAATTTTCTTAGCCATTTGCCTCAATCACTAGCTAACTATCAAAGGAAGCTGATACTTTGAAGTGTTTAGATATGAAAGGATCATGGGAATTTCGTCCTAGAGCTGGTCTTGGGAAAGCGCACATCCCAAGGGAACCAAAGGACTAGAAGGCTGGGTGTCAGACAAGCTGCTACCACTGGCAGCTATGACAGCTACAGGGTACATATGCAAGCTATTCTGAGTCTTAATGTGCTCTCCCAGCCCCACTCTCCATGTGGAATCTCCAAGCCTCTTTTTTTGTAAGATATTTGGGACTCCTTTTGATCAGGTTTGCTGTCAACTTTTGTGCCTGCCCCAGAATGTCCGCCAAACTCGTGTTTTTGTTTTCATTTTCTAGTTGTGTGACATAAAGATGTTATGGAATTAAAACATCCAAACATTATTTATTTCTCCATTATTTTATATGTTTTCTGTATCCTATATTCTCTGACTTATAGGTACTTAATCTGAGGTTGCACATGGTAAACTTTACTATTCTTTTTCTAGGCCAGGCAGCCTGACTTAGAGAATAACATCTCAAAAAGTGGAATTTATACTGAGTGTCACCATGTTTGACTCTTATCTAGAGTGAGAAATATAACAAGGATTAAAAGATTATAAATTTCAAGGAAAGGGTTAAGAGGATATTTAAAAGAAATATTGGAAGTTTATCCCACAAGAGATAATTCTCCCTAACCAATTGTCATTAAACATTTACTGATTTCTTTGACATGTGCATTTCAATATATACATTTCAGAAGTTTTTTTTTTCCTGGATGAGTATACAGCACAGCCAGGCTAAAATCAGATAAAGAAAAATTCAAGGAGAATTCAGTGAGGTCACAGGTATTCCTGAGTCAAGTGTCTTGGAGTGGATATTTCATACAGACCCTGTCTTCTGATTCACTAATGGAGAAGAGGAAGAAACAGGTATCCAGCTCAACATCAGTAAAGCAGGTAATAACAGAAGTGTTTCCTTTTCCTTCTGTCTTAGTGTTTATTTGCTGTGAAGAGACACCATGACCACAGGAACTCTTATAAAGGAAAACATATAATTGGTGCTTGCTTACAGTTTCAGAAGTTTAGTCCATTACTGTCATGGCAGAAACTATGGTGGCATACAAGCAGACATGCTTCTAGAGAAGAAGACTGCCACATTAGGTCTATCTTGAATAGAGGAGGCCTCTAAAGCCCACCTCCTCAATGACACACTTCCTCTAAGGCCACACCTACTCCAACAAGGCCACATTTGATCATGCCACTCCCTGCAGGCCAAGCATTCACACACATGAATCCATGGGGAACATTCCTATTCAAACCACCATAGTAACCATGAGAAAAGAAATAGGAGCTAAGTAACCTGGGATATCCCAGGTTACTTTCACTGTTTTTAAAAGATAGGCAGACATTAATAAGGCTCCCCCCTCACTGTATTTTTACTCTTTGGGATCTTGTCAATCTTTAGGCCTTAAGAACCAAGTGTCAATAGTTTTCTGTATCCAGGCCTGGCTTGAATATAAACTGTGGGATAAAGGGTGCTCCTTGTAAGAAAAATAAGTCAGAGAATTGTATTTTCCTACAACTTGATATTTTTATAGGGTAGGGGGTTACTAAGTTTTTCAGGTTGTCTGCCTCTATTTGAAGATACACCTAAACTAATTATAGATATTGGTCATACCAATTCTAGCCAGGGAGCGTCCAGACTGGGTCTCAACAAATTATCTCTTAATGGATCCTAAACTTCATTGTTGCATCTAAGTGCAGAACTTCTAGAAGATAACTAGAGAAACTACACCTCTGAGTTTGATAACCTGCCTTACAGAGCTATATTCAAAGCACACTGCATATTGATCACACATAAGATGAATGTTTTATGCACAGGCTCTGCTTCCCATGCTCTAAACAGCTCAGTCTTCAGAATGAAGTCGTTCAGAGGCCAGTGCCCTGACCCAAGGAGTTGCAGGGACCACTTGGGTCCCAAATGGATACCGTGCCTAGCCTCTAGTTTCACACCCAACCCTGGGGAAGATCCAGCACACATACTCCAGCAACTCAGCTGGAAGTTCCTCAATATCTTTGGAAAGTAGCCCCTAGCTCACCATGTTGGTTTTTTCTAGCTCACTCAAGCTCACTGTCACTCTTTTCAAAGGTCCTGAGAATGGTCTCACAGTGCAGTAATGCTCCTGTCTGAGTAATGGAACAAGTCTACAACTTGGAGGCTAGAAGACTCCTCCAATCTTTCAGACTGAGGTGTCCACTAGGAGGCCCTGATTGGCTAATGAGTCCTGAGTGAAAAGAGCAGTTTCCTTAAGGAAAAAGCATGCTGAAGTAACACAGTGGTTACTTGTTTTGGCTTCCACTCCAGACATAGACCAGTCCCAGTTCTGCAAAGATTTGCAATTCAGAAGCATTCATGCCTGGCCTCTAAAATCTGACCATGCTATCTTCCCTCACTTAAACAAGAATCTAGTAGTTGTTCAGTCCACAAGACTGGATGTCTCAGCAGTCTTCGGAATAAACAGGAATTCCAAGAAGAGGGCTCTAACACCACTAAAGGAATTAACTTGCTAGAAAGAGTTGGGATAAACAAAGAACAATGCTTCCTTCTTCCACGTTCTGTATATAGGCTACCAACATGTATAGTCCAGATTAAAGATGGATCTTCCCACCTCAAAAGAACCAGATTAATGGTGGGTTTTATCATTTCACATGATTTAATTAAGATAAATCCTCCACAAATGCATGGGTTTTAGTTAATTCCAGATGTAGTTGATGTAGTAATGTAATTCCAGATGTAGTCTAATCCACCATAAGAGCCAATACAGAAGAGATGACATTTTTTACCTGTAGCAAGCAAAAAGAGATTTCTAAGCATGCTCAGTTAACAAGCCCACTTCTGAAGATGAACACAATGTAAGAGTAGAGACAAGTATGGGCATTCTTGGAACAAAGTCATGCAATAAGCTACATAAAATATAAAAATGAACAGAAATATTTTGTTCATGTTTATTTTGTACCATAAGTTCTTAACTAAAAATCAAGTAAATGATACTGTGAAAGTTGATTGCCTAGTAGCTAATGCTATTAATCATGATGTATGATCTGAAAGATAGATATATCAATGCCACAGTTCTCACAAATACAAATGACAGATGACACAAATATAGAAAATACCTAGGAAAAGTTACCTATCAGCACTGTGGGTGCTGTTCTTAGATGGACAGCTATGCTGAGTTATTCTAACCTCAAACAATGATGCTTTAGCTTTTGTACAGGCTGGCTCAGAGGAAGTCACAGCTGCTTCCAAGCAGCTCATTGTAACTAGCCCTGGCTGCTGTCTTTCTTGGGGCTGTAACATTATTGTAGAGAATTCTATTCTTTTTTTTAACCTCTTATTTTATGTATTTGGGTGGTTGCCTGTATATATCTGTGTGCAGTAACTGTAATGGCCAGAAGAGGGTATCAGATTCCCTAGAACTAGAGTTACAGCAGCTTGTTAGTGAACATATGAATGCTATGGATGGAACTTGGGTCCTCTGCAACAGCACCCAGTGGCTTTAAACACTGAGCTATTCCTCTAGGCCAGTGAGGCGGTAAGGCCATAAGCACGGAGCCACGCTTTAAGCAAACAAAGAACTGTGACGTGTGCAGAGAGCCCTCTGGCTGAAGAAAACCTGACCCATAAACTCCAAACTGGAAAGGATGATGTGCAGCCTAGAGCCAACTAAGAAATGCCACAGTAGCTAGGAGCAATAGCCTGCCAAAAAGCCACATATAAACGAGATTGCTTGCAAACCTTCTAGAGTGTACCATTGGTTCTGCGTCTGCTTACCCCCTGCCCCCAGGATCAGAGACAGCAAGACCCCAGCCACAGATCCAGCAACAGGCCAGTGCTTCTCAATCTTCCTAATACTATGATTCCCCTAATACAGTTCCTTATGTTTTGGTGACCCGCAACCATAATATTATTTTGTTGCTACTTCCTTAACTGTAATTTTGCTACTGTTAGGAATCATAATGTAAATATATTATATGCAGCATATCTGATATGCAAACCCTTTGAAAGGGTTATTCAATGCCCAAAGGGGTTGTGACTCACAGGTTGAGAATCTAGTCCCTCTAATTTTCATTTTGCATTTTATTTTTAATTCATTTTCAATTAAGATATAATTATATCCCTTTCCTTGCCACCCTCCATAACTTCCCAAGTCCACTACTCACACTTTCTTCCTTGTCTAGTCTCTATATACAATTGTATAAATAAGTGTGCACAAATATATGACTACATCATGCTCAGTAAATTATTTTTTTGGTTGTGTATATGTACTTTCAGGTTGAACCACCTAATCATGTATTAGGTAACCAGTTGGAGAGTTCATCCCTGCCTGAGGCTAATTCTTTGACTTGAAGGAAATTCGACCCTTTAATGATGAATAGGAGTCTGATCTCCTAGTCACCTACACTGCCTTGACAGAAAACATGGGCTGAAGAAGTAGCTCAGCAGTTTGGTGTACTGAAGACACTTCCAGAGCATGCATGATACATTCCAGTACACATATGGTGGTTCATACTATCTGTCAACACAGTTTCAGGAGATTTCACATTCTTTTTCTGCCTCCCTTGCCACTAGGTATGAACTGGGTATAAAGACAAACTTACAGGAAAATGCCCATATATGACTAAAACCAATGTTACTTTTTTTTCTTTTTTTTTTAAGACCATTCTCAGAATAAAACACATTTTTTTTTCTAGCCAAGCATAGTGATGCATGCCTTAAATCACAGCACTTAGGATGCAGAGGCAGAAAAAAAATCACTGTCATTGGAGGAAAGTCTGTACTACATCAATACACACACACACACACACACACACACACACACACACACACACACACAAGAACAAAACAACAGAGCAAAAGGACCATTGGAGAAATGGGACAATACCTCTTGAAGTCTTTTTTGTTCTCAGCCACTGGTTCCCATACCATCCATCATTTTCAAGAACAAAGATTATTTAGCATGTTAACACCTGGGAGATAGGAGCAGGCTAATCACCATGAGCTCAAGGCCGGACTGGTCTAAATAGTGAGTTCCAAAGTAGGACCCATCTCAAAACACAAAGACTAAAAAGGGAATATAATTTTGATTTTTGACTTAGGCACTGTTCTATTGCTGTGCAGAGGTACCATGAACAAAGAAACTCTTATAAATGAAACTGTCTAATTGAGTAATTCTTACAGTTCCAAAGCTTTAGTCCACTATCATTGTATTAGTTAATATCTCTCCATTATATAGTAAAGCAAGGAGAGATGTTGGGAGACTCTGCTGGTCAGAGGTTGCAGGCTAACATGGCCTGACAGATTTCTCCAAGCTCAGCAACATGAAGGACTCTGTCCCCAGTGAGGCTTCCTACCCTTTTCTGGAGGATGTCTCCAGGCTCAGATGCCTGACTTATTTCAAGGATGACCCTTGACATAGTTCCCTGCCAACACTCTACTCTTGCTGCCCACATGGTAATTAGGCAAATGCTCTAGCTGTTTTGATAGGGCCATGCTTCCACTAATCTAGCTATATGATAGGAGTGTGCATTTAGTGCAAATTAGGGTTTGTCCCCAGGCTTCCCAATCCTATATATTTCCAGTATTCTGGAATAAATTTGAGTTGTGTCACTGAAGTTATTTCCTGGAGAGCGATCACCATCATGTTCATGGGCCGTCCAAGTATCTCTGTCATCGCTTCTGCCCCTTTGTCCTTGTGGACTGGTGGCCACCAGACCATGAAGAAAAAAGGGACCCCACATAGATCCACAGGCAGGAGATAGAGAAAACAGACAGACAGAGACTCTTTACCTGGCATGGGCTTTTGAACCTCAAAGCCCACCTCCAGTAACATATTTACTCCAATCAGGCCAAACAGTAAACCTTTCAAACAGTGACACTACCTAAGCATTCAAGTATGTGAGCCTATGGGAGGGAAATTCTTATTAAAACTACTCCATTCCATTCCCTGGCACTCATAGGCTTATAGCCATATCATAAAGCAAAATTGCATTCATTCCAACTTCAAAAGTCCCCATAATCTATAAGTCTCAACACACTGTTTAAAAATTCAAAGTGTCTTCTGATATTATCTGTACTCCCTTTAAAATCAAAATTAAAAAGCAGATCACATATTTTAAACATACAATTGCACAGAATATATATTACCATTCCAAAATGGAGGAAAGGGAGCATATTGAGGAAATACTGGACCAAAGCAACACCTAAAAGCAGTACAACTCCAAACTTTGTAACCTCACATCTGATGTCAAAGAGCTCTTCAGATCTCCAACTCCTTTCAGCTTTGTTGTCTGCAACATACTTTGCTCTCTTGTGCTGGTTCCACACCCAGTATGCAGCTTTCCTTGGAAGGTTTACCAACACTCTGGCTTTTCCAATATCTTGGAGTTTTTCCAATCTTCAGCTTCACAGCTTCATGCAAAGGCCTCTCTGGGCCTCTGTGCAGTGACACCCTTGATACACCTGGTCTCAGTGACTTTCCTTAGTTGTGGAGGGAGATTCCATAACCACTTTCTTGTATCCTTGACTGTAAACCAGAACCACCTGCCCAAAGCTGTTATGTTCTCCTGCTTGCTGGGGCTGGAACATGTCCATCTTGTTCGATAACACCTACATCAGTTTTCTATTTTTTGGTGGGTTTTTTTTCATGCTTTAGCTTTCATTTAACTCATCTTCACAAACTGGAAGCTTAGCTGGGTGCATTCTTGTCCTGAGGTCACTACTCCCTTTCTTTCATTTAGTATGAGGATTTTATTTTTTTTTAATTTTTAAAAGATTTATTTATGTATAATTGCCCTATCTGCATATAGGCCTTTATGCCAGAAAAGGGTATCAGATTCCACTAGAGATGGTTGTGAGCCATCACATACTTGCTGGGAATTGAACTCAGGACTTCTGTTAGAGCAGTCAGTAGTTGTCTACCTCTCTGTAACATATTTCATCCAACAAGGCCACATCTACTAATCCTTTCAAGTGGAGCCACTCCCTAAGCATTCAAATGTATGAGACTATGGGGGTCATTCTTATTCAAAACACAATATGTTTTCTTTGTTTGAGACAGGATCTTATTAGGAATCCCAGCTCAACTTGATTCATTGTGTACAATGTGCAAATATATAATGTGCAATATATATATTTGAAAATAAATACTGATACATATTTAATTCTTTGCCTTTGGCCCATGATTCCTAGCATGGCAGTCTTCTATGGAAGAGAGTTTCCAAGCAATTAGATGTTGGTCCTGGTAGAAGTAAAGGAGAATGTTCACCAGGCAGTGATAGCACACACCTTTAATCCCAGCACTTGGGAGGCAGAGAAGGTTGATCTCTGTGAGTTTGAGGCCAGCCTGGACTACAGAGTGAGTTCCAGGAAAGGCTCCAAAACTACACAGAGAAACCCTGTCTCAAAAAACAAACAAACAAACAAAAAAAGACATGGGGCTTATGCTACCTGCTGTCAAGCTAAAGTCAGAGAAAACTCCCTGGTTTCTGTAGTTAGAAGAAATGTAGTTGGAGGAAATGAATCATCTTCTGATCTCCCTCAGAATATTTCTGTACCTGTTAGATTTCTGTTGCTGTGATAAAACACTATAATGAAAGCAACTTTTAAAAGAAAGTATTAAATTGGACTTATGGTTCTGGACGGTTATGAAGATTGAATAAAGGCATAGCAGCAAGAACAGCAGAGAGCTCACCTCCCAAAATTCAATTAGGAGACAGAGATTACACTCAGGCTTTTAAAGATACAAAACACACTCTATGACACACCTTCTTAAAAAAGGCTATACCTCTAATGCTTGCTAAACATTCCACCAAATGGGAAACAAGTACTCAATCAAGTGAGCAAATAGTGATCATGTTCATTCAAACCAACTCACATTTCTTCCAATCTTAGTTACATCTACATTTTATCTGACCAAATTCTACCATATCCTTAAGTGAGACGGATGTTTTCAACATACATTGTCAGAGAATAAACATTCCTATTCCACAATGAAAGAATTATAGCACAGCAAGGAATAAACAGACCAAAGAAAGACCAAAATCCAGTAGACCAAATACCATATATAACTATTGGGGGAATTATTAAGGCAACTCGACGTAGTTAAAAGGGAAGTTTATTTTGGGAAGACTTACAGCAAGTAAAGGGATTGGTTACAGGATCCGGGAGAGGTGAAGTGCAGTCCAGCGGTGTTCTCTGGAGAACTCTGCTCAGTCTACCATCCAGCAATCAGGATCACCAGGAACCAAGAGAGTGGCACATCCTGATCTCTGGTCTTAAGGGTTATCATCACAGCCCTGCCTCAGGGGCAGGTCATAAGTAGGTGTGACAGTTACCAGAAGCCTCACTGGGGATAGTACTTCCAGGTCAAAGCTGGAATAGCTACCCACTACATACAACTCTGTATACAGCATCTTTAGTTCATGGTGAAATTGATAGAGATTTACAGAACTTAGGTCTTCTCACTCATCCAGCTCTGTCTATAGCACACATATTGTCTCTTATAGGCCAGCTCCACTATATGCCTATACCTTTCCTCAAAGAAAGTCCCATTGTCCTCCTATCTCCAATCTCCTGTGTATGGTATTCTATTTTACTTTATTAAAAGTGGGCTAGAGGGGCTGGAAAGAATGCTTAGTGGTTAACAGCACTGTCACCTCTTCAAGAGGACACAGGTTTGGTTCCCAGCACCTACATGGGAGCTTACAACTATCTGTAACTACAGTTCCATGGGAATCATAAGGCTAACTAGTTGGATATAAGTTAGTATCTGACACTGACTAGCACTAGTGAAAGTCTTTTATATGAGCCTTGACACTGACAATAGTTTTAAAAATTAGTCATACAAAAATATACTTCTGTCCTCAACAGGAACATGAAGGAGTTGTTTCAGTTACTGCCTCTTTGGAGCAAATAAATACCTAACAACATGTGACGTAAGGAATAAAAAGTATATTCTATCTTATAACTCCAAGGGATATATTCCATTATAAAGGGAAAGGCATGGGAACAGTGTTTGGGGCATAGCTCCAGAATCAGATCAGAGGTAAGTAATCAGAACAAATAGAAATTTCCAACAGCTATAAAACCTCAAGTATTCCACAGAAATTAATTTCCTCCAAGGAGGTTCCATTTCCTTTAGGAAATGGAAATAAAAGAAATAAAAGAAAGCATCAGAAGTTTAAGATCTACAATTCAACACATCAAATTTAGGAGGACATTTCACATTCAAAATGTAACAGTTAGTTATAGATCAGTGGTTTCCAACTTTCTTACTGCCTTGGCCATAGAGTCATAGAGTCCTTCATGCTGTGGTGAACCCCAATCATAAAATTATTTTCTTGCTACATCATAATTGTAATTTTACTACTGTTCTGAATCAAAATGTAAATATCTGATATGCCAGATATCTGATATGCTATCCCTGTGAAAGGGTCATTTGAACCACAAAAGTGCCCAACCTACAGTTTGAGAACCAAATGTTATAGAGCATAGTAAATATGTCCGTGGTCTTGTAACACAGATTAGATTAACCCAAACGCTATGTTTCCATATAATAGTCTAATATTTTTTATCTACTCTAACAGAACAAAGAATATTATGATTAAATCAGGGTATTTAAAATATATTATTGGAAGGATTATATATGTATGTTATATCAAAGTGGGAAAATCTCTTACAGACTTTAGATAGGATTTCATAACAATGTTAGTCTATCCATGGTTCCATGGATGAACATAAAGATATGATGGTAATAACTATGATTACCCTCCATGTTATATGGCTTTCAGGAATGAATTACTCACAGTGTCAGTGCTGGATTCAGCATTCCCTGTCCACTTTCTTTGGCTAATTTGTAAGTAGAAATGTCTTGCTAGTGGACCACAAAACTGTACACTGGTCATACTTGAAAAAAAATGTCTTGTCTTTTAGAAAATGAGTCTAGGCACCAGCCTCAAAAAACAGAAGCAATGTCAGTCACCAGAATTCCAGGTAGGACAGCTGCCTGTACACATGCCCACCACTCTATCCCCAATCACCCAATCCATCCTTATTTTGCGTCCTGGCCACCAACTGCTATACAAGAGAACACCATAACTCCAGGTAGATAGCCTGCCCAGAGATCCACCTCACTCTCTTGGTTATCCCCCATTCTATACCCAATCCCCACATCCCTTTTCATAACTGTGTCTCAACCCCCAACTCAGGTAGGGTCCTGTGCTCAGTGCATGAGTTGGCTGTTTGAAACCTGAGGCTTATGCAGGGATGCTTGGCTCAGCCTTGGAGAAGGGAACTGGACCTGCCTGGACTGAGTCTACCAGGTTGATCTCAATCCTCGGGGGAGTCTTTGCCCTGGAGGAGATGGAAATAGGGGGTGGGCTGGGGGGAAGGCGAGGGGAGGTGCAGGAGGGGGGAGAACAAGGGAATCTGTGGCTGATATGTAGAATTAAATTATATTATAAAATAAAATTAAATTAAATTAAAAAGAAAGAAAAAAATTTATTCAAAAAAATCCAAGAAAGTAAAAAAAACAAACAAACAAGCAAACAGTTGAAGGAAATAAATAAAACAGTTTAATATCTGAAAAATGGAAATAGAATCAATAAAGAAAGCACAAACTAAAGGAATTCTAGAAATAAAAAATCTAGCTAAGTGAACAGGAACTACAGACATAAGCATTATCAACAGAATATAGGAGACAGAAGAGAGAGATTGAGGCACTGAAGATATAATAGAAGAAATAGACACATGAGTGAAAGAAAATGATAAATCTAAAAAAAGTGCTGTTTTAAAGAAGGCTTTTGTCATCACAGGCATCTTCAGACACACAAAAGAACTCATAATGAGGAGGAAAAGGGAGCAACAATGCACATTTAATCTGTGATATGTAAGAAACCCTAAGGGAAGTGTGCTTGATGGGGGATGGACTCACCTTACCATAGAGCTGACCTAATCTTTCGTAGTAACAAATTCCCACCAAATGCCTGCCTTGAGGAGATTTCTGTCAGGGTCCAGAATGCATGCTGCAAGTGGCTAAGAATAATAATCTGAAAGATATCAAAAGAATCTAAGCACACTGAGTTCTTTACTCCATTTACTTTATTCTTCTAAGTCAATTCTGTCTACACAGTTTCAGGCCTGTGTTATACAGCTCCTCTCTGTGCCGTTTTCCTGTCCCATAGTTTTAGTGAGCTCCTATGCTTTTGACCTGATCTTCATCCTCTCTGTTCCTTCACCCTCCATCTATACCCTTCCTGGCCCTGATAAACTCTGCAAGAGATCTGCTTTACCCTGTACTGAACCTCTGTCTTCCTCTCTTCTCTCTGGCCATGTGGTTCTGTGTCTCCTCTGGAATTCTGCTCCAGTCCTTACTGCACCTGGTTATGTAAAATGCCCTATTGTCCTCAGTCAATTCTCTCTGCCATGCCCTAGGCATGAGGAAAGGGATGGTATGAGTTTCATTTGCACAAGAAGCAAAACTGTGCATCTACAGCCTGCTTGTCTCCTAGGCTCAGCAGGGGAGTTAGTTACCTAGAGATTCAGCATCTGAGAAGCTTAGCTGTTTGCCAAATGGTCTATAGTATTTGTGCACACAAGAATTTCATAACAGAAGACAGCTGAAATATTAAAAACTGGATAATACCAAATATTTCATAGTAAATGGCTTGCCTTTTGACAGACCCTTGGCCAGTCAAATTATAGCTTTAATACACAGCTGGATCTCTATAATACATTCTTGCAGCCTGCAAGACAAAGAAAGCAAAGATGTGGTTTGCTGCCATCTTGGCTGGTGATTTTATCACAATGGAAGCAGCCACATGACTTGGCTGTATTCTTTGCCAATGATTTCATCAAAAAGTTGAGTGTCATGTGACTTCTTGATTATTGTGACATAAAACAAAATGGAGGCATCCATAAATTTCCTGCTGTCACTGTGCCCTAAGAGGATTACTATTTTTATACTAAAGAGGTGACAAGAGACTTTTATGGTGCATATTTGACACATTATTATGCATATTTATAGACTTCTAGAAGGCACTGAAGAATTTTCTTAGCCATGCACCAGCAACACAAGCCAAGCATCAAAAGAATCTGGCACTTTAGAATGGTTAGGCTTGGAAGGCTCCTGTAAATTTGCATCAGTCTAGAACCAGTCTTGAGACAGGTCCAATTAGAATGAAAATAATAGAACACCAGGTGCAAAAAAAGCTGTTTCCAGCAGGCAGTCATAATAGCTGCAGGCTAGAGATTGATGTTATTCTGAGCCTTAATGTCTAGCCACAACTTCCTACCTGGAATCTCCAAGATATTTTTATTTTCATTTTCTAGTTTCTTCACATGCATCAGCAAAGCAGTTAATCACCCCGTTCAAAGAAGTTGGTTTTCATGCATGCAAATTCCTTTTCTCTCCTTACATGAGGTATAAATTCTAGCAGGGGACATTAGACCTGTGCCTCTGTGGGCTTCCATTTCTGCTTATTTAACATATTTGAGATAAACTCACTCTTGCAAATTTGGTCAAGTGGATAGATACTTTTTTAAACTTGTATTGTCACTTTCTCTCCTGATCATATTTTGCACTCTGCCCTGATTTTTTGTCTTTTTCTTTTTTTTTTTTTTTTTTTTTTTTTGAGATTTGGGCTCAGAAACTTCTTAAGGGACCAAGAATAAATTATTTTCTAAAATCCCTGGTAGAGAGTTGTCGGGGGATTTACTGCACTTCTAGCCCTCTATGAATGGAATCTCCACATTGCTTCTTATTGTCATTGTTAACACAATTCTCTCAATGTGAATAAAGACAACAAAAGGTTTTTCTGGGTAGGGATGAGGACAACCAGATTATATTAGGAAAAGTTCCATAATTTGAGATATGGAAAGCATGGTCCTAATAAGTCTTAACAACAAAAACCCAGAGTCAGATATTAGCATGAAAGTTGAAAGATCAGAGAAGCAGAGCCACAACCACCTAGAGACTGCTTATCTCTACCAATCCTCAGACTGAATGGGAGCAGAGATCCTATTTCCACCCACCTTGCAGTTCTGTCTCCACCTCCCTAGTGCTGGGATTAAAGGCATGATACTCCCAAATGCTGGGATTAAAGGTGTGCACCACCACCACCTGGCTCTGTTTCTCTTTTAGACTGGTTCAATATTGTGTAGCCCAGGATGGTATTGAACTCATTCATTCCTGTTTCCTTCTCCCAAGCACCAAGATTAAAGATGTGTGACATCACTGCCTGGCCTATATGGTTAACTAGTGGCTAGTTCAGCCCTCTTATCCCTAAGCAAGCTTTATTTGTCAGAAAACAAACAAAATATCATAAAACATTTTTCCCTTTTTGTCTGAACAAAACGCAAAGGTTTTAACTACCAGGAAAACTATATACAATAAGTACAATAACTATATACAAATATATACAGGTAATAATTTTATTAACAATGTCTAGTCCATTAGCAATTGCAAAATTCAAAGAAAATACTCCATTATCTACCCTATCTTGATGAGTCCAAGGTGGTGTGCCTAATTCACTTTCTATCCTAACTTGCATTACCAATCAAAAACTATCTTTTTATGTCTCTCAACCTTATACACTTTACACCTATTTGGTGAGTTTCCTTTCTGAATCTGATAACAAGGAAAATTATAATGAACTATCTAGTCTTCAATTCCATCAGAGACCTGAGAAGGATATAATACTACCTGAGTAAAGGGAATTGTAGAGCAAACAACTTTCGAAAATAAGAAATGACAGAAACAGCTGACTGCTTGGACAGTCATCCAAGGCTCTTCTTCAAGTTCAACTATAGAGCTAAAGTAATAAAAACAGCTTGATATTGGAATAAAAACAGACACATGAACCAATGGAATCTAATTGAAGACCCTGATATTAATCTACACACATGATTTTTTGACAAGCTACAATTATACAATTGAAAAAAGAAAGCATCTTCAACAAATGGTGTTGGCATAACTGGATGTTACATGTAAAAGAATGAAAATAGATCCTTATTTATCCTCAAGCACAAAACTCAAATCCAAATAGATCAAAGACCTCAACATAAATCCATCTACACTGAACTTGATAGAAGAGAAAGTGGGAAGTAGTCTTGAAAGCATTGTTACAGGAGACCACTTCCTAAATACAACACCAGTAGCACAGACACTGAGAGCAACAATTAACAAATAGGAACTCCTAAAACTGAGAAACTTCTGTAGGCAAAGTGAAGATGATGCCCCAACACTGCAGAGAAACCTCAGATGATTGTCCAGGCAGCTGGCTGTTTCTGTCAACTCACAATTTTTTGGAAGTTGCTTGCATATACTTCCTGTTTTTATTTTTTTGTTTGGCTAATATTATTTCCTTCTTGGGTCTCTGAGGGAGTTGAAGATTAGTTAGTTATAGTTGAAGATTAATTAGGATCGAAAGTGAATTAGATACAATAGAACAGATAATGGAATTATTTTCTCTGAATTTGCCAAATACAAATGCACTAGACATTGTTTAGGTATTTATTACTTGTATATATTATATATAGTTATTGTACTTTTGTATATAGTTTTTTCTTATATTAGTTATAAGCTTTTTCTTTTTTTCCTTTTTATTAAAATAGAAAAGGGGAAATATGGTGATATTTTATTTGTATTAAAATGTTACTTGTATGTTAATAAATAAAGTTGCCAGGGGGTCAGAGCTATTAGCAAGTCATAGGAAAGCAGGGCAGTGGTGGCGTACTCTTGTAATCCCAGCACTTGGTAGGCAGAGCTGGGTAAGTCTCTGTGTGTTCAGGGATACAGCCATTATTGGATACACATGACTTTAATCTCAATACCAATCACGGAAAACCTGGAGGCCTATACAGACAGGCCGTGAGGAGGCGGTCATGTGGTTGGGTTTACAACCAATGAGAAGGCAGGACAGGAACTCTATATAAAGACTTTAACACAGGGGTAGCTCTGGTTCAAAGAGGTAGGACCACCACAGGAGGAAGGGTAAGGTTTTAGCTCTTAGCTCTGACCTCTTGGCTTTCTTCTTTGCATTGGTTCTGTGTTTCTTATTTAATAAGAAGGCTGTTTACATCTACAGCAAAGGACATGGTCAAGAAAACAAAATGACAGACTACAAAATGGGAAAAGATCTTCACCAATACCACATCTAACATAGGGCTGATCTCCAAAATATATAAAGAATTCAAAAACTAAATACATCAAAATACCAATTAATCCAATTTAAAAATGGGGTATATATCTAAACAGAGAAGTCTCAACAGAAGAATCTCAAATGGCCAAAAGACATTTACGGAATTCCTCAACATCCTTAGCCATCAGGGCAATGCAAATCAAAATGACACTGAGATACCATCTTACACCTGTCAGAATGGCTAAAATCAAAAGCACTGATAACACCTTATATTGGAGAGGATGTGGAGTAAGGGGAACACTCCTATACTTTTACTGGGAGTGCAAACTTTTACAGCCACTCTGGAAATCAGTATGGTGGTGTGGTGGGACCAGGTCCCACATTGATTTACCCCAGGGACTCTTGAGGAGTGAGGGATAAAAGATTTAGATAGAAATATAGAGGAGACAGACAGACAGAATCACAGGATAGCCTCAGGAGGGCTTGGATCAAAACCCACCAGCCCCTTCTGTCTCTACTAAAGGGCTTTCAATGAAATGCCAAGGGGTAAATCAAAAGACCTCCCCCAGTACAGCCAAGTGCAGACCATTCCAAACACCTGGTGACCATGCACATGGTCAAGTCATCCCCTAATGCAGCCTAAAGCAAGCTCAGATCTCACTAGAAAACCTTTGTGGGTTTTCTACACAAAGCCCACAGGTCCCTCCTCTTGATTTTTTAATGAGCCCCTCAGGCTCCATCAGACAGACTAAGATCTGTCTTAGTTCATTCTCCATGATTATTTCTTGTAGATGTAACAGTCTTATTAAATAAGAAACTCAGTGCCAAATGCAGAGTTAAAAGCCCAAGAGGTCAGAGCAGTAGCTAAGAGTTGAGACTTAAAACCACCTTCTTACCCTTCCTGCTGCTGCTGTCCTTCCCTCAGCAAGAGACCTACTTCCTGTGTGTCTGTCTTTTTATTGACTTTCTGTTCTGCCTTCTCATTGGTTGTAAACCCAACCACATGACCTCCTCGTCATTGCCTGTCTATACAGACCTCCAGGTCTTCTATGGTTGGTATTGAGATTACAGGCATATGTCTCCATGCTGGCTGTATCCTTGAACATACAGAGATCTGTCTGTCATGTGATCAGGACTAAAAGTGTGTGCCACCACCGCCTGGCTTCTGCTATGGTTTGCTATTAGCTCTGACCCCCAGGCAACTTTATTTATTAACATACAAATAAAATCACATTTCAGTACAAATAAAATATCACCATATTTCCCCCTTTCTATTTTAATAAAAAGAAAAAAGGAAAAAAGTTATAACTAATATAAGAAAAACTATATACAAAAGTACAATAACTATATACCATATATACAAGTAATAAATACCTAAACAATGGCCCGGCTAGCTCAGTCGGTAGAGCATGAGACTCTTAATCTCAGGGTCATGGGTTCGTGCCCCACATTGGGCACCATTTGTAGCTAGAGTTTTCCTGCCTGGCTGATAGTCAGGACATATCTCTCTCACCCGGCAGTCCTGCAGCTGCTCAAACCCAACCAAGTAAACACATAGAGACTTACATTGTTTACAAACTGTATGGCCATGACAGGCTTCTTGCTATCTAGTTCTTATATCTTAAATCAACTCATTTCTATTAGTCTATAAGTTGCCACATCACTCGTGGCTTACCGGTACCTTACATCTCACTTCTCATGGTGGCAGCTGACAGCGTCTCTCTGCCTCAGCCTTCCACCTCCCAGATTCTCCTCCCTGCTTGTCCCGCCTATACTTCCTGCCTGGCTACTGGCCAATCAGTGTTTTATTTATTAACCAATCAGAGCAACACATTTAACATACAGAACACTCCAAAGCAATTTCTTCCTTTACCCATCATGGAGATATGCTTTCCATCAAGCATACTCTGGCTTAGGCTGGAATCTATCAAGAAGAAAGTTGTCTATCTTTGGTTCTCAGCCTCTGGCAGGAGGGGGTACTGAACTTAACTCAGCTTTATCCTAGGTTCCTATTGAGGTTACAACCATCCACAGAGATCTCCATAGCTACCATACATCCCAATCTAGGAGTAGAGGATGATAGAGATGGAATATCTTTTTTGAATGGGTATTAAGATGTCTATAATAGCTTAGTTGTGGCAAGATCATTTTAAATCAATAAACTCTTAACGCAAACAGTATCAGATAAATTACATCAAACTTAAAGTTTCCCTTAGCTTTTACCAAACTCTGGTTCATTAACATCACCATAATTCTAGTATAAAACTTACTATACATATTTACAACTAGCATGACTATTTACTATATGTATTTACATCTAGCATGGCTACTTACTGTATGTTTTTACACTTCTTACAAAATTACATCACTATATATATTTACACTATGTGCAAGCTTCCATTCAACATTTAGACTCACATTCAACATTTACACTTTTCACAAACTCACATACAACATATATTTATTTATACTTCTTACAAACTTATATTCTTTTTTGTTGTTGTTGTTTTGTTTTTGTTTCTTTGTTTGTTTGTTTGTTTGTATGAGACAGGGTTTTTCTGTGTAGTTTTGGTTCCTGTCCTGGATCTTGGTCTGTAGACCAGGTTGGCCTCAAACTCACAAAGATCCACCTGGCTCTGCCTCCCGAGTGCTGGGATTAAAGGTGTGCACCACTGCCACCTGGCTATATTCTTAAGGAGACTCTGTAGGTCTGCCTTAGTAAATATCTAGAAGAGATTTCTTAACTATTTTCCAAGCTTATAGAAAATATTTCTTAACTAACATCTAGAAAATATTTCTTAACATTTAGAAGAGATTTCTTAGAAGAACCATTTACCAAACTTATATTCAAGTGGGAACTATTAGCAAACATCTAGAAAGAATCTCTTTACAGAACTAACCCATCAAACATCGAGAAGAAATTTTACATTATCTTCCAACTAGACAGAGAGTAATTTTCTTTGCACTTCATTTAGAAAGTAGAAATAGTGCTGCTTCTAAACAGTACTTTATGCACTCCAGGTCTTTTATTAAAAAATTCAGTTTATAGCAGTCCCAAAAAGGAATAAAAGAGGATGAGGGAAAAAACTCCTAAGTAACATTCTGTTTCTGAATTGATCAGCTGGCAACCTCATAACAGTCAGTTTCCCATCAGGAGAAGTTGGAGTGGGGTTCCAGAACTGCCGCTTTTAGCAGGTTCCCCTGTGTACCAAAAACATTACTGAAACTTCATCCCAAGCTCCTCAGCAGTCTGGAGACCTCCTTATTCTCCTAGTATCCCCAGACTGCAAGATGGAACCTCTGCCCCATACTCCTCACCAAACTCTCAATTTTCCCCCTTCTTAATTTTTTAAAGCTGTATTTGCCATTAGTTCTTTTAACAATGCTGATGTTTCTGATAGATTTTTATTAGCCCAATATTTCTGACAAAGTTATTTTTTCACCAAAACTGCTACTGTTCAAAGGAGTTAAGAACATAGATGTTGTTTCATGAAACACATCCTTCATTAGCTTACTCTGAAGAACATTTTCATGATTTAGTATTTTCACTTCATTCACTAGTTTCTCAACCCATGATGTGATTTTTTTCTTTTCTTTTTTGGAGCTGAGGATTGAACCCAGGGCCTTGAGCTTGCTAGGCAAGCACTCTACCACTGAGCTAAATCCCCTGATGTGATTTTTACTAGTATCTGTGAAATACTCTGACCATGAGTTATTTAACTCTTACTGTAGTTGTAGCTTTTTAACCTTTAGACTTGGTACATTTTTCTCACAACCATCAGTGCATTCACTAAGCGAGCATTCTATTTTAGCATTGATTTCTTATAGGGAATTTTCAAGTGAAGCAACTCTATTTTGTAAGACAGCTAGATTTTCTGAAGTTTGGTCTCCATCTCCAAAGTAATTTTCCAGTGTACAGACTACTTTCCCTTGGTTTCTTAAAGTTTTCAAAGTGACTTGTTGACAAACAGTACTAGCACTTTAATTATCTACTTAGAGCCAAGTTGTTTGCCTGTTCCTAGTTCTCAGGAGGTAAGATTAAGCTTTCTAGCTTTGCTTTGAAAAGAAACTTCACTTCCAGTTGGAAAAAAGTTTTTCCAGGCAGTACCATTTTGATCCCAGACTATCTTTCTCTATATTGTCCCACTGTTATAAATGACCTTGTGGTCATTATAATTCCTTTTGAGTATACCACTTCTATTTCCCTTTACACAGCTAAAGTCAAGTTTCTGCTTTTATCACAGGAGGTTTGAGTCAAGCTTTTTGCTTTTTCACCATGGAAGATCAGGAGATGTCTGTTCTCCCTGAGCTAGCAATGTTAGGTGTTTTTCTTCCCTGACATTGTTCCTAGGTGGGTCACACCTGCCTGTGTGCACTCAGACTGGTTCTTTAGTACCAGAAAAACTCCTCAGGGCTTGCTCACTCCTGTGCTTTATCAGGTTAGTGAGGGAAAGTGAAAGCACTTGAAACAGTCTTTTCAGAAAGGTCTTTTCCCTGGAAGAAAAGAGAGCTTTTTCAGAGAGATTTTTTCAACAGCTCAGGCCCTGCCTTCCTCCTTGCCAGTAGACCTTACCCACCAGGGAAGAATCTGACTGGCTTAGCTCTCTGGAGCTCTCTGCCTGCACTTTCCCAAGTATCTACGGCTAGGTTTTAGCTGCAGGGGGAATTTCTGGCTGCTAGTAGAGAGAATTTGTCTAGTTCCAAGAGATCTTTTGTTTTTTCTTAGAGCCAATCTCAGGTGATTTCCCATACTGATAGAAATTGTCTCCAGGTGAGTTGAATTTTTGATCTTACAGAAAGAGAAACTGAGAAAGTTCTGAAAAGCTTTTTAGTTTTTTAGAGAAAGATTAAGTTTTTCCCAAAAAGCTTTCAGTTTTTGAGAAAGACCACCAAGTTTTCTGTTCTCTAAACTTGTAACCTCATGGCCAAGATGAAATGGACCCTGTTTGAACAGTATTGTACAAGTTTTCTCAGGCACTGATGGCAGGGCAGAGGGTTTTGTCTCTCCTGCATATGCCTCAGGGAAAATTTCTTTCCCATGCCACTTGGACTTAGCATTTTTGCTGTCCCCAGGCCAAAAGCTTCTATAGGAATCTTTTTCTCCCCATTTTTTCCTCTGAATTTTCTCAGTTTGTGTTCATAGCCCCATAGTTAGAAAGTTAAGGACATAGTTCCTCCATCTTGCAGCTTATCTTATTCTAAGTTTTCTTTATGCTATATTCCTACATTCTACTTTAAATTTTTTCTACAGTATATTACTATACTCTACCTTCCTTAACTTTTATAGGTAGAAGTTAAGAGAGAGAAAAAGAGAAAGAAACATAGAGAGAAATCTATGCTGCAGCCTTGCCTTTCAACTTCAGCATTTTACCACCTAACTTCACACCTGAGAATAAAATACCATCACCTTCATTTTTCAATTCCTATTCAGCATGCCTCACACTCATGATGCCCCCTCTCTCCTTTTGCCAAGTCTCTGGGTCCTGTCCAGTGGTGCCATTGGTGGGGAGCCAGCTCCCACATTTATTTACCCCAGGGACTCTTGAGGAGTGAGGGATACAAGATTTAAATGGAAATATAGATGGGGAGATACAGACAGAATCACAGGATAGCTTCAGCAGGGCCTGGGTCAAAACCCACCGGCCCCTTCTGTCTCTACTAAAGGGCTTTTAAAGGATTGCCAAGAAGTGGAGTAAAAGACCTCCCCCAGTACAGCCAAGTGCAGACCATCTCAAACACCTTGTGACCATGCACGTGGTCAAGCCATTCCCTAATGCAGCCGTGCTATGTAAAGCAAGCTCAGATCTCACTAGAAAACCTTTGTGGGCTCCTACATGGTGGTTTATCAGAAAATTGGGAATCAACCTACCTCAACACCCAGCAATACCACTATTGAGAATATACCCAAAAGATGCTCAATCATACCACAAGATCACTTGCTCAACCATGTTCATAGTGGCATTACTTATAATAGCCAGAAACTGAAAACAACCTAGATTCCCCTCAACCAAAGAATGGATAAGAAAAATGTATACTTATGCAACCAAGTCTTACTCAGTCAGAAAAAAAGACATCATTAAATTTCTATGCAAATGAATGAAACTAACAAAAAAATCATCCTGAGTGAGGTAACCCAGACCCACAAAGATACAGTATGTACTCACTCTTAAATTGATATTAGACACAAAGCAAAGGATAGCCAAGCTACAACCCACAACTCCAGAGAAACCAGGTAAAAAGGAGGACCCTAGGAGGGACATGCATGGAGAGCCCCAGGAAGGGAAAACAGTTAAGATCTCCTGGATAAACTGGGAGTGGGTAGAAGAGAAGGGATGGGCAATGGGAAAATGAGGAATTGAGATGGCCAAGTTGGGGAGAAATGAAATGAAGGAAATATCTTGGTAGAGAGAACAATAATGGGGCTAGGGAGACACCTGGTGCTAGGGAAATTCCCAGGAATCCACAAGGATGTCACCAGCTAAGACTCCTAGCAATAGTGAAGAGGGTGCCTGAACTGACCTTCCCCTATATTCAGATTAGTGACTACCCTAATTATCATCATAGAACCTATGTCCAGTAACAGATGAAAGCAGATGCAGTGATCCACAACTGGGCTGAGCTCCTGGACTTCAGTTGAAGCTGGGAAGAGGGATCATATGAGCAAAGGAGGTTAAGATCAAGATGGAGAAAGCCACAGCCAGCTGACCCAAGCTAGTGGGATCTCATAGACTCTGGACTCTTAGCTGGAGAGCCTGAATGGGATTGAACTAGGCTCTCTGAATGTGGGTGTCAGTTATGTGGCTTAATCTGTTTGGGGAGTCCCCAGTAGTGCCCCTGGAGACCTAGGTGCATGAATTGTTCTTTGGAACCTAATTCTTAGGGTGGGATGGATATCTTGCTCAGCCTTGATATGGGGGGAGGGGGGACTTGATCCTGTCTCAACTAGGTATGCCAGACTTTGTTAACTCCCCAAAAGAGGCCTTACCCCCTTTGAGGAACAGATGGGAATGGGATCAGGGAGGTGGGGAGTGGCAGAAGGGGAGGAATAGGGAAATGGGATTGGTATGTAAAATAAAACAAATTCAATAAAAAAAGGAAATCTTGATGCTATATGGAATAAAGGGAGTAGTGATCTCAGGGCTAGACTCCACCCAGCTATGCTTCCAACTGGTGAAAAGGAATTAAAGAAAAGCTGAATCAGTGAAGGAAAACATCAACAACAGAAAGCTGATGCAAATATAATTGAATAAGAAGGCAAAGTTTTAGACCTATCAATAAGCAGAACATGGCAGCTTCAGCCATGTGGTTCTGGCTTTAAAGTCAAAGATACAAGAAAGGGGTTATGGAATCCTCCTCTGCAACTAAGAAAATCTGCTGAGGCCATGCATGTTGCAGAGGTGTCCCTGAATAGAGGCCCATAGAGGCCACTGAGTGACACTATGAAGGTGAAGCCTACATTGTGTTGGAAACCCCAGGATATCAGAGATGCCAGAGTCATGGGATACCTGCCAAAGAAAGCTGCTAACAGGGAGCGGAACAAACCCAAGACAGAGAAGTATGCTGCACCCAACAAAGCTGTACTTTGACATCAGACATTGAGATGAAGAATTCGGAAGATACTGGCTTTTGTTCTTGCTTTGGTCCAGTATTTCTTCACTGTGCTCACTTTCCTCCCTTTTGGAAAAGTAAGGTTTATCCTGTGCCATTATGTTGGAAGTATGTGATCTGTTTTTTATTCTTATTTTACAGGGATTTATAGTTTATAGATTGCCATGAATCTGAGAAGAGACTTTGGACTTTAACACAGCTTTGAGACTGTGAAAGATTATGAGAATTTTTGAAGTCGCACTGAATGCATTTTTGCATTATGATATGATAAGCCATAGTGGTGGTTTGAATAAGAATGGCCCCCATAGATTTATATGTTTGAATTCTTAGTCATCAGGGATTGGCACTACTTGAAAAGGATTAGGAAGTGTGGCCTTGTTGGAAGAACTGTGTCCCTGATGGTGGGTCATGAGGTTTAAAGAGTCCATGCTAGGTCTAGTGTCTCTCTCCTCTCTCCCTGCCTATGGATCAGGATTAAAACTCTCAGCTACTTCTCCAGCACCATGTCTGACTACAGGCCACCATAATTGCCACATGATGATAATAGACTAATCTCTGAAACTATAAGCAAGCCCACAATTAAATAATTTCTTTGATATAAAAAAAGGAAAAACTCTTGATTTGTGCATGACAATTCTGTATTCTGCTATATTGCTGAATTAGCTTATTGTTTCTAAAAATTTCCTGTGAAATTTTTGGGATATCTCATGGTATCGTCAAATAGGAATACTTTGACTTATTTCTATATTCATATTCCTTTCATTTCCTTCTTTTGCCTTATTCCTCCAGTTAGTATTTAGACCTTACATTATAAATTAATTAGTGGGTATAATAGCCATCCATGTCCCATTTCTGACTTCATCTGGATTGCTTCAAGCTTCTCTCTGCTTAGTATAAGGTTGACTGCATTTCTCATATACAATTTTATTATGTTGAGGTTTTTTCCTATATCTGTACATTGCCTGGGGCATTTATCATTAAGCCATGTTGGATGTTCTCAAAGACTTTTCCTTCATGTATTGAAATGATCATGTGATTTTTGTCTTTTGGTTCATTTATGTGGTTTATTACATTTATTGACTTGCTTAAATTGAACCATCCTTGCATTTCACGGATTAAGTCTACTTAATGTTTACTTGGCCATGGCAGGAAATCTTTTTGATGCATATCAGAATACTTTTTATATTTATATTTAGGAATTGGACTCTAGGGCTTGTAAGGTAATATGGAGAGCAACATAATTGTATTTTAATTTCAAATATATAACATTTCAAAGCAAATACAAAATAAAGGCCTTGTCTGGTAAAATACAATAAAAACATGTATCATCCACCAGAATAAAGTTGGATTTTTTCCAGAGATGTGGAAATTCTTCACCATATGACACTCAAAAATGTAGTAAATACAAATAGATATAAAATGAAGAGTCACATGATTCTTTCATTATCTGTAAAAGACCTTTGACAATATCCAATATATGAGGATGACAAATATCTTGAGAAGTACAGTACCTGAGGGAACATAACACACCATAACAATGGCTATATCACCCTACAAGGAAAAACCTCTAAGCAATCTCATTAAAATCAGGAATGAAACAGGTCTGTCCACTCCTTTCCATTATAGTGCTTAAAGCACTAACTAAAGCAATAAGGAAAGATAATGAAATTAGAGGACGAATAGCAAAAGGAACTGATTCATCCCTATTTGTAAATGGTATGATATTATGCATGAGATCCCAAGCCTGCTGAAATTACAGGTGTCAACCACTGTACATGCATCATCAGTTCTGGGTTACAGTAAAGAATCTACCTACATAGTACATTCATGCACTGTGAATGTTGAGTTACTGGTTTGAATTCCACATAGTACACTCACAATGAATGCAGTGGTATTGGGATGAACATCCCACAGTACATGCACCATGAGTGTAGGATGATAGGCATGAGCCTTTCACAGCACATGTACCATGATTGCTAGAATTACAGGTGTCAGTCAACAACTGTCCATATACCACAGGTTCTGTGTTACAGCAAATAGCCACTATAGTACATCCACTATGAATGCTCAGTTTAGGTATGAACCTCCCACATTACATGCACAGTGAGTGCTGGGTTACTGATTTCAATCTCACATTCACAAAAGTGCTGTGTTAAAGGGACAAACCTCCTAAAGTATATGGGCCATGAGTTCTAGGATACAGGTGTGAGCCTCCCTCACTTAAGATACCATGACTGCTTGGTTACAGACATGAGTGTCTCAGAGCACATGCAGTATGTATGCTGGTTTACAGGTATGATCCAGCCCACTACAGTACATGTACCATGAACACTGGGTTACAGCTAAGAGCCCTCACAAATATGTTCACTGTGAATGTTGGGCTATATGCTGGAACCTCCCAAAGTACATGCACCATGAGTACCAGATTACAACCATGAACCCACCATAGTACCTGCTCCATGAATACTGGTTTATAGCCATGAGCTTCCCACAATGCAAGTACAATGAGAGCTGAGTTATAGGATTGAGCCTCCCACAGCACATGCACTGTAAGTACTAGTATTCGGATATCAGCCTCCCAAAATACATGAATCATAAGTGATTTGTTTCAGGCTGGTGCTTCCTGCAGTACAAGCACCATGATTTCTGGGTTACAGGCATGAGTCCTTCAAAATTCACGCACCATGAGTGCAGGTTTATAGGCATGAGCCTCTTAGAGTACATGCATCATGAGTAAAGGTATACAGATGTCATCTACCCAGAGTCCATGCACTATAAGGGCTAAGTTCCAGGACTGAGCACACCACAGTAAATGTACCATGAATGCAGCCTTATAGGGACGAGACCCCACAGTTCATGCATCATGAGTGCTCTACTATAGACACAAGCCTCCCACAGTATGTAACATGAGCACTAGGATTTCACATTTCAGCCTCCCGCAGTACATGTATGATGAGTGCTGATAAACAGATATCACCCTCTGACAATGAGTAATGAGTTACAGGCTGGAACCTCCCAGAGAACATGCACTATGAGTTCTAGGTTACAGGTTTGCCCTCTACAGTGTATGCACTGTGAGTTATTAAATATGTGTATATTAAATATGTGTATCTCCGGGCAGTGATGGCGCACACCTTTAATCCCAGCACTTGGGAGGCAGAGCCAGGCGGATCTCTGTGAGTTCGAGGCCAGCCTGGTCTACAGAGTGAGATCCAAAACAGGCACCAAAACTACACAGAGAAACCCTGTCTTGAAAAAAAAAATATGTGTATCTCTATGTACATGTACCATGAGTGCTGGGTTACAGCATGAGCCTCTCATAGTACATGCATTACAAGTGCTGTACCATGGGCCTGAGCCTCTAGGAAAACATTCAGAGAGAGTGCTGGGTTACAGACATGAATTCACTATAGTATATGTATCACAAATGTTTCAATATAGGCATGAATTCCCATGAAACCTGAATGCTTGGCAATAGGTGTGAATGACCCACAGTAAATGCACCATGAGTACTGAGTTATATGGGTAAGCTTCTCACAACATGTGCACCATGAGTGTAAGGATTATAGGTGTCACCCTGCCACAGTATATGCATAGTGAATGTTGCATTATAGCCAACCGCCAACCATAGTAAAGGCACTATAGATGCTGGGTTGTAGGCATGAGCCTCCCACAGTACATGCACCATGATTGACAGCTTACTGTTTTGAGTCTCACACAGTACATACAGAATGAATGCTATGTTATAGGCATGAGCCTCCCACAGTACATGCACCATGATTGACAGCTTACTGTTTTGAGTCTCACACAGTACATACAGAATGAGTGCTATGTTATAGGCATGAGCCTCCCACAGTACATGTACCATCAGTGCTGGGCTGTTGCTGTAATTATCCCACAGTATATAAATGCTATGGGCGACAGGAATATAAGAACTCAGCTGGTTATGGCAAAGCTACTAAAGGGGTCAAGGAACTACTTCAGAGGAAGCCAAACCTCAGAGATTATTTGGTGCTATTTGGCTTTTTATGGATCAGCTGTCTTCTGCTATGAATATCATGTGTGCCTTCATAGTTTTCCCAACTGGATTTTTTCCCTAAGAACTGCTAACAGTGTAGACTGATCACTCTTTGGACATATACATTTGAGGTATTTGGAGAACAGCCTCAAGAAAGGCTTCCTTCCCTCAGGCCCATCTGTTTCTCCCTTTTTAGCAATGGAATCAGATATCTCCCTTAGCTATATCCACGGACAAACAGAAATAACAGTCCAGACCACCACATGCTAGTCTCCTGAATTAAGGTAAATTCCACACAGAGACACTGCCTAGGGTCAAGTAGACCTTAAGTACATAGCTTCATACAAATTAAGCTCGGACCCTCCTTTCTTATACAGCATTAGTGGTATTTATACTAACACTATAGACTTCTAACTTTTTACTTAACCACTTTTAGCAATGTAGATTGACTACATAAATTTCCTTCCTGATATATTAACTGATCTTAGCTCTCAGTTGACCTCCTTCCTCCTATAGCCACTCTCTTCTGAGGTTGTAAAAGAATGCCTGACAGCCACTGCCCGAGGAAAATTCTTACCTGCCTTTATGACCCTGTAAAAATTCAAGCCTGGTGACCTAGTGGGAGGGGGAGGATTGTTTTTGTTTTGTTTTTGTTGTTGTTGTTGTTTTGGCTTTTCGAGACAGGGTTTCTCTGTGTAGCTTTGGCGCCTTTCCTGGAACTCACTCTGTAGCCCAGACTGGCCTTGAACTCAGAGATCCACCTGCCTCTGCCTCCCAAGTGCTGCAATTAAAGGCATGCGCCACCACCACCTGGTTATTGCTTGGTTTTATAATGGTAAACCTCAGAGACTGAGAAGAAAAATAAATCTATGGACTAAGAGCTCAGTGTGCTGAGATTCTTTTCTCAAAAATAATTGGTGTCATTTGTAGCTTTTCTTCTGGGCCCCTGGGAAAAAGGTTATTAAGGCCGGTCCTTAATAATTTTCAAGATATAAACAAAGAGTGCTGGGATAAAGTCAAGAGTCCTGTACATGCACAATGAGTCCTGTGTTACAGATGTACATCATGAGTGCTGGGTTACAGGCATGAGATTCCCCTTGTACATGCGTCATGAATGCTCAGATACAGCAGTGAGCCTTCCACTAGTGTGCACCTAGTGGTGTACCTGAGTATTGGTTACAGGACTGAGCATCCCAGAGTTCATTAACTACAAATCTTGAATTATAAGCATGAAGTGCCAATTAGTACATGCTTGCTGAGTACTTTATTATAAGTATGAGTATCACAGAGTAAGTGCAACATGAGTGCTGAGTTGCAGGCATGAGACTCTCACAGTACATGTATCATGAGTGCTAATATAACAGGTATCAGCCTACCAGTCTGTGATCCATGACTGCATATTATATTTAAAGATTGGAGTTAAATGAGTAGCAAAGAGCTCAGAATCCAAGTTTGGTTTATAGCACCCAGGCCAGAGGCTGCTCATAACTGCCTGAAATTCCAGCTCTGGAACCAAGCATGCACATGATATACAAATATACATGCAAGTAAAACACACTTTTCAAAATGAATTATCTCCATCTACATGGTATTTTTCAAATATTAAAAAAGGAATATATTTTTTATGTGCATGGATGTTTACCTTACATGTATGTTTGTGTACCACATGCATGCCTAATGACAGCAGAGGAC
This sequence comes from Peromyscus californicus insignis, assembly GCF_007827085.1. Taxonomy (NCBI): domain Eukaryota; kingdom Metazoa; phylum Chordata; class Mammalia; order Rodentia; family Cricetidae; genus Peromyscus; species Peromyscus californicus. The sequence continues at coordinate 161,958 of NW_026294503.1, forward strand.
AGAAGAGGGTGTCAGATTCCTAAGAACTGAAGTTACTTACAACTGAAAGTTGTAAGTTGTTTTGTGGGTGCTGCAAGTTAAATGCATGCTCTCTGAAAGAGCAGCCAGTATTCTTAACCACTCAGATTTTGAAAAAGTTTTAAGTATTTTAAATACTTTAAAAAAAAATACCAGCCTCCAGTTGTTATAGCTGCCAATGGCAGCAGCTTGTCCAACACTGAGCAATCTGTTCTTTTGGTTCACTTGGGATGTGTGCTTTCCCAAGACCACTTCTAGGCTGATGCAAACTCCCATGAGCCTTCCAAGTCTAAACATTTTAAAGTGTCAGCTTCCTTTGATAGTTAGCTAGTATTGGAGACACATGGTTACGAAAATTCTTCAGTCTCTGTAGAAGCCAGAAAATATAGTATATAAAGCATGTGTCAAAAAATAAAATAAAGCAAATACACAGTCTTGGAAGTCTGGCATCATTGCCTTAGTAAAAATGGGATAAAATCAACTGAGAGATCAGTGTCACCAAGAAGGTTGGATGTCACCATTTTGGTTTATTCCATATAGTTACAGTAACCAAAAACTTACATTGCATTCAATTTTTTTTCTTTTTTTTCTTTCTTCACTTATAATGAAACCATTAGGAAAGATGGTGGCCAAGTCACAGAGATGCTTCTTTTGTGATGATGTCACACCCAAGATGGTAGCAAACAATATAGTGGCCTTCTGGTCAAAGATAGCCCAGCTCCCTGCTAAGGTGGGCCTCTCTGTCACAGGCACTATCCTGATAGGAGCCAGATGTCTCACAAGTTAAATGTACACTATTACACCCTTTTCTTTAAAACACCATTTAGTTAGGTTATTATAGTAACTTTAGTTATATAAGCATGGTATTCCTGGACTGTGACATCTTGCATAATCTAGAAACCAAATATCTTTAACAGCACAGAATATACATTCCCTTTATAAAAAAGAGAACATGGTGGCTCACGCCTTTAATCCCAGCACTTGGGAGGCAGAGCCAGGCAGATCTCTGTGAGTTCGAGGCCAGCCTGGTCTACAGAATGAAATCCAGGACAGGCACCAAAACAACACAGAGGAACCCTGTCTCAAAAAAACCTAAATAAATAAATAAATAAGAGAACAGGGGATGTAATGCCTATGTGTGAATCTCCCAACAAGACCACCAAGGAGCCAACTTCCAATGCAAAAACAATAGGTTTCACTTATTCCAGCCTAGACAGGAACCTCCCCAACACCACGTTACAGCAGGTGAAAGAGGGAAGGTCCCAAGCACTCACTTTAAGGGTTTTATATATGAAAGGTTACATGCAGAGGGTTACATATCTCGGGATTGGACAAGAGGGCTAGAGGTGAGGTAGTTCTTTGAAGTTACTGGCTGAACTATAAGCATGAGATAACATGGCTAGCAGGATTCAGGCTATCTACAGAGACATAAATTTTTTACTCCCTATGTCCTGCTTTTGCTGAACCCATGATATATACATTCAGATTTATTGTTTTAGTCCTGTTCTCTCATGAGTTCAACTTCTGGTCAGTTGAGTCCGTTACTCCCAATATCTTGTTTTCCCAAGTCCAGGATATATAGATTTATTATTCCAGCCTTATCTTCCCATGAGTTCAACTTCTGGTCAGTTCTAAAACTACTTACTGGTCAGCAAATACCTTTAGAGTAGGTAGAGGCAGAGAGCATCTCTCAAGAGGGCTAGTGATTTTTCCCTTTCAGGGACAATTAGGAAAGACTGAAACAAAGCAAAACTTAAACTCAGAAGAGCATACACCAAATCCTGAAGCTCTGTTTCAAACATCAGGGGGTTCAGTTTCAAAAGGCTTAGATTAGGTGATTCTACCCCTGCAATTTACCAAACACCTCTCTTAGGCAATTCCACTCCTTATATGAAGCTCTCCATAGCAAATATCTCATAACTTCAGTATCTCAACATCTTTTGGTGTAAAAATGCAACCCTGTCTTCATCCTTACACCTTAGTGCAATGAGCTCTCACTGGTGCTGACTCTGCCACGTATGGATGACTGCAACACGATGAACTGAAACGACAAAGGAAGAATTCCTGACCTTTAATTTTTTTCATTTTTCTTAGTACCAAGAAAAGTAGCACGCGGTTGATACCTCCACATTGTTTTCTGGCTTTGGATAAAACCTGCCTACTTGGAACAGCACAACAATAAAGTGAAGGCTTAGCTCAGGGGAATCTTACCCTTAGGGCACCTTTTCTATTTTACTGCCTCTGTTTCAGCATGTAACTGCTAACTAAAGCTACCCAAGTTTTGGGATTAAAATGTATGAGCCACCGCGCTCAATGTCTCTGTCTTCATTTCCAGTTAGTAATTGTTGATAGTTTCCTCCAAACAACACATTTCATATCTTTTTGCCCCAGTTATTCTTTTCTGCTATGGATCTGCATGATTCATTAGTAAAGATGTCACTTACTAAATGTTTTCTAAACAAAATTAGCTCATTGCTTTTTTTTTTTTTCCAAATATCCCATACAGTTTATTAACAACAACAAAGTAATAGGAACCCAAAACCATTGGTCATTGATATCTCTCAATATCAATAGTCTCGATTTCCAATAAAAAACACACACTAACAGAATGGATGCAAAAACAGGATCTATTCTTCTGCTGCATCCAAAAAGTATACCTCAACATCAAAAGTAGACATTACCTCAGGGTACAAGTTTGGAAAAAGATATTCCAAGCAAATGGACCTAAGTTTAATTCAGCCTCACTCAGGTTCTCAGGATGTGGCAGAATATACACGTTTGCTTTTAGCTAAAATATTGCACAAATAATATTTACTGTTTGGCTGCTTTGAAGAGGCATCATTGCCAAGGCAATCTTTATCATAGTAGACTTTATTGAAAGCTTACTTACATTTTTCACAGGATTAGTCCATTGCCATCACGGCAGGAAAAAAATGGCAGTAGGCAGGCATGGAGCTAAGAGTTTTCTTATCTTCAGGCAAGCGAGATACTGGACCTGGTGTGTGCTTTTGAAACCTCAAAGCCATGTCCAGTGACACATCTCCTCCAGCAATGCCATACCTACTAATATTTCCTAATCCGTTCCATCAAGCGTTCAAATATATAAGTATATGCAGGCCATGCTCATTCAAACCACGACATGACCACTGGCCTAATTTTTCATGGAGTCTATTTCCCACTGAATCTTCTTGATTTCGATGTCCACTGTCCGCATCCCTCTCAACACTCTTCATCTTCCATGTTCTTCTGGAATGGTCTATTAAGCTATGTGCATAGCTTTCAATGGCTTAAACTATCCACAGTCCTAATATCCTCCAAATTCCTCCAAAAGATAACACTCAGGTTCTTACAGCAACAATATTATTCTTGGGGTACTATTTTGTTCTTACTTGCTTCTCTGTTGCTGTGATGAAATATCCAACCAAAATCAAATCAATAATGAATGGGTTTATTTGGCTGATACTGCCAGGCCACATAACTCAGGCTAGCAAAAAAGTGAAAATCATGGTGGAACACTGCTTCCTGGTGTGTTCTCTTGTTGTGTCACTGCCTCATGCTCAACTACACTCTTATCCAGCCTGGGCCACTTGCTTAGGTATATTGCTACTCTCAGTGACTGTGCCTTTCTATTCCATCTTCAATCAAAGCAATCTCCCACAGACATTGCCACAGATGGTAATGATCTAGGTAAATCCTCATTTGGTACTCCCTCAGATCATGCTAGACTATGTAACACTGACAGCTAAAGCTAATTAGGACACACAGACAATATATAAACCAGGTGTATTATCCATATATTACTTAAATAGCAAAATACCAAGAAAATAATAACAAAATTTGGAAAACTCAGATATGCCTAAGAAATGGGGAAAGGGAAGCCACTGAGATTGAAAAGTGAAAAATAAAACTACTTCCCTACAGAAACTTCCCCATGTCAAGAAATTTCAAGGGACTAGTAAGATACTATAGCCAATTTTCAGAATACAAAAAAAAAATACATGAAAGTCCAAAGTTCTGGAAAATGAATAATGGATAATTCAATGTATAATTAATTTAAAAACGCAAAATAGAATCACCGATGAAAGACACAAACCTAAAAGTATACCATGGTCCTTTAAACAAAGTACAAGATTCTAATAAAACAACAATAAAAATAAATCATGGGCCAGCATTCATACTGTGGCACTTTAGTACTCTGCTTTGCCAATAACAGAAAATGATGTGTTGGTGGAGCTCTTCTTCCAAAATTCAAGAGACTTACTTGAAGTAACTCAGACTACTTCAACAATGAAGATAATAATTTTAACAAATAAAGCTATTTCATTCTCTTATGTGATAGAGGAAACGATGCCTTTTGTGATCACTTAAACTATGTTATTTCCTATGATTAGTGCTTGAAAGTAATTCTGTAGCATAGCAAGGTAAGGTAATACAAACCTTTTAAAAACAAAAGCAAGAATACAGATCTTAAAAGAAAATTTGAATGCTTTGTATTATATACCTAAAGCAACTTGTTTTGCTCCAATTGTTTCATAAGCCATAAGAACTTAAGTGTAAAATAAAGTTTAATCTTTTTTATGAGTGTTTGTGTGTATGAAAGAATGTCTTTCATGTCTATACAGGTGAAAAGATGTTTGTCAGATATCCTGGATCTGGAACTGCAGGTATATATGAGCTTCCCAGCATGTGCACTGGAATGTGAACACAGGCCATCCCCAGGAAGAGTATAAGCTGAGCCACCTGTTCAGCCTCAAAGTACATTTTATGCAATAAACTAAAAATCTTTCACATATTAACAAAACAATAAAAGAACTAAATAAATGGCAACTCATTTGATGATCCTTGTGAAAATTAGGAGGTGTAGCTTTGATGGCATGGGTATGGCCTTGTTAGAACAAGTGTGTCACTGTGGGAACAGGCTTTGAGGTTTCCTATGCTCAGGATACTGTCCATGAGTCAGTAGACTTCCTGTTGCCTGCAAGATGTAGTATGCTCAGCTATTCTTCCAGCACATCTACCTGCAAGTTGCCATGCTTCCTGACATGATGATAATGGACTGAACCTCTGAAATGTAAGTGAGCCACCCCAATTAAATGTTTCCTTGATAAGAGCTGAGGTGCTCCTGGTGTCTCTTCACAGCAATAAAACTTAAAGACAACCATAGACATATCCTCCTACATACAAGCTAAAGTGCATTTTACAAAAAGAAGAGTGACAGTGTACATTGAACCTGTGAGATGTGGATCCTGCCGAGATTTTTGCCTGGTGGGGGATGGGCTCATCTTCCAGTGGAACTGAGCTAACCTTGAGCAAAATGGAATGGTGTGCTTTGCTACAATCTTAGCTGATGACCTCATCACAATGGAAGCAGCCATGTGTCTTGGCCATCTTCTTTGAATCATAAAACAAATTGGAGACATCCATAAACTTCCTGCTGCCACTGGATAATCAGGTTATTACCCTATTTATACTAAATAGGTGATACCTGATTTCAATGGTGTGTGTTAGTTTTATTTTTCACACATTGTTTTACCTGATATATTTAATGCACTTTCTTAGCCATGGGACTCCAACACTAGCAAAGCATCAAAAGGATCTGGCACTTTTAAATGGTTAGGCATGGAAAGCTCAAATAAATTTTCATCAGCCTAGAACCAGTTTTGGACAAGCACAGGCCCTACCAGAACCAAAGAATACACCACCAGGTGCTAGAAAAGTTGTTTCCAGCAGACACATTTTATAGTTGCGGGCTGGAGATGGAGGTTATGCTGGGTCTTTCTCAATAGCTAGCCCCAGCTTTCCACCTGAAATCACCAAAACTTTTTCTCTAAATATTACTACAGTCCATGTTTTCTGCTCACTTTAACCCTAACATGCACTAAAAACAATGTCTTTATTTTAATTTTCTAGTCTCTTCACAGGCCTTGGAAAAGCAGAATATCATCCTTTCCAGACAAATCAATATTCTTGCCCTCCAATTCCTTTTCTCTCCTTATAGGAGGCATAAACTATAGCAGGGGTTCTTAACAAGTGTCCTGGTGGGCTCTCATTGCTACCTATTTACCACATTTGAGATCTTGCTACTTTGGTCAAGCACTCATTTTAAGACTTCTGTTGTGATATTCTCTGCTGAAAATTCTTTGCATTCTTCCCTCATTTTGTGCAGATTTGGGCTCATAAATTTCTTGAAGCAGCAATTCTAAGTTAGTTTCTGTTGCTAAGCAACCTTATTATTTCTTCTGGATCATCAGGACTGAAGTAAAAATGAACTGAAAAATGGCTATTTACATCTTACTGCTATCAATGACACGTAATGGGTATGAATAGATGGCTCAGCAGCTACAAACACTGGTTTTTTATCCACAGGACCTGGCTTTGATTCCCACCACAGAGGAGACAACTGTCTGTCATTCCAGTCATGGGTTATCTAACAACCTCTTCTAGCTTCCACTGGTACCTGGAATTGAATTGGTATACACACTGGCAAACATATACAATCAAATTAATTTTAATTAAAAGATAACACATATATGAAGAAATTTTTTTAAAATATGTAGTTAATATATGTATCTACACCATATGCATACCTGGTGCCCAGGGAGGCCAAAAGAATGCATCATATCTTCTGGACTTAGGATTACAGGAAGTTCTGAACCATCTGACATCGGTGCTAGGAATCAAAATTGGGTATCTAATAGGATCATCATTACTGAGCCAACTCTCAAGCTACTAAATGTCATTATAATGCAGTAGATGAAGATACCCCATTACTCCTTCTGTCATCTGTCACTTGAAGGTAATGAAAGCCCCTGCTACATGGTTGAATGATTCAAGGGATTTCTAGTCTTCTGTGAATGGACTCTGAGGGTTATTGTTATTGTTGACCCACTTGTCTTAATGTGAGTTAAGGCAAGAAAAGGTTTTCTTCAGTAGAGATGAGTCCAGTCAGATTACATAAAAAATTTTCCATAATCCTGGGTGGTTTTTGTTGTTGTTGTTCCTTTGAATTTTTGAGACAGGATCTCTCTCTCTACATAGTGATGGATGTCCTAGAATTCACTATCTTGATCACGTTGGTCTGAAACTCAGAGAGATCCTCCTGTGCTGCATTTACAGGTATGTACCACTATGCCCAGCTGGGATATGATGTTAAATGTCCTATTTTTGAAACAGAATCAAACAATAATATAAATTTTAAACAGGAACCATCATTTTGATGATCAGTTCTACAATGTATTCATTTCAACTGGTAAATCATTTCATGTTCTCAATATTTTGGTTATTTTCTTTGCATTCCTGAATTTAACTTTTTAAATTGTTTTAACTGTGTATACACTTGTGCCATGGTGTGGTGACATTAAGAGGACAACTTACAGGTGTAATTTACTATTTTGCCCATGGGGGTTCTAACAATCAAATGCAGGTAGCTAAGTTTGGCTGCAAGTGACCTCACTCACCTTATTTCAGTTTAAATATTATTTGTGTATGTGCTGGTATGTGAGTTTGCAATGCCCAGCCCAGATAGAGAAATAAGAGAAAAACTTGAAGGAGTAATCTGGATCTCCCAGAAATTGAACTCAGATCATCAGGCTTAGCAGCAACCAATTTTACCCAGTGAGACAATTCTCTGGAAAAAGTGTTTAACTCTCAAAATAAACTAACACTATCAAAAAAAAAAATGACAACATAAGTATCATTTTCATTTCAAAATAGGATTCATTATTCAAATTGCCCCATGTTCCTCTATCTTTAAATGACTCTATGTTTACAATTTGAATAGGAGAATAGTTTATTGCTGTAATGTTTCTACTAATCATATATGAGGACTGGTAAGATGCCTCATTAAAAAAAAACTCTGTCTGCAGTGTACAAGGCTGGCAACCTGACTGTGATCAACGTCTTATGATTTCTATTGCTGTAAAGGGATATTTGACCAACAACTCTTATGAAGAAAACATTTAATTTGGACTGGCTTACAGTTTCAGAGGTTTGGTCCGTTATTTTTTGAGAGACATGGAAACATACAGGCAGACATGATGCTGGATGAGTGGAGAATTCTACAATTTGATCAGCAAGCAGCAGAAGAAACTGTGTATCACAATGGGCATAGCTTGAGCATAGGAGATCTCAAAGTCCATCCCCCATAGTGACACACTTCATTCAACAACACCATACCAAAAGTCACACCTTCAAATAGTGCCACTCCCTAAGGGGACCATTTACTTTCAACTCATGACAATCACCATATGAAGAGGGCCAAAAGAATCCCCATAAGGTTTTCTTCCAGGTCCAACATATCTGCCATTGCCTACAAACCCATTATTGCAATACATACACACACAATGGAAATGTTTTTAAAAAAATAAATCCCGAGCTGGGCAGCGGTGGCACACGCCTTTAATCCCAGCACTCGGGAGGCAGAGGCAGGCGGATCTCTGTGAGTTCAAGAGCAAAGCTATGCAGAGAAATCTTGTCTCAAAAAGTCAAAAAAAGAAAAAAAATATCCCATTGCCCTTACATTATCTAGAACTGTTGTTGATGCTTTTAAGTTTTTCTCCTCAATAAATAATCTTGTGTAATTAAACTAAGTTTGTTGGCTAAAGATCGGAACAAATCCATTATAGTCAGAGTTCTTTAGTATGATCAAATTCTACGATATACAAAGGCTTAAATTAATTACTCGGTGCAGGATTTACTCTTGGATAATTTCTTTCAGGGTTTCAAAGACTAAGGTGATGGACAAAGACTTTACAACACTGATTACATTCTACACTCATACAGTTACTCTCCAATATGAATTCTTCCATGACTTTAAGGATAACTGTGACATGCAAAAATTTTATCACATTGCTTATATTCATAGGGTTTCTCTCCAGTATTTCTGGGGGTTTTTTTGTTTTTGTTTTTGTTTATTAAGATTTATTTATTTTAGTATTCTGTCTGCAAGTATGGCTGCAGGCCAGAAGAGGGTGCCAGATCTCATTATAGATGGTTGTGAGCCATCATGTGGTTGCTGGGAATTGAACTCAGGTCCTCTGGAAAAGCAGCTAGTGCTCTTAACCACTGAGCCATCTCTCCAGCCCCAAAATAAGGAGATTGCTTGTGGGTTTTTTTTTTGTTTGTTTGCTTGTTTTTGTTTTTTCGAGGCAGGGTTTCTCTGTGTAGCTTTGTGCCTTTCCTGGAACTCACTTGGTAGCCCAGGCTGGCCTCGAACTCACAGAGATCTGCCTGCCTCTGCTTCCCGAGTGCTGGGATTAAAGGCATGCGCCACCACCGCCCGGCTTCTGTTTTTGTTAATTTAACATAATTTCCTTATTGAATCATTGGGAATTTCTCATCATGCACACCAATTCCACTCAACTTCCAGTCCAGCCATATCCTCACTTCATCCCTGCAGCACTCCCAACCAAAAGAAAATTATTTAAAAAAAAAACAAACCAAACCAAGCAAACAAATAAAACAAACCACAAAAAACTTATTTGCTTCTCTATCTTCCCCACCTTTCAAACACCTCTTCATTTGGCCTGAGGGCATTGAGATCCTTGGTGTTCACACAGTATACCCTTTTGTACAGAGTTTTATTCAAGGTCTCTTGTTTCTGGTATAACTTTATCCCTGGATCCTCACAGAAACTCCTCTTGGATATCCAGCAGATGCCCCAAGTCATGGAGATTCTGAGGGTATTGTTCCACATAACCAATCCCTTCAGGAGCTCCAGTAGGTCCTAAATGACTCCATGTTACAGTGTTAGTGGGCCAACCCCAGGCCTGGCTGTGGTCTGCATGGTTGTTGAGCTGGTCAATCCAGGCACCTAGGGTTTCTTCCCTTAGGCAAAGAGTAGGTAGAGCCAACTCTCTTATGCCCAAGTCATCAGGGTAAATCCTCCCTTGACCATGATGTAGGGTGTGGCCATCTCTCCAGAGTGCAGGGGTGGGGCCAGCTCGTTCAGTGCCCAATGAGGGGCAGGAGCAGCTATCCTGAGGCTAGCCAAGGGCAGGGATGGCTCAGTATGGCCTTCTGATTTCATGACAAATGGTTCCTATGGTCCCCTGTGGTGACATATGACACAGGAATCCACACAGAGCCCTGCTGCAGGAGAACCATAGACCCAGACATTGCCCTCAGCAGGAGCTTGGACCCAAATGACATCCTGGCTCTGGATGGAAGCATACACCACTCGGATCAGGATGGCTCTGGTGGTGGCACGGCTCCCACATACCAACAAGGCCACAGGTTTTGGCCCTGACCCCAGGTTTCCATGTAACCTTTGGTAGTAGGACAGGCCTCAGACTTTAACACAGACCTCAGCTGGGAGAGGAACACAGACCTAGATATGGTTCTCACCAGCAGCTGGGTCTGGATGTCACTATTGCTCCGCATGGCAGTGCAGGTCACTCAGGTTGACAGTCCCAACAGTAACAGGGCCCTAGGACTCTAACACGACAACAAAACTTGGGCATTCACATGATCTTTGATGGTAACAGAACATTGGAACATCAACACAGACAGTTGATGCAGTAGGGCCATGGACCCAGACATGGCTCTCAGATGCAGCTCTGGCCCAGACATCACCATGGCATAGGGTAGCAACACAGGCTGCTCAGGTCTGCATGGCCCTGGCTTCAACATGGACTCAGGTGGGTGACCAGAATCTGGGCATCAACATGGCCCTTGGTGGCATCAAGGGCCATGGACTTCATCACAGATCCAGGCTGCAGTAGGTCCATGATGCCAGACATGGTCCTTGGCAGCAATCTGGGTCCGTATGTCACCATGGCCCCTGGTGGTGGCTCAGGCCACACAGGCTGGAATGGCTTTGGTAGCAGGGCAACCCTCAGACACCAATATGGCCAAAGGTAGTGGCCCAGACCCCAGAAATCAACATGCCCCCCCCCTTGGCATCAGGAGCCATGGACATCAACACAGACCTGGCTGTTATGGGGCCACAGACAGAGACATGGTCCTTGGCAGCAGCCTGGGCCCAGATGACACCATGGCCTTGGGTGGTAGCACAGGTCACTCAGATCTGTATGGCCCTCACTGGGGCATGGCCCTCAGCCTCTAACAAGGTCACAGGTATCAGGTGGCAACAAGAGCCACAGACTTGAACAGACTCCAGCTGTGGTAGGACCACGAACTCTGACATGGTCATTGGCAGCAACCCCCTTCTGGATGTCACCATGGCCCCAGGTGGCAGCACATGGTAGAACAGCCCCTGGACATTGTCTTAGGGTTTTTATTGCTGTGAAGGGGCATCATAACCACAGCAACTTTTATATAAAAAAATTTAATTGGGGTGGCTCACTTACAGTTTCAGACTAAAGTTCACTATTGTCGTGATGAACATGACAGTGTGCAGGCAGATGTGGTGCTGAAACTGAGAGTCCTACATCTTGTACGCAATAGGAAGTTGACTTACTCAGCAGTATCCTGAGCATAGGAAACCTTAAAGCTTGCCCCTAAAAAGACAAACTTACTCCAACAAGGCCATACACACTTCAACAAAGCCATATCTCCTGATAGTGACACTCCCTATGAGATTATGGGGATCAAATATATTTAAAGAACCACATTCTACTCCCTGACCCCCATAAACATTGTTATGGCCCCATAACAATATCATAATGGAAAATGCAATTAGCCCGACTTCAAAAGTTCCCATAGTATATCACAGTCTCATCAATGTTTGGAAGTCCAAAGTCTCTTTTGAGATTCATGAAATCTCTCAACTGTAATCCCCCGTAAAATCAAAATGCAGCACATCATGCCAGCATATAATGGTACACGATATACATTACCATTCCAAAATGTAGGGAAAGGACCATAGTGAAGAAATACAGGACCAAAAAAAAAAAAAGAGCAAAAACCAGGTGGCCAAACTCCAAACTCTGCATCAAAACACCACCTCCAACTCTGTTCAGCTTTATTAACAGCAACACACTTTTCTCTTGGCCTGGTTCCAACTCCTAGTTAGCAGCTCTCCTTGGTGGGTATATCCCATGACTCTGGCATCTCTAACATCTTGGTTCTCCAAGGAAATCCAGGCTTCAGCTTCAGTTACACATAATGGTCTTTCTACTAGGCCTCCACTCTGTGACACTCCTGACACATGCCTGGCCTCAATGGCATTCTTGAGGCATGGAAACTATTTCCATAACCTACTTCTTCTATCCTTAACTCTAAAGCCTGAACAACATGGACAAAGCTGCCAAGTTCTGCTGCTTGCTGGGTTTGGAACATAGCCCCCATGTTCAACTACATCTTCACCAGTTTTCTGTTTTCCACTTTCACTGCCTAAGCTTGGCTGTATTTGAACTTTATACCAGGTTGGCCTCAAACTAAGAGATCCATCAGCCTCTGCCTCCTGAGTGCTGGGATTAAAGGAATTCGCCACCAGTTTGGCTCTAAGCTTTTCTTTAGTTCCTTTCTACATGTTGGAAACATAGCTGGATAGGATCTTTCCCTGAAATAACCACTCACTTTATTCCATTTCTTGATCTTCTTCAACACAGGACTTAGTACCATTCCACTTTTTGGTGTTCCTTTTCTCCTTAAATTTTACATTTTGTAATTTACCCTGTTCAACTTCTTCCTTTTCATTATAAATCTTCATAAGAGTTACCACTAATAACATGACAGAATCTATACTATGCCATTTTGAGATTTCTTCTGCCAATGGAACTAATCCAAAATTCTTCAATTTATATTCAGGCACACTCTTCAGGTATGGGCAAAAGGCAGTAATTTTATTTATTTTGTTTTAGCTTCTGGAGGGCTCTGGGTCAATACCACAGTCACCTTGAGTTTTAATTGGATTTTTATACACCAGCAAGGGGACAGACAAAAGACCTGCCCCTTTCAAGATCAAAGTACAAACAAGTGTAGAACCTTCCATAATTGTTTTTCTTTCTTTTATTCATTAAGGAAATTTTTATTCATTTTACATACCAAGCGCAAATGCCCATCTCTTCCCTTCACATACGCCTCCAGCCTTCTCCCACCAACCCATTCCCCCATTCCCTCCTCTAACAAGGTAGGGCCTCCCATAGGGAATCATCAGAGCCTGGTCCATTCAGTACAGGCAGGTTCAAGCCCCTCCCCCTGCATCAAAGCTGTGCAAGGAAGCCCACCATAGGCACTGGGCTCCAAAAAGCCAGCTCATGCATCAGGGATAGATCCTGATCCCATTGCCAGGGGGACCCTTCAGTGGATAAAGCTACACAACTGTCTTGCTTATGCAGAGGGCTTAGTCCAGTCCCATGGAGGCTCCAGTTTTGGTCTAAAGTTCATGAGTTCCAACTAGTTTGGTTTGGTTATCTCTGTATGTTTCTCCATTATGATCTTGATGCCCCTTGCTCATAGAATCCCTCTTCTCTCTCGACTGGACTCCTGAAGCTTGGACTGATGCTTGGCTGTGGATCGTGGAATCTGTTTTCAGCAGTTACTGGATGAAGACGCTATGATGACAGGGTATTCATTGATCTGATTACTGGAGTAAGCCAACTCAGGTACCCTCTCCGCTATTGCTAGTAGTCTAAGAGGGGGTCATCTTTGTGAATTACTGGGAACTTCCCTAGCACACAGTTTCTCTCTATCTCCATGATGTCTCCCTTTATCATGGTATCTCTTTCATTGCTCTCCTATTCTGTACCTATTCCAACTCAACCACCCCATTCCCTTAATGTTCTTATCCCCCATACCCTACACTCTATTGCTCCCCCTCATCCCCAGTTTACTCTTGGAGATCTCATCTATTTCCCCTTCTCAGGGTGATCCATTTCTCCCACTTAGGGTGCTCGTTAGCTGGCTACTCTGGAGCTGTGGGTTGTAGTCTTATTATCCTACATTTAGTATCCACTTAAGAGTGAGAACATACCATGTTTTTTTTCTTCTAAGTCTGGGTTACCTCATTCGGAATATTTTCTAATTCCATCCATTTGCTTGCAAATTTCATGATGTCATTGTTTTTTTACTGCTGAGTAGTACTTCATTGTATATATATGCCACATTTTCTTAATCCATTCTTCGGTTGAGGAGCATCTAGGTTGTTTCCAGGTTCTGGCTATTACAAATAATGCTGCTATGAACATAGTTGAGCATATATATTTGGGTATGATTAAGCATTCCTTGAGTATATGCCCCAAGAGTGGTATGGCTGGGTCTTGAGGTAGATTGATTCCCAATTTTCTGAGAAACCACCATACTGATTTCCACAGTGGTTGTACAAGTTTGCACTCCCAACAGTTGTACATTCATTTTCATCGAATTCGAGGAAGTCTTTAATTTCTTTCTTTTTCTTCCTTGACCCAATAGCGATTCAATTAAGGATTATTCAGTTTCCGTGAGACTGTAGCCTTTCTGTAGTTTTTGATGTTGCTGAAATCTACCACTCCACTTTTTCGTGTTCCTTCTCTCCTTAAATTTTACATTTTGTAATTTACACTGTTCAGCTTGCTCCTTTTCATTATAAATCTTCCTTAGAGTTACCATTCATAACCACATGACAGAATCTATACTATGCTGTTTTGAGGTTTCTTCTGCCGATGGAACTAATCCAAATTTCTTTACACTCAGGCAGGCTCTAGATAAAGGTAAAAGCCAGCCATTTTCTTAACCAAAATAATAAAAGAATGGTCAATCTAAGCAACATACTAAAATCTTCTCTTCTTCCTCTTGAGTGAGCCCCTCACATATTATCAAAATCACATTCAGCACCACTGTCTTCTATGCACCTACTAGTTTGGCTCATTAAGTAATGCTTAAAGCATTCCACTGCTTTCCAAACACCAAATGCCAAATTCCTCCAAACAAAATCATGGATCATGGTCAGGCCTATATGGATGTCTTCCCACCAGCTGAGGTCTTAACCCATGCTGACCTGTGGGTGGCTTGTGTCCACCTGAGCCAAGTGGCATCAGATGGGCCATGGATGTCTTCTTGCCAGGCCAGGTCTTGAGAACCCAGGCTGGCCTATGAGTGGCTTGGGAACCCCTGAAATGAGTAGCAAAAGTTGGGCTGTGTTTGTCTTCCCCTACTATGAATTTTGTATGCATTTGGAGACCATTGTATTCTGAAAAGACTCTACCACATTCATTATATTCATAGGGTTTCTATTGATTATGAATTATTTTATGTGCTTGGAGACTACTGCAGTCTGAAAAGTCTTTCCCACATTAATCACACTCTTAGGTTTTCACTCAAATATGAGTTCTTTTATGAATTTTGAGATGACTCCATTGTGAAAAGGCTTTCCCACATTGCTTACATTCATAGGGTTTCTCTCCAGTATGAGTTCTTTTATGCGACTGGAGACCACTGTATTTTGCAAAGGCTTTCCCACATTCATTACATTGATAGGGTTTCTCTCCAGTATGAGTTCTTTTATGTGTTTGGAGACTACTGTGGTGTGAAAAGGCTTTCCCACATTCATCACATTCATATGGTTTCACTCCAGTATGAGTTCTGTCATGTATTTTAAGAGCACTGCAATTTGCAAAAGTTTTATAACATTGCTTGCATTCATAGGGTTTTTCTCCAGTATGGGTTCTTTTATGAATTTGGAGATGACTCCGTTGTGAAAAGGCTTTTCCACAGTGATTACATTCATAGGGTTTCACTCCAGTATGAGTTCTTTCATGTAATTTAACATAACTGTAATCTGCAAAAGCTTTTCCACAATGATTACATTGATAGGGTTTCTCTCCAGTATGAGTTCTTTTATGTGTTTGGAGACTACCATGTTTTGAAAAGGCTTTACCACATTGATTACATTCATAGGGTTTCACTCCAGTATGAATTATTTCATGTCTTCTAAGATGAGTGTAATCTGTAAAAGCTTTCTCACATTGGTTACATTGATAGGGTTTCTCTCCAGTATGGATTCTTTTATGAATGTTGAGATGACTCTGTTGTGAAAAGGCTTTTCCACAATGATTACATGGATAGGGTTTCTCTCCAGTGTGGCACCTTTTATGAATGTTGAGATGACTTCGATTTGCAAAGGCTTTTCCACATTGATTACATTCGTAGGGTTTCTCTCCAGTATGTCTTCTTTCATGGTTATGGAGATAACACCGATGGGAAAAGGTTTTACCACATTGCCTACATTCATAGGGTCTCTCTTCAGTACGACTTCTTTTATGCCTGGGAAGATAATTCGCACATGTAAATGCTTTACCATATTCATTAAGTTAATGAATGCTTTTATCAGTATGACTTAATTTTACAGTTTGGTCTAATGGTAAAGAGGAGTCAGATCTTAATGTTTTACCATGTTGTAGGGCTCTTTGTAATTATGGGTTCTTTTGTGTGTTTGAAGATACCTGTGATGGTCAGAGCATTAGTACACAGCTCACATTTTTTGGCATTTTCCTATGAGCTTTTTCATGTTAACTGAAGAGAATTGGAAGAGCCCAGAGCTACACACTGATTACACTCATAGCATTCTTCTATACTGTGAGTCACACTACATTTGCAAAGTGAATCAGGACAAACAGAAGAATTTCCACTTTTTTTTATTCACAGGGTTTTATGTGGTATGAGTTTGTTGATACATTTCAGATGAAGTTTGAAAACAATTAATTGTAAACTTATACCACATTTAGAAAGTCTACTCAAAGTGGGGACTTACTACATATCTTCTAATTGTTCTAGGAGAAAGGTACATTGCTATTCTTTCCATATCCTTTATGCAACTTGGTTAAAGAGTGGCATATATTATACCAATAAAGAAAAAAAATACTAAAGGTTTCCATAATGCACCCACAGTTTAATTTTTTGTTCTTCATAGAGACATGGTATTAAAATTTCTCCACAACCTTAACTCTCATAAACTGCCACTCTCACTATATTTTGCTAACTCACTATAGACTATATGCTTATTAGAAGGCTTCAGACATGTACTTATTGCCTAAAAAACAGGTATGCCTTTTGCTATATCCCAGTGGTATGGAACTAAATGGATTGACAGATCTACAGCCTAGCACTCATGGGGCTATGATTAAAATGATGATATCTGTTAAAGCATTGTTTCTTTATCTTCTTTCTTAGAAAAATGCTTTTCGAACAGAGATCAGCTACCTGACACTGAGGTACATCATGTTGTGAGAATTTAATAGTCATCAACACACTTAAAGCTGTGCTTATTTTCACTGCTGCTTTTCCTTAAAAATTCCAAGGCACATTAAAGTTCTTGTGTGTATTAGCTTGCACATGAAAATTACCTTCCATGTCTTCGAAATTTTTGACAATGTTCTTCAATATTATGGTCTTCCCATTTGTAGCCTATAATATAGTATCAGAAAATGCACAATGTATTACTGGAAATTATGCAAAATTTAAGTTACTATATTCAGTGACCCTAAAAACCATGCCTGATTTATTCACCACATTCTGCAGCATTTTCAATCAAAATTAAAGAGGAGCATCAATAACCAAAAAACAGTTGTCTCCTTATTCTAAATGTTGAAGGGAAATTCAGCCTTACCTATAGCAGTAAGGTTACTGTAGGTTTCCAGCATCACATCTTTGTAGAGTCTCTTCTGGGAAGCATCCAGCAAAGCCCACTCTTTGCAAGTGAAGTTGATATGCACGTCATCATAGGTCAATGAATTCTGAAATATCCCATATATGTGTGCAACAGAAAGCATGATATTGATCACAATGTGAATATATACATCTTTGACAATATAATATAATTCTGGTGTTTCACAGACTTATTCCTTGATGGAGAAATTCTAATATAATCACCAAGTCATTTTAGAAGGAAACTCAAAAGGAGGTTCACATGTGTCATTTCTTAGCTCTTTGAATAGGACTTATCCTTCTAAGAAAAATGACTATTAACAGATATAAAGAGACAAGCAACAAATCAACAATACTAAGTACACATTGGAGAAATTGAAGGAACAATTACTAACTACTAAAAAAAAATGGGAAAACATGGTATATTGTCCCATGTCTTTAATACTTCCACTCAAGCAGGTGTGGGGCGTTTACCCAACCACCCCCACAGCTCCCCAGAGTTTTCTTGAGTGTGAGCAGCAGGAAATATTAGATAGAAGGATTTGTTGTGGAGAATCTTGCAGAGATAAACAGATAGAAAATAAAGGATAGCCTCGAGAGGGCCTGGAACCTTTTCCAATGGGCCCCGACTGCCCCAGAGTTTTTATAGAGACGCCAAGGGGTGGAGCAAAAGACCTTCTCCCCCAGCACAGCCAAGTGCAGACCATCTCAGACACCTGCACTCAGGCCCGTGGCCCTAATCACCCTCTATGCGGACCTGCTGGGTAAAGCCACGAAGAAACACAGAACGGGCTCCCACAAGCAGGTGAATCTCATTGAGTTAGAGGGCGGTATGCTCTATGAAATGAGTTCCAAGACAACCAAAAGTACATATTTGGACCATGCCCTACCCCCTCAAAAGACCTAAATCAACAAACAAAAGAGAGGATCTCATTGAAGTTCCTACAAAGGGACATGCATTCATTATGGTTCTGAATTCATTTTCCAGAAAACTGGAATGTCAGTTTGAATTGTAAGATTAATAAGATTTTATTAAAAGGGAATATATGTTTAAATTCATTAGAGATGGATAGATGAAAACATAAGCATTGTAAAGGGAGATCATGAAAAAAAGAAAAAAGAAAAAATAGGGCAGGATAGTTGGTGCAGCAGTGAACAGCACTTTCTGGTCTTGTAGAGATGTGTTCAATTTCCAATACTCATATGAGGGCTCACAACTATCAATAACACCAAGTTCAGGGTTTCTGGGATGATGTTCTGACTACTGGGTTCACCAGGCACACATGTGGTGCATATCCATACAGACAAGCAAAATATTCATATTTGTTCAAAAAATTCAAAACATACACAAAAGGTAGTAAGAATGTCACACCCCTGCATTCCAATGACTCAAGAACCTAAAACAGTATTAGTGTCATGAATATAAGCCATCCAAGGAGATAGCCTCTACCATAGTTTATAATTCAAGACATGTGAAGTTCAGCACAACAGAGTATGTTTTACATGTACAAAAACCTACATTCCAGGTTTACCAGCCAATAATATAAAACTCACAAACCTGGACATGTTAGCTCACACCTTAAATGTCAGTGCAGAGTGAGGCAGATCTCTGATTTTGAAACCAGCCTGGTCTCAAAAACTATTTTAAGAACACCCAGTGCTATACAGAGAAACCTTGTCTTCTAAAACAAAACAACAAAATAAATAGATAAAAATAGGCAACCAAAATGGCTTACAGATGAAAAGCACTTTCTTCTAGTCTATGTTATTTAAGGATAGAGTCTACTTGGTAGTGAATACATGACAGCATGAGGAGCTGGTTGATCAATTTTAACCACAAGAAAGACGACACAAAGAAGAGAAAATGTGGTTGGTGACGCTATAGACCCTCAAATCATATCCCTAATGAGGAGGAACTTCCTCTAGAAAAGTACCTCCTACAAAAGATTCCATAAGCACCACAAAGAAAGCCACCAATGAGAGACAAAGTGTTCATATATATCATCCTATATGGGAAGTTTTTTATTTGATCAATCACATTCTGGCCCAGGTCACTATAGGCCTATGGTATTCATATGATAAAAATGTAGTTAGTTTATGTATCCTTCCCTCCTCCCCGACCCTGCCATAGAAGCCTCCTTGTTACTTAGCTTCTTTGTGTCTGTGGATTGTACAGTGATTATCCTTTTCAGCTAATATTCATTTATTAATGAGTACATATCATATTTGTCTTTCTGGGTCTAGGTTGTCTCTCTCAGAATGATTCTTTTCTAGATTCATCCATTGCCTGCAAATTTCATGTGATTTTTAAACAGCTGAGAAATACTCTATTGTGTGTGTAAATAAACCACATTTTCTTGATCTACACTTCTTCAGTTGAGAGACATTAGGTTGCTTCCAGTTTCTGGCTATTATGAATAAAGCTCCTATGACCATAGTTGAGCAAGTGTCTTTCTGGTAGAGTGGAACATCATTTAGGGATATGCCCATAAGCAGTATAGCTAGGTCTTGAGGTACATCAATTCGCAATTTTCTAAGCAACTGCCATATTGATTTCCACCATGGCTGTACAAGTTTTCACTACCACCAGCAATGGAAATATTTCCCTTGCTCTACATCCTTGTCAGCATGAGCTGTCCCTTGTGTTAATAATCTTAACCATTCTGATAGGTATAAGATGTCGAGTCTGCCCTATCTATCCAACACCATGCACACCTGAGAAATCTCTGCAGATCAGAACTCCGTTTGTTGCCTAGAAGCGAACTTTCCTGAATCAAACCAGACGCTAGTTAGTGGTAGTTGAAAGGTAGAAGGGACTGTAATCAGGTATTACTAAAGGAAGATCCCAATATCTCCTTTCTACCAGTTTTTAAACTATTTGTAACATTTAGAAGATAAACCTCAAAGTTGAATAGAATCTTCAGAACCTCTCTCTACAAACCAGACCTTCAATTTCCCAATCTCTCTTCCAACCAAACAATAAAAGCAATGCCTGTCTGTGCACACTGGACACTGATATTACAAGTATCATAGCCTTCCATAGCAAGAGCCTCCTGCTCCCCAGGAAATTCAAAAACAGCGAGGCTCAGAGGTCAAGGGCCACTGCCCAGATCACCACTCAGACCTAACAGAATCACAATCTGTCTCATGGTCCATCCCAGTCCCAGCAGCTCTGACAGCTCAGCCAACTTGCTCCTCCTGGTATGGAGGGAGACATTGGCTCTCATACACTCCATGGCATGGCTGGTGGTCTCCCCTCACAGGTCCCTACAGCAAAACCAGAGAAGAATTCTGGAAAAAAGCTGCAAGCTCCTCCCACTGGGACTCTTGATTGCTAAGCCTTCCCAGAGTCCTTCATTATCTAAGGCCAACCTGCTGCGCCCCAGGATAGTAGCAGCTCCCCTATGGGTTAAGCAGAGATCAAATGGCTCAGATAGCTCTGTCCCAGCTGTCTTTTCACACCAGCAGACAGGGCCTAGTCTGAGAAATTTGTATTTTAGCAGAATTTCTTCAAGTCTCCCAGAGCACTTCCTGTTCCTCTTCCAAGGCACAGAGTCCTTTGTGTGAACATTCCATTACACACTCAATGTCCAGTGTAGCAAACACATTGCTTCATTGCTGAGAAATCCTGCAGCCAAACACAGGTCCATTCAATCAGTAACTATTGTTAATGTGCAACTTTTGTTAAAGTAAAAAAGGACACAAATTAGAAAACCATGAGGGGTCATGGTAGAGCTTGGAGGCAGGAAAGAAACTGAGGATATGATGTAGTTATAATCTTAAAGAATTATTATGTAAAGTTGAAACAGGCTTTATAGCCATATCCTCCAGAGAGTAGGTAATTGTATGTGAGCACAACAAGGGTTACTCACAACTTATCTCTTAGGCTGTACATCTTAAATCAGGAAAATAACAGTCCTGTTAGGCAGGGCAATACCATTTTACCCAGATCTTCCACTTTGGTTGAACTAATGTAACTACACTAACTTAATTTCACAACAAAATCAGTCCTTTATCCAGTTCTTTATCCAAATTATTCTTGATTGACCTGGTCTATGGACCCTGAGAAATTGCCAATCAGGAAATTTATTGATCATCAAAAAATATTGATTTTTATCCTGAGGTCCAGGACAGCCAGAGCAACATAGAGAATCTGTCTCAAAATTAATAAAATTCCAACTCTGATTTGTATTGACTCATTCTAAAATCCTTTTCTTTATTTTTTCAGAGCTGAGGACCGAACCCAGGGCATTGCACTTGCTAGGCCAGCGCTCTACCACTGAGCTAAATCCCCAACCCTAAAATCCCTTTCTTAAAATGAACTCAACAATCCCAGCTTAACAACTGGTTTGTTACAATCCCTATAAACAACTGGTTTGTTACAATACAGCAGTGTCTCTGACTCTTTCATCTTTGCACAGAACTGCTATTTTTGTCTGACCATTCTCAAGTCTCACTAAATAGTTTAGAAGGGCACACTTGAGCCAGAAATGGGTGTGTAAGCCTGTAATAGCAGCACACTGGAGACAGAGGCAATAAGACCACTGTCAATTTGAGAAAAGCCTTGCTATATATTCTCTCTCTCTCCCCTGTAGTATATAACTTCTCTCTCTCTCTCTCTCTCTCTCTCTCTCTCTCTCTCTCTCTCACACACACACACACACACACACACACACACACACACACACACACACAAATAGAGTTAAATATAATTTTGTTTTGTTGTTTGTGACAGGATCTCATCAGAGAACTCCAGTTGGCCTGGAACTCACTATGTATACTTTAATGTATAATGCATACTAGAACTTTAAAGGCAATTCCAGTAATTATTCCATTCTATATCATTGGCTCATTATTCAAAGTATGAAGGTTTTCTAAACAAGAGGGAACTTCCAGCAATATTCTTTATATTTATTAATATTTGAAGAAAACTGGAAGCGACAGAAATTTATACAGTTTACACTACTATGTTGTTTACCTTCATCTTATCATTCTATGAAACCAGTATCTTTTCTTGAACTTTCTATTTTATAAACATTTCAATTACTTTGTAAATTAAGCTGTTTGCACATTTTGTTCTATTGCTAAGACTCTAACTAACTATAGAAGCTGAAACAATGCCTATTAAAGTAAATATTCCACCTGTATGGCCATGGCAAGCTGTTCTTTTGCTGTTGCCAGCATCTTGACACTCCTGGCATCTTCAGTGGCAGAAGCATGGCCTCCACCTCTCTGGGTTTCATCATCAGCCCTGGATCTGCATGGGTGAGTTCCAAGGCTGCAAGGGGTCAGGCAGGGTGATGTTCCAGAAACACTTCCTTAGCTCCATAGATATTGGCAGATAGGCAAAACAAGGGCTGGGGTGGTTGGGTAAGGATTGTGAGTTTGTGCAGGCCTACCTTCCCACTTCCCTGAAGCAAGCCTACCAATAGCCTACTAGATATGCCTTCTTGCTGGGCAAATCCAGGAGAAATTCTTCCACTCACCTCCTCATAAGCACAAGCACAGCAATCTCCAGATGCAACCCTAGGCAAGTCCACACAATATGCATTCCCCCCTCTTACACACACAAACACACACACACACACATATATTCACACTAGAGCCCTTCCAGACATTATTTTCTCATAGGACCTGGGAATTCTGTAGTGATCTCAGCCAGGAAAGAGACAGAATGGTAAGAGCTTAGCAGCTACACTGGAGAGCTGATCTGAGATCATGGCCAGGGAAGAGAGCAAGGCAGCTCATCTACTGCAACTCCAGGGCCCTAGAAGAGGGGACTTAGTCCTGCAGGGCAGGAATCATACAAGAGCCAAGAATCCAGAGCCAAAGCTGGGAGGGTAGACAGACCCTGAGTTCTGCAAGATGTCAGGTAAAGGAGAAACAACATACTAACATAGAAGGAGAGGGGAAATATGAGACCCCATCTATGAACAAAAGACTACAGGAAACTAACAATGATTGAGAGAGGGAGAATAATTCTTTCCCAGGGATGAGCCTGTTGGTTGATTATGCAAAACCAAGTAGTCTGTCATGAAATCATATAAATACAAGAAGCACCAACTGGATTCAGCAGGTTATATTTAAATATTTATGTGCATACATAATAAATATATATGAATAATAATAACAAAAGAGGCAATGAATTTAAGATGGAGTCTGTGAGGGGCATGAGGTGATTGGAGAAGGGAAGGGGGAGGGAGTTGATATGTATTCATATTTTAAATACTAATCATGAGACACGGAGCTAAATAGAGAATTCTTAGAATATAAAATACAACTGGCTGACAAACACATAAAAATGTTCAACAGAAATCAGCCCCAGTTGCTAGCCAGCAGGGAAAACTGAGGCCAGGCTCCCCCACAAAAACCCACCATCAGATCCTGCAACAAGACCCCATGCCCTATACCAATACCCATCTGCCTACAACCCCTATCTACCAACTCTCATTGGACCAAGAGGTAAGTGACTATGACTCTTCTCCCACCAAGGTCCTCTAGGACCCAGGCCCTGGGACACAGCTAGTCCCTGAGAAACCCCACCCAGTGGCAGGCAGGGAAAACTCCTGAAGCCAGGCTCCCCCACCAAAACCCCTCATCGGACCCTTCAATCTACAATACCCATGCCCTACATACACCAATACCAATCTGCCTGAGACCCCAGCAACTTCTTGAGACAAGGAATCCACCAGCTCTGATTGGACCAAGAGGTGAGTGACTGACTCTTCTCCCACCCAGAGAGTCCTGCCTCTAAGACTGAGGCCCTGAAACACACCCAGTCCCGGAGAACCATCACCCAACTCTGCCCCAGTTGATGGCCAGCAGGGAAAACTCCTGTGGCCAGGTTTCCCAACCAAAACCCACCATTGGACCCTGCAATGTACAGGACCCATGCCTTGCCTCAATAACCTGAGACCCCAGTAACTTCCTGAGACAAGAAATCTGACAGCTCTTGTTGGACCAAGAGAGGCTTCCTAAGACACAGAATCCATCAGCTCTGACTAGAACAAGACCCCTAATAAGACCAAGAGCAGCTCCCAGAGATACAGAATCTGCCAGCTCAAATTAGACCAAGAGCTAAGATTGGACCCAAAGGGGCCCCTGAGACATAGACACAGCAAGCACAGATTGGACCAATAGCAGCTCACTCAGACACAGGCAACTATTACACCTATTAGAGGAAGAGATGGGTAAATGTCAGTGCAAAGGCAACTTTTATACCTATTAGAGGAAGAGATGGGTAGATGTCAGTGCAAAAATACATACAACAACATAAACAAAAATATGGCATCACCAAAACCTAGCACTCCTACAAAAGCAAGACATGAACATCACAATGTAGAAGAATCAGAAGAAAGCGACCTTAAAAACAGCTTCATGAAGATGCTAGAAGCTGTTAAAGAAAAAAAATGGAAAATTCCCCTAAGAAAATTGAGGAACAGACAAAAGAAAAAAAAAAAGGAAGAAATCAATAAATCCCTTAAGGAAAGCCAAGAAAACCATGAAAAGGCAATTAAACATGTGAAGGAAACAGTTCAACATCTGAAAATTGAAATAGAAACATTGAAGAAGAGGCAATGCTGGAAATAGAAAATCTGAGTAAATGAACAGGAAACAAAGATGCAAGTATAACCAACCGAATACAAGAGATGGAAGAGAGAATCCCTAGTGTAAAGGATACAACAAAGGAAATAGATTCGTCAGTCCAAGAAAAAAAGTCATAACACAAAATGTCCAGGAAATTTGAAACACCATTTAAAGGCCAAAACTTAGAACAATAGGGACAGAAGATGGAGAAAAATACCAACTCAAACTCACTGAAAACATATTCAACAAAATCATGGAAAAAAACTTTCCCAACTTAAAGAAGGAAATACTTATGAAGACACAAGAAGCTTATATAACACCAAATAGACTAGACCCCCAAAAAAGTCCCCTCACCACATAATGATTAAACCATTAAACATACAGAATAAAGAAGTAATATTAAGAACAGCAAAGGAAAAAGCCAAGTGACTTATAAAGGCAGACCCAGCAGAATAACACCTGACTTCTCAATGGAGACTTTGAAAGCCAGAAGGTCCTAGACAGATGTAATGCAGACACTAAGAGACCATGGATGCCAGCCGAGACTAATTGCCCAGTGAAACTTTCAATCACCATAGACAGAATGAAGAAGACATTCCAAGACAAAACCATATAAGGATATCTACCCACAAATCCAGCCCTACAGAAAACACTAGAAGAAAAATCCAACCTAAGGAAGTCAGATACACCCATGAAAACACAGGCAAGAGATAAACTCACAGCAGTAAATCCCAAAGAAGAGAAACACACACAATACCACCAAAAGACAACAGGAAAGAACAATCACTGGTCATTAATACCCCTTAATATCAATGAACTTAGTATACCTATGAAAAGACATAGGCTAATAGAATGGATACAAAATCAAGACCCATCTTTCTGCTACATACAAGAAACACACCTCAACTTCAAAGACAGACACTACTTCAGAGTAAAAGGCTAGGAAAAGGCTTTCAATCAAATGGACTTAAGAAGCAAGCTGGAGCCAGGCGGTGGTGGCGCACGCCTTTAATCCCAGCACTCGGGAGGCAGAGCCAGGCGGATCTCTGTGAGTTCGAGGCCAGCCTGGGCTACCAAGTGAGTTCCAGGAAAGGCGCAAAGCTACACAGAGAAACCCTGTCTCGAAAAACCAAAAAAAAAAAAAAAAAAGAAGCAAGCTGGTGTAGCTATCCTAATATCTAATAAAATAGACTTCAAACTAAAACCAATCGAAAGAGACTGGAAAGGACATTACATATTTATCACAGGGAAAATCAACAAGATGAAGTCTCAATTCTGAATATTTATGCCCCAAATACAAGGGCACCTACATTTGTAAAAGAAACATTACTAAAGCTTAAAATGCACATCAAACCCCATACACTAGTAGTGGGAGACTTTAACACCCCACTCTCACCAATGGACAGGTCTGCTAGACAGAAACTTAACAGAGAAATAAGGGAACTAACAGACATTATGACTCAAATGGACTTAATAGATATCTACAGAATATTCCACCCTAACACAAAAGAATATACCTTCTTCTCAGCACCCCATGGAACCTAAAATCAACCACATACTCAGTCACAAAGCAAATCTCAACAAATACAAAAAATTTGGTATAACCTCCTGTATTCTATTGGACCACCATGGCTTAAAGTTAGATTTCAACAACAACAAAAATTACAAAAAGCCTACAATCTCATGGAAACTGAATCACCAATGGATTAAGGGAGAAAAAAACAAAGAAATTAAAGACTTCCTAGAATTCAATGAAAATGAATGTGCTAAGAGGAAAATTCACAGTATTAAATGCCCAGATAAAGAAGTGAAAGAAATCTTACACTAGTGACTTAACAGCACACCTAAAAGCTCTAGAACAAAAGAAGCAAAGTCACCCAGGAAGAATAAATGCCAGGAAATCACCAAATTGAGACCTGAAATCAATAAAATAGAAACAAAGAGAACAGAAAGAATCAATGAAACCAAGAGTTGCTTATTTGAGAAAAATCAACAAGATAGTCAAGCCCTTATCCAGACTAACCAAAAGGCAGAAAGAGAACATCCAAATTTAAAAAATGATAAATGAAAAGGGAGACATAACAACAGACAACAAAGAAATTCAGAGAATCATCGGGTCATACTTCAAACACCTGTACTCCACAAAATTGGAAAACCTAAAACAAATGGACAATTTTCTGGATAGGTACCACATAACAAAGTAAAATGAAGACCAAATAAACAATTTAAATAGACCAATAACCCCTAAAGAAATAGAAACAGTCATTAAAAGTCTCCCAACCAAAAAGAGCCCAGGGCCAGATGGTTTCAATGCAGAATTCTACCAGATTTTAAAAGAAGAGTTAATACCAATACTCTTCAAACTGTTCCACACAATAGAAACAGAAGGAATGTTACCAAACTCCTTTTATGAGGTTACAGTTACTCTGATTACCAAGCCATACAAAGATGCAACATAGAGAATTATAGACCGATCACCCTCATGAACATTGATGTAATAATATTCAATAAAATATTGGCAAACTGACTCCAAGAACACATCGAAAAACTATTCATCATGATCAAGTAGGCTTTACCCCAGAGATGCAAGGATGGTTCAACATATGAAAGTCTGTCAATGTAATACAACATATAAACAAACTGAAAGAAAAAAAAAACACATAATCATTTCATTAGATTCTGAAAAGGCCTTTGACAAAATCCAACACCTCTTCATGATAAAGGTTTTGGAGAGATCAGGAATACAGGCAACATATCTACACATAATAAAGGCAATTTATAGCAAGCTAACAGCCAACATCAAATTAAATGGAGAGAAACTCAAAGCGATTCCACTAAAATCAGGAATAAGGCAAGGCTGTCCACTCTCCCATGTTTATGTAGTACTCAAAGTCTTAGCTAGAGCAATAAGACAACAAAAGGAGATCAACGGGATACAAATTGGAAGGAAAGAAGTCAAACTTTCGCCATGATAGTTTACATAAGTGACCCAAAAATTCTACCAGGGAACTCCTACAGCTGATAAACACCTTCAGTAATGTGGCAGGATACAAGATTAACTCAAAAAACAGTAGCCCTCCTATATACAAATGATAAATGGGCTGAGAAAGAAATCAGAGAAACATCACCCTTTACAATAGCCACAAATAATATAAAATACCTTGGGGTAACTCTAACTAAGCAAGTGAAAGACCTGTACAACAAGAACTTTAAGTCTCTGAAGGAAGAAATTGAAGAAGATCTCAAAAAATGTAAAGATATCCCATGCTCATGGATAGGAAGGATTAACATAGTAAAAATGGCAATCTTACCAAAAGCAATCTACAGATTCAATGCAATCCCCATTAAAATCCCAACACAATTCTTCGCAGACTTGGAAAGAACAATACTCAACTTCATTTGGAAAAACAAAAAACCCAAGATAGCTGAAAGAATCCTATACAACAAAGCCTCCTCTGGAGGCATCACCATCCCTGACATCAAGCTCTACTATTGAGCTATAGTAATAAAAACAGCTTAGTAATGGCATAAAAACTGACATATGGACCAATGGAATCGAATTGAAGACCCTGACATTAACCCACACACCTATGAACACTTGCTTTTTGACAAAGAAGCCAATACTGTACAATGGAAAAAAGAAAGCATCTTTCAACAAATGGTGCTGAGATCCATATCTATAACCATGCACAAAACTCAAGTCCAAGTGGGTCAAAGACCTCAGTACAAACACTTCAAGTTACAGTAATGACTGACCTGGCAAGACCTGCCCACTGATATTTACAACAGCAGCACAAATATCATGGGAGTAAACAACCACTTCCTAACACTATCTAAGTCCCTCGCCACAGGATGAAACACACACTTGGAACCATTATCATACTAGTAAGTCATGGGCCTTAGCGTAGAATTTTACTATTATGCTGCTAACTGGACATAGACTTATACTGACTTCAAATAACTTACCATTATATTCATATAGCTCTGGGATCCTATACCACCTCCATAGATCAATGGATCTATCTCTGAAGCAATCTACATGTTTGTATACTGTGGAACTGAATAAAAGTTATGCTGGACTGCATTAAGTCCTAGGATGGCAGGCAAATATACATATGCTTAATGCTTTAAGCACAGACTTAAGACTATCTGAGTCCAATCCTTTGAACCGCATGCAAATTACCCTGACAAATAAACAAAAGTAATAAAAAAAACGATGGGTAAGGAGTTGCATTAGCCATTATGGCAATTGTAACCAAGGTTAAAGACCTACTTTGATCCACAGGACACACATGTTGGAAGGAAACAAGTTACACATAATTGTCCTCTGACCTCCACAAAGCACTATGGCATGTGTTTGTGCAAACAATAGAACATGTGTTTACCTTAACAAGAAAAGTAATGTGCTTTAAGTTTATTACTGAACCACCCTAGGTCAACTTAATGAGTGGGGAGATTTTGGTGCTTAAAATAATTTTATCTAAAGCAACAGTAGCTGCAATTACCAAATGCAGTTGCTAACACCCATTAGAAACTCCTCTAGTGTCAGACATTAGTTGATATGTTTGCCACAGGACAAAGTTGACAATTTAATATACACACAAATTATAATACCATCTATTAGTATAGGAAGATGACAAGGAAGTCCTTAAACTTTAAAAAATACAGAATACATGCACTTGCAAATAATCACTCTAGTGTGAAGATTCCACAAGATACCAAGTTGAGAGTTCCTCCTTCTGTGAAATCCTCCAGTGCTGCAGATTACAAATACCTACATTAAAGGAGTTTTATTTAAAATTCCATTCTCAGCCTGGCGGTGGTGGCGCACACCTTTAATCCCAGCACTTGGGAGGCGGAGCCAGGCAGATCTCTGAGTTCAAGGCCAGCCTGGTCTACAGAGCGAGACCCAGGACAGGCACCAAAACTACACAGAGAAACCCTGTCTGGAGAAAAAAAAATTCCATTCTCTAGGATCCACCTCATAACTGCTCAGAGTTAAGAGTAACTCAAATGTTGAGTAATCTGTAGTAAGTGTTAATATTCTGATCTGCCCCCTTGAAATCTCACCCGTTGGCACAGCCTGATGTAAAAGGCTCATGTTAAGGAAAAACTCCACCCCTTCTCTCTCTCTCCACTCCTATGAAGTCTGCACCCCTCGATTCCTCTCTCTCTCCCTCCCTCCCTCTTTCTCTCTTCTCTCCCTCTTCCCGATCTTTTCTTCATCTCTCTATTATAACAAACCATTTCTGCATGTGGATGCAGTGTCTGGGTTGTGAAGATCCACCTGCCACCCCACCGCCATGCCCGCATGAAGTGGGTTACCCACCAGCTCACTGCTGCACCTGCCCAGCATGCCAGCATGGTTCCCTGCACAAGTGGGATACCCTAGCCAGGACAGCTGGGGGGCTCCTACATGTGCATAATTCGTAACACTGATGCCCAACATCTCCAGGCAATCCCACTGCTTTCTACTGTGCAACAGTAGTCTGTGGAGCTCTGGGATCCTATACCACCTGCCATTTTTCTAGCTGGAGGACCTCAGGGGACTCTTCACCCTACAGCCGTGGTAAGATTCCTCTCTTCCTTTCTGGCCTGCCATTTTTCTAGCTCGAGGACCTTGGGGGACTCTTCACCCTACTGCATTGGTAAGACTTCTCTCTTCCTTTCTGGCCATTTACCTACAACTAAGGATTCGTCTCCTTTCACTCACTGGTACTGTATGTCTTTTGGGCTCTAAGCCCCTCAGCCCCTACCCCTATGCGATGGCATATGGAGGTGGCCTGTGCCCTCTGAATTCCACAGCCCATAGCCTCTATATTGAGGGTCCATTAGCTATCCATTATCATTGACCCTGCTGACCCTCTAGGATGCTGGAAGTCAGTCTGCTGGGCCTTGTACCTCATTATGGAAAAATGCACCTACCTCCTCCCAGTTGCCCCCCCCCCATGCTCCTCTAACCTCTGCTGAGCAATTGCATCACTATCTGCTGCCAGGTTCCTTTACATTGCATGTACACCTCTTGCCTCTACTTCCTCTCCTTGTCTGTAATTCTCTTAAATCTTTTCTCTCTGTCACTTGATTCCTGTTCCACCCACAGGTCTTTGGTGAAGGGCCCTTACCAAGCCCTACTTACTGGTTGCTATGACACTGCTCAGAGCCAAGCCCTTCCTGCCTCCAGCAGCCCGCCTTTCTTCTACTGCCGCTGCTACCAGAGCTTGAGATGGCTACGTTACCTTGGTTCTGACTAACTTTTAAATGCTTCACTTTACCTGTTCCTTATCTGTTCAATTTGTCTTGCCCCCCCCCCACCAAAAAAAGACCATGTGGTCAGTGCTATATTTGATAGGGGCGATCATGTGATCAGGCGGCACCATCTTAAATAAGGACAATCACATGATCAAGGCAGTATCTCGAATGAGGGCAACCAGGTGATCATCTTAAATAGATGTGGTCTAGCCACCATCTTGGCTAAGGTCAAAACAGGCAGGTCATATGGCCTCCCTGCCATCTTTACTAATGGTAGCATGGGCAGAGCAACCGGCACTTGTGCCGTCCATATGGAGGGAAGTTAGGGAATCATCTCCCCTCACACATTGCTTCACCATTATTTTATGGGCCAAGGAAAAGCCCTCCAGCCTTGGCCTGGCATCCCCCAGCTGCCTCTCTCAGGCTCCAGCCATCTGGGTAAAGGGAAGTCCAGTTGCAACATGCCATTTGTTCCTCTGCAGCTGCTCATATGGGTTGGACATGGAGAGGTATGTACTCCCTTCTGGGGCATCAGTGGAACCACATGCAGGTGTTATTGTTATATTAAGATTTTAAATTTCAGATTTTAACATTAATACAATTCTGATACACTTTGGGTCACAAGCTCAGGGTTTTAAATTTTCCCTGGCTACTCATTACCTGCTTTTCCACAATTTGGATTTCGGCACTGATTGATAATACTAATTTATCTAAAATTTTTATTTTTTCCTCACTTGTCTATGCCTAAGGATGGTAATTTTTCTCTCTCCTGGTCTTGGGACTCCTCTTCTTCTCAATTAATAAGAGCATGGGCCAAAAGGCTCCAAACAAATACATAAATTTTAACTTCTGTCTTTAGCCTATATACTTCAGCAGGCTGGAAGTAGACCACAACCTGCAGCACTTTCCCTGCTATGGATGCCAGCAGAGATTCTTGTCTACATGATGTGGACCAACCCAGCCAAACATAACTGTTCCCTAACTCTACAGTCAGGTCAGACAACCACATGCTTCTGACAAATGCCCTATTGCCTAGCCTTTGACTAGACATTCAGCCTTTTTGGGAACTCTGACAACACCACAATGCCAGCTCAAAGCAGTTCCAGAAGAGAATACATCGTCCCATGTTCCCTGTCCAGAATAGGCTGAAATGCTGGGTCAAAAGGAAACCTCCTGACATAGAGAACTAATTGGCTAACTAATGCCAATTGATATTTACTAATTAAAATGGTTCTGCAATAAGACAAGACACTTGACCTTCTTCATGCAGAGCCAGAGATATTGTATGACCTTAAGGGATTATTATTTCTGTATAAATCATTTGGGATGGAATTTCTGGTCCACCAAGAGGATCCTTTTCCTTTTCTCAGTGTTGGGTTGCACCCTCTCTTGCAAGCCCCTTTTTGTCTGTTCTCATTCGGCCTTGGGATCTTTCCCTGTCACTCTTCTTTGCCTTCTCAGGACACAGCTTAAGAAATAATTAATTATTTTGCCAGGGGGTAGTGATGCACACCTTTAATCCCAGCACTCGGGAGGCAGAGCCAGATGGTCTATGAGTTCGAGGCTACCTTGATCTACAGAGCAAGATACAGGACAGGCACCAAAACTACACAGAGAAACCCTGCCTCAAAAAACCAAAAATTATTATTATTATTATTATTATTATTATTATTATTATTATTATTATTTCTATATAAGCCATTCAGGATTATAATCTGGCTGTACTCAAAGATAAGCACCCCCCCCTTCATTACTAACTTCATTAAGATGTAACTAACTGGGAAACCTGTATATTCAGATTTAAGTCATATATATGCTCTCAAAGTTATAAATACATCTAACAGATTTTGTTCCCGCAGTCCTAAAACACCTGTAGAGATCTGAGAATATGGCATTTAATATAAAAGCTTTTTATGATAAAGAGACATGTCAGCTCCTGGCAGCATCCTTTATCTCCTCCAAGAAGATAGATGGTCTCAGAAGAACTTCCACCCAGAAGCTTATGGCAAGACTGGCCACACAGCGAAAAGCTGAGATCCTGTCCAGACTTGGAGGACCCATTGCCCCCTACTGCAAAGTCAAGGTGGGTCAGTCTCCCCAAATTTCTACTCCACAGAAAAAAATTTGTCAGATCTTCTGGGCCTATCAGCTGAACAAGTGCTGCCTTTGGGGCTCCCACCACACACACAAGCCATGAAGAAATTTGGGATTGCTGCTTAGGTAGCTGGAAAGCTGTCTCACTTCTTAAATTTATCCTTCTCGGATCTGATATTTGATTACTACGGTATCAGTTTAACAGCCCCAATCCCAAGATTTTATATATATATGCTCTCCAATTACAGACAGGTGTGCTTCATTCACAAACTTCATGGTACAGGATAGACTGGTTTCAGATATAACTCTGGTGGTTCAAAGTTTTAATATTGATAAATGCAGCTTTGAAAAACTGATGGAACATTGACTACAAAGAGTTCTTAAGAGTCCTTAAATTTCTATGGATTTTTAACCCTTTTGCTATGATGTAAATCCATTCCGAAAGGGCCACAATATCCTCTTGCTGGAAATAAGAATGTCTCCCTTGCCAGGCAGTGGTAGTGAACACCTTTAATCCCAGCACGCGGGAGGCAGAGGTAGTTGTATCTCTGTGAGTTAGAGGTCAGCCTGGTCTACAGAGTGAGTTCCAGGATAGCCAGGGCTGTTACACAGAGAAACCATGTCTTGAGAAAATAAAAAATTTTAAAAAAAGAATGACTCCCATTTTAGCAAGCAGGAACTTTTCTCAAGACCCCGAGGGAATGGAGACCCTTATCCAAATGACTGACTTTGAGAAAAAGGACTTCTTTTGGGGAGTAGACAACTATACTATAATTTCTTTGTCTTACTATTTTGGCCCATTCTGCTCATAATGCTCTCAAAAGGGAAGGTCCTGATGTCTTACTCCTTTCCCATTATACTGTACACTTCTGTTTCTCTGTATTTATTAACTGAACTCTTGCCCTTTTGGCCTCAGTCTCTGGATCTGAATTGTAGGCATTTCATCCTTGGGATCAGGTGTATCTAGTAAATAGCTAACATTCCTGTTCTTAGTGTAATTAGGAGGGAACAAATTAATTCCTGGTTCCATGGATTTTTTTCCAACAAATTATTTTGTTTAGAGAGGTTACCATTTTACACGGTTTTATCCTTTACCAAAGCACACTCAAAATTTCTCAAAAAGAAAGGCATTAATATTGAGAATCATTAAAGATGAAATTAAAAAGGTGCTAGAGATGTGTGGTCTGCAATGCTGAAATGCTGGAACTTTGTCAAGCAGCAATAGTCACCATGCAGACCATGCCATCTCCCCCTTTTTGTTTTTCAATTTAGACATTTTGAAATCATGTTGAAGAGATCTAACAAGGCTTGTCAGTCATTGGAGGATGACTGGAAGGAGAAGGATGAGAATGAGCACAACGGCTAGCATAATGGCTAAGTTGGTAATAAATGACCAAAGGGTTTTTCCTGTCACAATAACTAGATCAATCTGGTTCTTATATGGGAAATAACTATGTAGCAAAAAAGGAAAAAACTCCACTCGGTACTCTTACAAAATCATATAGAAGGTGGCAATGAAGATGAAAATCATCCTATTCTAGGTTCTAAGAAGGTTTCCACCTGAAGTATAATCTGGGGGCAGAAATAAAGTTTTGTGTACAGGTAAGATTCTAGCTTGCTACTTTCAACAATAGTGAACTAAAGACTGAATGATTTCACCAGTAGACCAGGACAAGCTATAAATTGATTTCAAGAGTGGCTATGTGATCAGATGAGAAAGAAAAGGGACTTTGCAAATATCAGGTGTCACAGAAGCCCTTAAAAAGAGACTGAACATATACAATACCAGGCAGTGGAATGATTGACAAGAGTGTCACACTACTTTTTACAGTGTCTCAAAGGTACCAGCTCATTGGCATTCTTACTCTAGCATCAGTCAACTGACACTCTACCCCAAAACCACACTGTATACACACACAAGAAGAGTTATGTTTTCAGCAAATACAACAATCATAACTTTCTTGTAACTTATAGAAGCTAGAAATTAGTTTAAGACAGTCAAAGTAGACCACCCAAATGTTTGTATTATAAAATAGAAGTTCAATAAAATAAATCAGAAATGTAAACACAATGGCATGAGAAAAAGCTATAAAACAAATGACTTGTTATAATTGTTCAAATATCAAAATTTATAAGCATGTGTGCTTAGACCATATGTGTGCCTATGGGAGTTTTCTAAAATTAAGCAAAAGTACCAGAAGTACCAGAGTTGAAACAGTAAGACACTAAGAATGCAGACTGCAGTGATGCTCCCGCACTTCAAAAGTATAGACAGGAAGATCAGGAATTCAATGCCAGCATGGGCCACTGTTTAAAAAATAATAATAAGTAAATAAATAAAACCACTATTGGGCAGATAATGAGAAAGCACAGAGGGTAGAGGGCCTTGCTTCCAAGCTTGGCCTGGGTTGGATCCCCAGGTACCACATGACAGGAGAGAGAGAGAACTTCAAACTTTCACACATGCCCACTACACACAAATAGGCAAATGTAATATTTTAAAAATAAAGAACTAAGGGTGGCCGGGTGGCAGTGGCGTATGCCTTTAATCCCAGCACTCGGGAGAAAGAGCCAGGCAGATCTCTGTGAGTTCGAGGCCAGCCTGGTCTACAGAGCAAGATCCAGGACAGGCACCAAAACTATAAGGAGAAACCCTGTCTCGAAAAACCAAAATAAAAAAAGAAAGAAAGAACTAGGGGTGCTGAAGCAGTAGGATCAAGACTGGGTAAGGCTGGGCGGTGGTGGCGCACGCCTTTAACCCCAGCACTCGGGAGGCAGAGCCAGGCGGATCTCTGTGAGTTCGAGGCCAGCCTGGGCTACAAAGTGAGTTCCAGGAAAGGCGCAAAACTACACAGAGAAACCCTGTCTCGAAAAACAACAACAAAAAAAGACTGGGTAAGGTTACTACAATGACCAATGTCAACAAAGACCAAACAATAACAACAAAAATCAGACTACTTATATTTCTACTTCAGTCTGTTGATTGTAAAATATTTCCTGTGGATTTTTTTTTAACTCACTTGATAAGACTTAATGAATGTAAATCTGTGTTGTTTTAAAGCATTTTTTGTTTTGTTTTTGTTGTTTTTTGTTTTTTGGTTTTTTTTGGGGGGGGTTCTTTGTTTGTTTGTTTGGTTGGTTGGTTTTTTTTTGAGACAGGGTTCCTGTCCTGGAACTCACTCTGTAGCCCAGGCTGGCCTCAAACTCACAGAAATCCACCTGCCTCTGCCTCCCAAGTGCTGGGATTAAAGGTGTGTGCCACCACCACCACCGGGCTTAAAGCATGATTTTTAAAGAAAGAAACTATTTCTGTTTTCACTGGACCAAAAATACTTATTAGTCAGTCAATCAAATTATTGAAATAAAAATATAAGCAAGTTAAATTTTAAACCAAATTTTAAACTCCCTTTATTAAAAGTATAACAAAGAAACTTTATCCTAAGAAGGGGGAAGGTGGCTTCTCCCTAGAGAAACTTTTGGTATAATTTAAAATTGAAACATCTTTTTAAAGAAAAAGCACTAGCATGTAACAACTTGGCCTAGAATTATACATACATTCTGTACTATAAAGGCCGTAGTCCTAACTTTGACATTACAAATTAGTTAGGTAAAAACTAAGCACTGAGGATAGTTTAATAAAGTTATGAGAATCAAAGCCATTTTTAAACTAATTCATCCCATATTAAACACTACCAAGTAAGTTTTCAGTTTGTGTCACTTCTGTGTCAAAACTTAACAGCATAGAGAGAATGTCTTGACTCACCTATTCATAGTTCCATTTTATTTCCTTCTTTGTAAAATTATAATAATAGACATACTACTTATGCTACTTTCCAATGTTAAAATGAGGATCAAATGTATCTCGGCAGTTTCTATTGTTAATTGAAAAATCTGTATGGCTGGGCAGCAGTGGTGCACTCAGGAGGCAGAGCCAGGTTGATCTCTGTGAGTTCAAGGCCAGTCTGGTCTACAGAGCGAGATCCAGGACAGGCACCAAAACTATACAGAGAAACCCTGTCTCAAAAAAACAAACAACAACAACAACAAAAAAAAAAAAAGAAAACCCTGTATAAATGTACTTCAATGAGCATAAGGCCACACTGAATACTATTTATTTAAAAAGACCAGACATTATTAAGTTGTATCTAGAAAGCAAATTATTTCCAATGATCATTACTGAATAATTCTCCATGATACTGGTGTGGTACACAAAAGTTTTCAGTACCTTTTGATGTTTTGGGTGTCTCTTTAGACTTTACCAGCTAAGCATATATCATCCATAAGCATTTTGACAGGATTTCAGATTTTCTGATGAGGCATGCTCAAAATACCTAGTGAATATTTTAGAAGATAAGAACACATTTCCAGAACTAATGGGATAAAAAAAAATCATATAGGCTAGAAACTTCAAAATACTTAGAAGCAATACTCACTCTCTAAAACATGCAGTTTTCCTTTCTACTAAAACAATTTCCAATTTTAAGTAATGAACTATGTAATTTACTAAAATCCCACAAATTCAGGAACTAAGAAATAGTCAATTGAATC
The DNA here is from genome assembly GCF_007827085.1 of Peromyscus californicus insignis. Taxonomy (NCBI): domain Eukaryota; kingdom Metazoa; phylum Chordata; class Mammalia; order Rodentia; family Cricetidae; genus Peromyscus; species Peromyscus californicus. Next base: position 199,977 of record NW_026294503.1, read on the forward strand.
ATTGGTCAACATAAAAAAAAAGTCATCTACCATGTACTCCAAATATACTTTTTCACACTAATTCCAGGAGGATAATAATGGATATTCCAAGGCTGAAGTGTTGTTAACAGTTTCATGGAATCCCTACAAGACACCACAGCCTTCTCTCCTATGGTATTTGTACCATTCTTAAACTGTTGGGATCCTCTCACAACTTTCTTTTCTTTGTTTTTGAACACAATGAAAACAAAAACAGATTCAGGAACTGTGGATCATTCCCCTAGTCCCATAACTCAAAAGGCTGGGGCAGTAGGGTAAACACACAGTACAGCCCAGTCTCAAAGAAAGACAAAGTATACATTACAAACACATGTACAATGAACTTCAATGATTTCAAAGATGCACTCTGAGGGGTTGGGGATTTAGCTCAGTGGTAGAGCGCTTGCCTAGCAAGCGCAAAGCCCTGGGTTTGGTCCTCAGCTCCAAGAAAAAAAAAAAAAGATGTACTCTGAATTCTAGAATAAAGAGTGATTTTATGAGAATAATGTAGGTTTCTGTGGGTTTAATCCATTCCAACAGTTCTATAGTAAGAATGAAAATCTGAATAACAAAAAGAAAAAGATTTATTTTATGGTGTATTTCATTCATGTTGTAAAAGACTATAAAAGAATGGAGTTATGGTATCTGTTTCAATCCAGGAGAAAACATATATGTGGTGGAACATGAATTACAAAGTGAGGTATAATTAAGCAAATGACTAAGTGAAGAAAATGACTAAAACTGCTTGCAAATGGAACTAATGAATAAGGATACACATGAAAAGGAAACAAAAGCCAACAAGTACTTATGAGTTCATTTATGAAGGAAAATAAAAATTAAGAAAAAAATTAAAATGTAAGCAATTAAACCACCAGCAGGCCCACATTCAGTCAAAAATTCCAAGAAATGCTTCCAAGCAAAGATCACATTATAGCTTGACTTTCAAGAGGATCACACAACTCTTGACACATGTATGTTAATGTTGTATGATTAAGCAACAGAATTTGGTGAAGAATAATTTCATAGATACTCACTGCCTCCCTATAATATTTTCTTGAGTGAAAATTAAGGTAGAATGGTAATGGGTGGCATGGGCTACATGGCAACCACTGCTGCTTGACAAAGTTCCAGCATTTCAACTTTGCAGACGACAATTCCCCAACACCTTATTACTTTCATTTTTAATGATTCACACTATGTATTTTGGGAGTTCCCTTATGCCTTTTCTTTTGGGAAATTCTGAGTGGGCTTTGAAGAATGAAAATTTATATACAATGACAGTCTCTTTAAACAAAATAATTCTTTGGAAAAAATCCTTACTACTATGTAACCATATAGTATAATGACTGCACACCGGAATCCCCAATGTGCCCTCCTGATTACACCGTGAACAGGAAAGTTAAAGAGATTTACTAACTGGACATACCTGACCCCAAGGATGAAAAGCATCCAATCCAGATCCAGAGCCAAAGGCCATTAAAGGCAAGAGTTCAGTTAGTAAGTATGGAACAATCAGAATGGTATGGTATCATGGAAGAGGGGTAAGAAATCAGATCCTTCCCTTTTGGGACCATATGAGACAAACAGGCTCATATAGTAAAACTAAGACACAAAAAAACACAATTAGGGAAAAGCTCACTGTTTTTGCTGCATCATGCCCCTTGAGGAATGAAAATTGCTCTTAAATTGTAGTGGAATGTCTGGTCTCCAAGGATGGCCTTTCTCAAGGTCAGGTATTTGGATAAGGGCCTCCATTCCCTTAGGGGCTTGAGGAAAGTTCCTGCTTGCTAAGGCAGTCATGCTGCTTATCTCTGGCAGGAAGAACTTGTGGCCCTTCCAGTTGATGTAAGAGGGTGCCAAGTAGAGTTACTGAACCTTTGAGAACAACAGGCATTCAGATACTTGATCAATGATGGATTGGATCCCCTCAAAGGCAGAATCCTTGCTTAGCCATGGAATGAAAGATATCATAGTGGAAATGGTACCTATCTGAATTCCTTTGTGACCTGGATATGGTAGCAAAGGAGTCTGTGCCTTCCCGATCTGAAGAAATAGCTCACTTGCCTATAGTCCCCATCCTTAAACTGCTCACCCCTCACCCAAAAGAGGCACTTATTGGATTTGGGGACCAACGGAATGGTCACGGCAATAGTAGCACTGCTGGCTATAAGACAACCAACTAAGGAGGCATAAGGAAAAGCTGTATCTTCTCCAATTCATGGTGTGTGTACAATGGTATAGCCATGTGGTCATCAAAATGGAAAACCACAAACTGCAGATAAATAATTTGCTCAAGGGAGGCATGGATGGAAATGACAAAACATAGCAAAGACATCAAAATTTATGTAAACCATGTAAACATGCACACAGGCAGGACAGACAAGACACTTAAAAATAATGAAATAGTAGACAAATTGGCATTGTGTTCAATTAAGACTAGAATATTAAAACTTCCTGGGGAACAAATTCAGAATAAATTATCAAGGATGATAGATCACATAATTAGTGAACTTGAAAGTTTATGCCTCCAATAAAAAATGAGGGGAAATGGAGAACCAAATTAAATCATGACAACCCTATGAGAATAATTATTTTTTAATTTTATAATTTAATTTAATTTTACATATCAGCCACAGATTCCCCTGGCCTCCCCACCCCCCAGAATAATTATTAAAATGAACACAGACTGGAAAATTAAGAAACCTGAGAATATTAGCATAATAGTAAACAAGAAATCCTAGATCATATAAAACATAGACACATGGTTTGATAAAAAGAACCTTAAAGTATCCCGGCAGGTCTGAAAAGAAGCCATTAGAGACTGCTGCCTTTGTCCAGCACTTACTTAAAACTAGATTCAGACATCGAGTATCAGTATTGGTGAAATTATTAAGGCCACTCCACGTAGTTAAAAGGAGATTTATTTAATGGCGTAACTTACAAATTAAGGAATAGGTAGGTCGCGGAGTCTGGGGAAGGTGTATCACAGTCCAGCGGTGTTCTCTGGAGCTCTGCTCAGTCCACCTCTCCAGTCCAGGGTCCCGCAACAGAGAGCGCGCCCGCCGATCCAGATCTCGGGTCCCCCGGCGCCTCCCTTGGCCCCGCCTTGTAGGCGTGACAGTTGCCGAAGTCTCAATGGGGGTTGGAACTTCCAGATCAAAGCTGGAATGGCTACCCACTACATCTCCCCCTTTTTGTCTAAATAAGAAAGTTCTAACCTAATACAAGACTATATACAAAGGAATGGTTATCAAATATTGTCCAGGAATAATGAGGGATAATGACCTAGATAAGATGGAAGTACAACCAATGCAAACAATATCAAGCAAGAAACACATACTAAAGTCCAGAGAAATATAGAGCATAGGTAAATGGCATGTTACAAAGATCCTTCCAAAAGGTGTCCTATCCTAAAGAACCTGAATCTAATACTTAATATGTTCTATCTACTAAGTTGTAACTATAACTGCTAGTCTTCAATCCCATCAAAGACCTGAGAAGGAATATAATGGTACCTGAGAAATGGTACATGGATGCAAACAACTTTCGGGAATCTTGCGAGAGTAGACCGAGACAGCTGGCAGCCTGGACAGTCACCTAATGTTTCTCAGCATTGTTGGTGCATTCAAATTGGCTACAGGCCTAAAGTATCTGACAGACTATTTTCAGAAGCAGGAATTCTGAAAGACCATCTTACCCTGTCTTGGCAGAGTACAGTGGTCGCTTTCCTTGTGTCCCACTTGTCCAGAAAGGATAGCATTGCATTAGTACTGTCAGCCGTCGAGGCAAGGGCAGGCAGTTCTTTGCCCAGTAGGCCATTTTGTGCCAAGAAGACAAACTTCCAAATGGAAATGTCTTAGAAGCCCAACATTCTCTCGGGATCAAATTGGTGCAGCCAGGAGCAATTGTGTCTCACATCAACAGAATTCTAAGTTATTTAAATGCCATATTCTCTAGGTCTATGAAGTGTTTGAAGATTACCTGTCCATCTGACCTATGTATCTGTAAATCTGGATAACCTAACTAACGTAACTATAGAGATGACAAGCATAGGTGACTATAAATCTATAAGTCTTATCTACCGAAATAACCTAAGGACTAAGGCTTCACGTAAACAAGGTAAACAGTCTATAAGCAAGTGCATGGTAAAGAACGATGACTTCAAAATTGTGACAATACACAAGATGTTATAACAGAGGTAGGAGTATATAGTGCGATATGCAATATGACAATAATCTTAAATATATATCAATATACCGAATATCCTAAACAGAAGTAGAACCTACATAAGTATGACAGATATAAATTTACATTTGTATCAATATACAAGTATTTCAAATAAGAGTAGAAATATATGTACATTATAACAAATATAGTTCCATATTTGTATCAATATACAAATTATCTTAAACAGGAATATAAAAATAGTTTACATTTGTATCAACATATAAGAACCCATAACAGTGCAAATTATTTAAGGCTACTATTTTACTAAATTTGTTTACTAGTATACATAATAATCTACCATAATATCTTATACCTATCCATTCCATTTCTTCTTTTTTTTTTTTTTTTTTTTGGAATACTGAGTTTAATATTTCCTTCCACCCCCAACCCTATAACCATCATCCATAACCCTGAGAATTATGAAACCTAAGGGAGAAGGGGCGTCATTTTCTTAGAATTGCTTCCTGCTGTTTAGGGGGTGATGTTATCTCTGTTGGGTACTGTGAGAAAGCTCAGATAGTTAAATCTCAGTTAGACTAACTGTAGGTTCTGCAGTAAGTCTTAGAGTAATGGGTAAGATTGTCTGAAATTCCGGTAAGAAGTGTAGTATGATGATGATTACCATGGCATCATTCTGGATTGGGTAGAGTTGTTGTTGGGGCCCCATCTTCCTTCTGGAGACTTCTGAGATTGCTATTAGAAAAACTTATTTGTTATCAAAATGGAAGATTTGGATTTAAAGAGGACATAGCATGTAAGAAAGGATTCTGAGAAATCAAGAGTAAGCATGCAGAGAATTAGAATCTAGAAGACAATGGTCCCTTTTATTGGTTTCCTTCTGTCCCACACCAGAGGGCTCTTCTGATATGGAACTGAAGAATCTCTCAAACTTTTCTTTTAGCAATGTGCTTGGGTTTAGAGAAGGAGTGAGCCAATTCCATCTCCAAAGCCAGCTTGGCTTATAATTGAATTGGAACCACAACTTTTCTAGATTAATAGAGAGATAGATGTTAGACAGTGAGATTTTACCGTGTGTAGATTGGTACCAATAGATTCTTTCTAGCTCAGTCGGTAGAGCATGGGACTCTTAATCCCAGGGTCGTGGGTTCGCGCCCCATGTTGGGCGCCAGATATTGGTGAAATTATTAAGGCCACTCCACGTAGTTAAAAGGAGATTTATTTAATGGCGTAACTTACAAATTAAGGAATAGGTAGGTCGCGGAGTCTGGGGAAGGTGTATCACAGTCCAGCGGTGTTCTCTGGAGCTCTGCTCAGTCCACCTCTCCAGTCCAGGGTCCCGCAACAGAGAGCGCACCCGCCGATCCAGATCTCGGGTCCCCCGGCGCCTCCCTTGGCCCCGCCTTGTAGGCGTGACAGTTGCCGAAGTCTCAATGGGGGTTGGAACTTCCAGATCAAAGCTGGAATGGCTACCCACTACATATCAGCTATAACATGGTCTCCTAAATAATTTAATTATAAACTACAAATAGATTTCATTGAATGCTTGACTAGTCACAGGGGTCTATCTGCCTGCACCCTTACAGATGTAAGCACAGTCCTTGGATTAGCTAGAGAAAGTCACAGACCAGACCAAATGGCAACAGAATATATACTCTAGTGTTGGGTAGCCAGATACAGCTGCCCAATAATTATTGAGTCAGATCAAGGAACATTTAACAGGGTCTAAAGTTCACAGGTGGTCCCAGACTATTGACAGTGGGTCTTCCATTTAGCTTATAACCCAATTGCAGTTGGCAATATAAAAAGATGGAATGGACTGCTTCAAACCAAATTATTACAACTCAAAGATATCCCTTGAAAAGGCTATTTAAATTGCACGCTGTGAGTTGAACACTAGACAAAGACTGAATAGAGCTATTATTGAATAGAGCTTAGAAAAAGCTATTAACTCAGATTTAGAGATAGAATAACCATATAGTTCTTGACTATGCAGAATAATTCCCTATGAATGTCTTTACAGAAACAAGAAATACTCTAGATTTAAAGAGACAGAAGTTGTGGCACCTGGAAGAAGCAATACAATCTGGACTACAGACAAGAAAGGAAATCTGAACCGTGAACAAGATGGAATACCGCCATGATATCAATCTGCTGGGGCAAAGCACACAGGACACTACTCCTGGGACTCCTCCTGTTGAATTCTGTAAGTTAAACATTACCCAATTAGTCAAGATCAGGCTCGTTAACAACATCATTGTTTGCTTCACCATCACCAACACCACTGAGATGGTCAGAGTCAGAGTCATCATCATCTTCATCAACAGCTAAATCTACAGCAACAGGAACAATGAACAAAACAACCACCATACCAACAGCTTCCATAACAAACAAACCAAGAGTAAACTATGATATTGGTGATTTACCCTACTACACCTTGGATGGATTCCTACCAGAATATTAGAACAATGAACACTCCATCCTAAACCCCATATACACCAGGAATACATTATATGATCAATATGCTCATTGTGAAGCTATTAGCAATATAGTTTGGTATAGCTATTGTGATGAGAAAAGCCCATAATTGCACCAAGTTTGACAGTCACCAAAGACCAAAAGGACAAGGAAAATGCCGATTTTAAAGAAACACATTGAAATATCATTTAACATAAATTTGGAGAAATATCACAGCAGCACCAGCCATCTACAATTTAAACTAGAGAGAAATATCTCTTAAACCATCCTTCTACCTTACTATGAAGAACAAGGAGATAATGAGACAGAAGTTGTGGCACCTGGGAGAAGGCCAGATACGGCAGCAAACATAAAATTCCTCTCAGCACTTTTGGCCTTATACATATGGCAGACAAACCCTGTGTTTGGTTACCAGTACAATAAAACTACAGGGATTGCAAATAAAATGTATACAATAATCAGGATTGAGACCAGAATGAAGAGCCAGGTTACTTAACTGAGGCGACATCAGCATCAACCATAACAAACCCATGAGACAGTGACAGGAGAACACCATGGAAGCATTTTCTCTCTTGGAATGCAATACCACTACCATATGAATGCAAATGCTCAAATTCACTTTTTGGACTATAACCACAACTGAATAGGACAAACATGACTGTAGTGTTTCTGGCTGAATTTCCTAACCTACCCTACTATGGTAAAATGGACATATGGAATAACTGATAGAGAAGGCAGAAAATGATTCGTTTCCACCAATTAATAACTGGCTGGAAATTACAGCATTGGGAACACAACATTACAGACTTTCATTGATCTTGACTGACCTGCTGCCACAACCCTTCATATCCACCACCTGAGGAGAACCCATGGAGACACCTGAACACTTGGTGTTCTATGGAACTCAGATTATACCTTAGCACAGTTAGCCATATTTTATACAGACATGGCCTATATAGCACAATTTTTAATGCAAAAGGCCTCAACCCCCAGATAAGAATCTCTGAGATGGGTACCAAATGATGCAAATAGGACTAATGTACTGACTAATGTCACCTCTTACATATGGGATAAACTCTCAATGCAATCATCCAATTCACACTAGATCTGAGAGAGCAAGTCTTTTCAAATTGCCTTGTAGTCCATCAAGTGCTCCAACTTCAACTGGACTTCCACTACACAAGGTTCAATAAACCACCAATGAAACAACAAATCTAAGTGGTAGAAAAGACAATGTAGTCTAACTAACCTATCCATCATTTTCATACACCATTTTCAGAAGATTTACAACTTGACAAGTACATTTACTGACGTATTTTTAAGGAAAATTATGAAAGCATAGGAACAATGGACTCTACTAGTTATCAATGATACAAACCCATCTTTATAATAACAAAAAAAACCTGATTGCCAAATGAGGAAAAAAAAACTTGTGCTGTGATACCAAGCATACACTCCATGACAATGAAACAGACTTCTCAATTCCACTGAATACACACCAAGAATATCACATACTTCTTTCCTCCCAGAATATGAAACATTAGTTCCCAAACTGTTGAAATTTCAGTCTAGACTTATACCAGCTACCAAATTGATTATGTCAACCCAAGAGTGGATATGATACAATTTACAACCAGAAGATGCCCTAGATACTATAACTCTTTTGTGCCAAGTTATCACATAAAAAAGGCAGACCACACAAACTTACAACTGTGGAAAACTGCAGGTATGATCTTTCCCAACTGAAAACATACACACCTAGGACTTCCCTATTATTTCTACATGATTCTTCCACTGCCACAGCTCAAGGAATGGGACACTGTAAACTTTTGTGGCCCATGAGCCCAAACTCACTACATCACATGCAGGAACTCTTCACAAAGGACCCCAATTTGATGAGTGATATATCTTCCCCATAACATGGAAATCCTGTAAAATCAAAGAAAGCAGCCTAACACCATTCATTGATAGAGGAGAATTGGATGAGAACTACAAATTCTTCACAGCTCACTACAAGGCAGCATTTGTCAACTCCCCTACTTCCCCTCAAATGGTTACCAGAGAGCCCATGGTGATGCCTTGACAGAGTCCACAAAGATACACAGTAATGAGAGCTGATATTTATAAGGCTACCGTCCAGAGAAATTCCTATCTGATGGAGGTTAAGTTTATAAGCAAGACTTATGAAAAATACTGTCTATGAATAACTGGCTGCATCTACCTGTGATTCTCTTGTGTTAGCTCATGGTTTCTCTTTATAACAGTTTAGGATTTGTCACACAAATGCTGGCAGTATATTCCTCAGTTTCTGAGCACTGTTATCCCTGTGTGCTATAGAAGGATGACTTTTCCTACACTGTATTTTCTGGTATATAAAACAAGCTCTCAGAGAACAGTCATTATCTCATTTTTTTTTCATTTTTTTTAAAGATTTATTTATTTATTATGTATACAGTGTTCTGTCTGCATATACACCTGCAGGCCAGAAGAGGGCACCAGATCTCATTACGGATGGTTGTGAGCCACCATGTGGTTGCTGGGAATTGAACTCAGAACCTCTGGAAGAGCAGCCAGTGCCTTTAACCACTGAGCCATCTCTCCAGCCCCCATTATCTCATTTTTTGGTGAGAAACTCTGATACCTGTTTTCTATCAACAGCCCAACTGACAGGGTAAGTTAGCCAAAGAAATGTCCTTGTGAAGAGAACACAGGAGGAACTTTCACAGATATTATTCATGAGAGGAACTGCAGCTGTCTGGTCTTGTTTAGATCAAAGCCCTTCAGAAGACTTGTGGTGAACTAGAAGGATAGTGTAGGTGTCTGTCCTTGTTATATTATAGTCCTTCAAGAGATCAAATAGCGACTTAAGCTCCCTTCAACCCTTATCAGAACCAGCATTTCAATGCTCTGACTCAAAATAGCACTTTACGCTTTGTTTACAGCTTACACACCAGTTTTTGATGTTAAGATCTAAGCTCAGTTAACTGATTACCTTTAGTCCTGGATTTTATGTGACTATCAGACAATTAGTCAACTAAATTATTTTAACCCAATTCGGAGGGGATTTAGTGTTACACTCAGCTCTACCATGGGAAAAGGCTCAGCAGCCCATAAGTTATGAGATAAGTCTCTCAGCCTTGAACAAAAAGTTACTAGACCCATTCCCTAGGCTATAGTAAGCAGAAAATGTATTCTTAGATCTGAAATGTCCCCTTTTTTATGCAGCCAGCTTTTGGTGAATCAGCTCTACTTGCTTCCTCCTTGGTTAACAGGTTGCCATGGTTACTAACTATACCTGGCTGAGCAGGAAGCTGCTTTTTCAGGAAAGCAGCATTCCCTGTGCTTTTTTAACCTTTCTGCATTTTAGGGACTACAAAATATTAGCCTACACTATTATTTACACTTAAGAAATGTAAAATAATGCATACATTGTTTGCCTTTTTCTTAGATCTCTCAATGGTTTAGTTTTCTCCCTTTATAACCTGTGGCAGCCCCTTTAAGAGGTAGTGGAACCTTCAGAGCTGAAGCTGCCGTTGGCTACAATATAGAAAAGTTTTGTTCCGTGTAACTTTCGTATCTTCAAAGAATGCCTGTGTTCCTGAGATGTGACCTTGTAAACTTTTTTAATGTTATCAAGTTGTTAATGAATGGATATATATGCTTGTGAATTTATAATGAGAAGAATAAAGAACACATAGAATGAAGAAACTTGGCCTGTGTGTGTGAAGTTACTATAGAAATCTTTTACCCCTCTCGCTCCTGAGTTTTTCTGAGGAACCCTGGGTAAGGGCTGGGAGCTGATTCTCTGGATCCTTACAATGCCTGGCCTTAGTCTACCTGCAGGACATAATTACACAAAGGATCCAGAAGATCTCACTTACCTTCAACCTCAAATCATGACTCCTACCTGAAGAACTCTGCTCTGAGACTGAATTTAGGAGAATACCAGTCTTCTCCTATTACTCAGGAAATAAGTTTGCTGCAAGAAAATCTTTTATAATTGATAGCTGCTGGAGTTACGTTGGTTAGCTCCTTACTTGGAGTTGGCATAGCATCTTCTGTTCTTTTGGATATCAATACAGATATAGATATAGCAGACACTAGAAATCTTACTTAACAACAAAAATTGACTAATAATCCCTTGTCTGATGGACTAGCTACTACTCACAAACTGATTACCGGCCTTCATTTGGAACTAAATGTCTTAAAGCAATCATTGGCAGATACTAACAAATAAACAGCTTAAAGTTTGAAGAGACTAGCTGCAGCCAGCCAGATCTCTCAAAATTATCTGCTACAACTTATTCAGAAGAAAAGACAAAGAGAAGAATATATCCAAGCAAAACTCAGTTTTCAATGAGTACGCAGACCTATTTCAGCCCTTTTCTACAGGATTTGGAACAAAATGGTAATCTGTAAGTTTCTACTGGACCCAAGGCAAACCTCTTTGTGTGATCATGGATTCTGCAAAATATATTTACTCTTAGTCTATATGAACAATGCAGTACCAGCTTAGTACACACACCTACTGCCTATTAGTCTAACTACAGAGGATATCTGGTACCCAGAGAAACATACCATTTCACTTGGAACCTTTGTGTCCATCCACCCTCTGCCCAGTGAGCTCCAAATGTCAGAACTGACTCCTTATGTATTATTTGCAAACCAACTCAAAGACCAGTCTTTATGGAATGCTACATGAAGGCCTTCAACTTCATAGTTATTATCTACATCATCACCAGGGATACCTTGGACTTCACCTTTTACTCTGCAGAACCTAATTGTCTGGCTATATACAATGCTACTAGAGTTACAACTCACTTCTCAGGACACGTAAACATGTCCAGGATCTCCAGTCTAATCCCTGAACAGAGACATGTTTTTGACTCAGGTACCCTATATAATAATGAACACATAGATGTCTTAGGAAAAGCTAGAAAGCCATTAATGACATCTCCACTGCTCTTTCCTTTAACATGCCACAATTACAGTCAATGGATTATGAGATTACTAGGGATATTGAGACCCTGGGAGGACAGATAGATAAGAGTCCATCATTTATCAGCTGTATTCAAAGCAGACACCATTGCCTTTGCCCATAGTGAGCAAGCTTAAAAAATGCTCTTTATTTGATAAAACTTGTAGGATATTTAGATTTGACTATACCTGATGCCCCACGTGGAACTTATTCCACTGGATAAAGGAAAGTTTTTGGTTTTTTTGTATACATATTGGTCCTCTGGGCATATAAAGTCCTTATGATTATTTTGGGCTTGTTTAATAAGCTTCATTTTAGGAGTAACTTTGACAACAAGCTCCAGAGACTACTATTACCACAGAAGGAACAAACCAAGAACTTATGATTCTGGCAGACATATCTGTGCAAATCATTATTCAAGAAACTTTTTTAGGAAATGTTTCATCTCCATGATGACACCTCAGGCTAGGAATATTATATCCCATATCCTTGGTTCTGTCCTACAACATCATTGAAATTTGCCAAAAGGGGGGGAAGGTCTATATACATTGGTCATACACCAGAGGTGGAAGCCTCTAGAGACTCACCAGAATTCCTGATGTTTATATTCATGGTTTTTTTCATAATATTAACATACAAGAAAACTGAGAAACAACTTTAGAAGCTAATTATGAAGCTTACTGAACTCTTAGTTGCTCTTTTCATTAATAAAAGAAGAAATACCTGGCCCACAACCATGAACCCCAGGCTCTTACTTGACACTATCAAGTTAGGATGATGCTATACTTTGATTGGCTTAGCTCAGAGCCCTACAGCTCCAACAAGGCTATGCCCCCTTTACAACATTTTTGTTTGAAAGTGATTGCATTTCCTTCTATTTCTGAATGTGTTTTCAACTTGGTGCATACCAAACCTGGAGAAACATAAATTTAGGAAAGTAAGTATATGCCAGAGGGATCATAACAATATCCTGTGATCTATCTACATGAATCTTAAAAGGTCTTATTAATAAAAACAAACCTGGAGCCAGGTATTAGGGTGAATGCTGAAAGATCAGAGAGACAGAACAGGCCACAACTAACCTCACCTCGCCAATGCTTCAGCTGATCTTGTTTTCTCAAACTGGAAGCCTCCGAGTCCTCATTCGTAATCAATCTCAGCTGAACTGCTGCTAAAAGCCTAAAAGCTGAACCAGGCTCTATTCTGGTTTTCATGCCTTATATACCTTTCTACTTCCTGGGATTAAAGGCGTGTGTCACCAGGCCTGGCTGTTTCCAGTGTGGCTTTGAACTCACAGAGATCCATATGGATGTCTGCCTCCAGAATGCTAAGATTAAAGGTGTATGTGCCACCGTTTTCTGGCCTCTATGTCATTCTAGTGGCTGTTCTGTTCTCTGACTCCAGAAAAGTTTATTAAGGTTCACAATATATTGGGAGACACGCCAGGCGGTGGTGGCGCACACCTTTAATCCCAGCACTCGGGAGGCAGAGGCAGGGGGATCTCTGTGAGTTCGAGGCCAGTCTGGGCCACAGAATGAGTTCCAGCAAAGGCACAAAGCTACAGAGAAACCCTGTCTTGAAAAACCAAAAAAATAAAAATATTGAGGGACACACCATCACAACATAACATTTTGAATAGTTTTATGTTTTGGTTCCTGAGACTTTTTTTTATATTTATTTGTCTATTAGTACTTAAAATATTCATTGTATGCTTTGTCATTTTCCTGTTGTGACCTGAATTTGCAAATTCCTGTGAAAGTGTAAATAATTCTTATATGTAGCCCCCATTGGCACTATGCCTCAAGGACCAGGGAATGAAATGTAATGAGCATAGTTTAAAAAAAAGAAAAAAAAAAGGCCTTTTAGATATGTAAAAGTAGCTTAGTCAGGAACCCCACTATACTCAAGGCTGTACCCAATAAGCAGTGAGTAATATCACTCACTCAAGATAATCAGACACAGCTCTAGAACTCCAAGACACCACTGGAGAGGGTATAAACAGAAACCAAGAGCAATGCTCCGCTCTGCACATCTGGAGAGACATGACCAAGATCAGCCCAGTGGCTAGAGTGTCTCCCCTAGGATCCTGACCCTTGAATCAGACACTTCTATTAGCAGCTGGAACTGAACTTCAGCTAAAATAGGTCACACAGGTAAGCAGCCTTGGGGAAATAGGCTTAGGACCTTAGTTAGGAATTTAGAGTGTGAATCCTGTGTGATGACCATCAGCATAATAAAATATAACTTTTGTTATACTAACTATGCATATCTACCCTCTTGTTCATAAAAGTTAGGATCATTTTCCTGTGATTAATATTTAGATATTTAGATAAAAGTCTGCATCAGAGTGAGGAAAGGAAAATTTGCCAAACCAAAGGCAAGAAAACAAATTTGTTTTGTTTTGTTTTGGTTTGGTTTTTAGTTTTTGGAGACAGGGTTTCTCTGTGTAGCTTTGCGCCTTTCCTGGAACTCACTCTGTAGCCCAGGCTGGCCTCGAACTCACAGAGATCCACTGCCTCTGCCTCCTAAGTGCTGGGGTTAAAGGCCGCCACCACCGCCGCCACCACTACCAGGCAAGATAACAGATTTTTAAAGAAACATTGTATGACTTGTATTATATATCTAAAGCAACTTGTTTTGCTCTAATTGCTTTATAAGTCACAAGCACTTTTGAAAACAAATTTATCCCCATTTTTATGTGTATGTTTGTGTGTATCAGAGAATGTCTTCCATGTGTATGCAGATGACACAGCAGAAAAAAGTGTATCAGATCCCCTGGACCTGGAGTATAGGTGGTTATAAGCCTCTAAACTTGGATGCTGGGATCTGAACTCAAGTTATCTCCAAGAAGAATGTGCTGACCAACCAAGCCCCATAATACTTTTTATCCAATAATCTAAAAGTCTTTCACAGATTAACAACAACAAAATCTAAATAAATACAGTAAATAAATAATCCTTGGGAACATGATGCATCAATGTTAAGATGTTGTTTATGGTCGATTTGCACCAGAAATTGAATACAATCCAAAAACAATGACCCAAAATTTTTAAAGCAAAGCTGAATTCAAAGCCACATGCAAAATTGAAACACTTCAGAACGCTAAATGGGATTATTAAAAAATAGTACACACATTGACACACTAAAGCTACAATAATCAAGAATGTGTGGGCATATACCCAGGGATGCTCAATCATACCACAAAGATACATACATGCTCAACTATGTTCAAAGCAGCACTATTCGTAATAGCCAGAACCTGGAAACAACCTAGATGCCCGTCAACTGAAGAATGGACTAAGAAAATGTGGTACACATTCACAATGGAGTACTACTCAGCAGAAAAAAACAATGACAGCATGAAATTTGCAGGCAAATGGATGGAACCAGAAAATATCATCCTGAGTGAGGTAACCCAAACCCAGAAGGACAAACATGGTATGTACTCACTCATAAGTGGATACTAGATATAAAGCAAAGAACAATCAGACTGCAACCCACAGAACAAGGGAGGCTATAAAGCAGGGCAAGGGGGGGGGGGGACACCCTAAGATGACTGTGGCTTATAATAAGTTTTGGTTTTACTCAATTACTGGGCAAGCCTCAATGAAATATTTCACTATTAGGATAAGAATTTATACTGTATCAAGCTGATAATAGAAAAATAAATAAATAAAAATGGAAAAAAAGAATGTGTACAGTATTTTTAAAAGAATGAAGGAGATAGAGAGAAAAAGCCAAGACAAATACAGTCAATTTTAACCAAAAGACCAAAGGACACCCAGCCAGGAAAACTGTGATCTTGAGCAATGCTATGTGTATAGAAATTAAATAATTGGGACTTCACAACTCCTACAAAATTAACTCAAAGTGATCCTTAAACTGTTAATTTTCTGACCCTCTGGCTATTGATATTTCTTACGGAGAGGCTCCATGCTCTAGAGCTCTCTCTGCAAATGGAGGCGATCTCCTCCAGAGCTTATTTTGGGCAAACTGAGCCCCAGTGATTCCCAATCACAAAACAATGTTCTCTGCTTCCTGCCACATGGATTATGGCACAAGATGTGGCATCAGCCCTATCTACCTGCCCAACACCATGCAAACCTGAGATACCTCTGCAGCTCAGAAACTCCATTTGTCCCCTGGAACTGAACTTCACTAATCCACACCACGGTGGCTGACAGTAGGAGACAGTTAAAAGCATTCTAATCATGTATTACTTTAGGATGATCCCCATTACCTACTTCCTACCATTTTCTAAACTATCTGTAACATTATAAGATGAACTTGAAAGTGGAATGCAACATTCAGAACTTCTAGAAACTAGGTCTTCAGCTTTGCAATCTGTCTTCCCACTACACAACCAAAAGCAATGCCTGTGTGTGTGTGTGTGTGTGTGTGTGTGTGTGTGTGTGTGTGCACTAGACCATGATTATTATAAGCATCACAGCCTCCCATACCAGGGTGGCAGAGCCTCTCCCTCTTCAGGGAATCCATACTCAGCAAAGCAAAGAGGACAACAGCTACCACCCGGGACCAACAGAACCAGCATGGTCCAACTCAGACAGTTCAGCCAACCTGCTCTTCCTGGACTGGGGATAGTGGCCCCCACACTCACTATGACATTGCTTGTGGTCTCGCTCACAGCTTCCTATAGCAGAAGCAGAGAAGAATCCTGAAAGAGCCTAGAAGCTACCTCCCATTGGTGCTCCTGATTGCTAAGTCTTCCTTCCAGAGTACCTCATTAGCTAGGACCACCCAGCTGGGTCTCAGGACATTAGCAGTTACTGTACTGGGTGAGCTGATATCAAATGACTCAGACAACAAAGGCCTTCCCAGCTCTGCCTTTCCACCCTAGGGTCACACAGGGTCCAAGTCTAGGAAATTGTAGTTTAGTAGAATCTTCCATTCTCCCAGAACACTTCCTGTTTCTCTTACAAGGTACAGGGTCCTTCCTCTGCGTGCACATTTCATTATACAGTCAATGCCCAGTGCAGTCAAACACAGATCACATTCAAACAGTAACTGTTGTTAAAGCAAAAAAAGGCCATGGATTAGAAAACAATGAAGGGTCTATGGGAGGGTTTGGAGGCAGGACAGACATAGTGGAAATGACATAACTATAATCCCCAAAAACTATGTTAAAAAGTTGAAACAGGTTTTATGGCTATGTGCTCCAGAGACCAGTGATTTGTATTAGAGCACACTCAGTACTACTTACACCATTTCTCCCAAGTTGTGCATCTTAAACCTGGAAAAACACAGTCATGTTAGGCAGGGCCACACCATTTTATCCAGTTCTTCTACTTTGGCTGAACTTAGTGTAACTAAGTAGATAAAAGTTCTTTATCCAGATTCTTAATTGCCTTGTCTGTGAACCCAGGAAATGGTCAGTCAGGACCTTTACAGAACATCTAAAATTGATTCCCTCACTACTCATTGCTAATGTCAACTACTCTCAGAGCAGGAAAGCTTTTGTTATGAATTTGCAAGAGTAGGGAACCCCCAGCTGGCCAGAACTCGGTTATCCTACGAGGTGAGGGAAAATATGCAAGGCAGATGCAGTTGGGGGAGGGGGCAGCATGTGGAAAGTCCTTCACACCCAGGTGCTGCATCCACATGGAGGGTTTTATTATAACAGAGAGAGGAAGAGAAAGATAGGAAAGAGGGAGAGAAGAGACAGAGAGAAAGTGAGAGATGTCAAGGGTGCACACCTCCTAGGAGGAAAAGCAGAAGAGAGGGAGGAAGGGGAGGAGTTTTCCCTTAAAAATGAGGCTTTTACTTCAGAACACAGGGCGGCCCCAAGGGGCCAGGTCAGAATATTAACAGCTTTCATCCTTCATCTTGACCTTTCCTTTCTTTGCTGTGACTACAGCTCCTTTAAAGTTGGTCAGTGAACTCAATTCTTACACAAGTCCTTCTTCATTTGTAAATTCCCAATAAAATCTAGAGGAGTTGGAGGATACTAATTCACTAGTAAATTTTTCCTTCTCACAAACCAGCCAAGGCCCAGCCTGAAAGGAGTTGCAAGACTCTTCCCAGCCCTGGGCAGCACAGGCAGGATTAGGTATTCAAAGAAATTCTCAATTATATATTGTGAGGCAGGCCTGAGCTACAGGAGACATTGATCTAAACCAGTGTTTCTCAACCTTCCTAATGTTGTGACCCTTGAATACAGTTCTCGTGATGTGGTGAGACCACAACCATAAAACTATTTTCACTGATACTTCATGACTATAATTTTGCTACTATTATGAACTGTAATATAAATATCTGTGTTTTCCAATGGTCTTAGACCACTCCTGTGATAGGGTAATTTGATTCCCCCAAAGGGAGCTGCAACCCCCCAACTTGAGAACCACTAATCTAAACTGATATAAATAAATATCACTTAAGAAAAAAATGGAGCCGAGTGATAGTGGTGCACGCCTTTAATCCCAGCACTGGGAGGCAGAGGCAGGCGGATCTCTAAATTCTAGACCAGCCTGGTCAACAGAGCAAGATCCAGGACAGGCACCAAAACTACACAGAGAAACCTTGTCTCAAAAAAAAAAAAAAAAAAAAAAGACGGGCGGTGGTGGCGTACGCCTTTAATCCCAGCACTCGGGAGGCAGAGGCAGGCGGATCTCTGTGAGTTCGAGGCCACCCTGGGCTACAGAGTGAGTTCCAGGAAAGATGCAAAGCTACACAGAGAAACCCTGTCTCAAAAAACCAAAAAAAAAAAAAAAAGAAAGAAAGAAAAGAAATAAATAGAATGAAAGTCTTAATGACGGGAAAATAGAAACAAATAGAAATTAAAGCAGTAATGCACTTAAAGAAAATGAAATTTTAAAATATCAATAATTGACTTTTTAAAATGATAAAAAATAATTGGAAGAACACTTTGCTATACTGACTTTGAAACAAAGTAGGTGTTTCTTCCCTGGTTGAGAGAATGCCAATAACAAGACATTTTATTTCTTTGTCCCCTGTAAAATGTTAGCTGCTAAGTGCTTTAAGCTGACACAGATTTACAGCTAATGGCCTGTGTCTTAAACCTATGAGCTGTGTCAACCAGTATTGCACATATCTGCATAGGAGAATTTTCTAACAGGAAACTGAATACTTGGTAGTTCAAGTACACTCCCTAAATTGTACACCCACCAATTCTGTGTCTTCATTCACATGGAAGGAATTAATACATCCTGGGAAATTACACAAAAAATCACTCACTGTGCCCCATCCGCTCCTTCTTTATGATGGAGACCCCTGAAGCTCACTGCCTTAAACTTCAATCTGTGTCCTAGCTATTGCCTAATCTGTTTCCCCCTGCAGTGTACACAGTGCTGTTCCTCCTCTTGTGATCTGCAGGGAGAAGCCCTGCTCCACACACAAATCTTTTTTTTTTTTTTTCCTGTTACTGCAATGGACAGTCTACTATGTAATTCAAACTGGTAATTTTAGAACCCTGTGGTGCTGCAGACCTGTAATCCAAAAATTCAGGTTGGTCAGTCAGGGGGACAGCAAGGGCAATGTGGCTACAGACAGGGTTCAAGTCCACCTCAATCTACATCTGAGACTTTGACTAAAAACCACTTTTCTTTTTTGTTTTGTTTTGTTCTTCAAGAGAGGGTTTTGCTTTGGAGCCTGTGCTGGAACTCATTCTGTAAGCCAGGCTGGCCTTGAATTCAGAGATCCGCATGCCTCTGCCTCCCAAGTGCAGGGATTAAAGGTGTGTCCCACCACCGCCCAGCACTCCAGCATTCAAAACTATTTTTCAAAAAGGCTGGAGATGCAGCTGTTCTACAATATACCTTTAAAGCACACCGGGACTTAAATGATGGTTGTGACCCTGTAATGCCCCCTTGAGCAGCATGTTAGAGGCCTATTTTTTGAAGGGTGGATGGGCCTTTTGGCTGGTTGTAAATCAGGGTGGTCTCCTTTGTTATGGGAATGTGGCTTAATGTCTGGTTAATCTTGGTGAACATTTACATCTTATCCTACTAATCTCTAACAAGCATGGCTAGCATACTACTTATCTTTGGAGTATTTGGGAGGAAGCCCTCCCCTAGCTAAATTCTACTTTGTGTAACTTAATGTCTCCTAAGAATTGATAAATCCTTATACCATCAATTCTATTACCTACCATCAATTCTAATCTACATCACAGTTTAGCAGTGGAGTACTACTCGGAACAGGAGATACAGACAGATTCTAAAACTAAATGTTAAAAATACAGAACTTCTGGAAGATACTAGAGAGACCAGGGCTCTACCAGTTTAGCAAATCTGCCCTCCATAATGATAATACAAGCACTACAAGACCCAGCATTTCACAGTGACTTCCACAAGGATACTTCTAAGCGCAGTCCCACTCCCAGTGATCTGCAGACCCAGTCCTTGGAGTGAAGTTATGCAGAGGCTGCTGCCCAGGCCCAAAGAGTGGCAAGGACTACCAGGCAGGACCAGGAAGGACGTGCAGGAACACGCGGATCTGGCCGCTAGCTCCCACCCAGCCGAGGAAGGACACGGGTTCCCTCGGCTCAGCAGTACGCTCCTCCCAGTCTAAGGATGATGGCCCCTAGCTGAACATGGCCAGCCACTCCTCCCCATCTGGGGACAGCAGCCTCTCACTCACCATGATGCGGCTGCCGAGCTTGTCTACGCTCTCTCCGCAGCGGAAAACACACCGTAGCCCGGGAGCCAACTTCTAACGTCCTCAGGGCTGAAAACACACCGCAGCACAGGAGACAACTTCCGACTTCTTCAGCAAAGGTGCTGAGTTAGAAGCCTGGTGCCGGAAGAACCCTCCCATCTGACTAGCGGTTCCGCTGGAGGCTCTGATTGGCTAGTGAGGCCTGAGTGACAAGAGGGGGTAAGCTGAAAGGACATATCCCTGTGGTTCTCAGCCCTGGCTTCCACCTGAAGCACAGATCTATCCCAGGTTTGCTGGAGATTTGTGGCAAATTCAACAGCAAGTCTCTTGTTAATGCAAACCAATGGGTTCCTTTTTAAAAGGAAGTATACAAATTTAGAAGGAAGCTAATCAGACAATGTTGCACAAGAGGAACACAGGGTATTTAAAGAACATAAACAAATGTCCACAGTAGTGTTGAGACTGATAGCCACAGCAACATATGTGGAAAGAGTTGATTTCTCAGGATCTGAAGCAACCCCTTACCAAAGGCCCTGTCTCCAGATCTTTTCCAGATCTCTCAAGCATTTTACTGGTTTTTGAGATGGAGTTCTGTTTTTGCTCTATACATCAGGCCTTAGACAAACCTCTCAAGGCCTAGGCAGATCGCCAAACTTGGAGAGACCTAGTTTTTCAAGTATCTTCTAGAAGTTCTGCACTTCCCATTTGACATTTAGGTGCAAGGTCTATTCGCAGTTAATTTTGTGGAAGTTATAATTGGCATCTCATGTACTCCATTACTAAGTTGTGATGTAAAAGAGAAGAATTGGTGATATAGAGGATTTACCAATGCTTAGGAGATAGTCACACAAAGTAGAATTTAGCTAAGGGGGGGGGGGCTGTAAAATACCCCAAAGATAAGTAGTAAGCTAACCAGGCCTGTTAGAGGTCAGAATGCTAATTTAAATGTTTGTTTACTTTTTATGTATACTGTTATTGGTCACACATCTGTGGTAAAAACAACTAATGAGATCTTCATCCATGAAGAGTCTAAAGAGAAACCTCTGTGTAAAGATTTCTCTATACTAAGCTTGGGCATCATAGTTTTAAGAGGGATTTCTTAATAGTATTGTACTGAATGCTGCACACATGTTTTGTTATGTATTTGCTATTTCTTTGTATCAACTACAAAGACACATTAAAAACCAAAAGTGTGCTTATAGTAGTAATGCCATGTATTATATGATGGCTACCTTGTATTTTCTCTAAGGTTTAGTTTAACAGATTGTACCTAGGAAATATTATTACATTATCTTATACACAATTTCTATTCAACTTTCTTTCTTTCCTTTTTTTTTTTGGTTTCTCAGTGTAACAGCCTTGGCTGTCCTGGATCTCACTCTGTAGACCAGACTGGTCTTGAATTCACAGAGATCCACCTGGCTCTGCCTCCCAAGTGCTGGGATTAAGGGCGTGCACCACCACTGCCCGGCTCTATTCAACTTTCTTATATTTAATTGTTGCTGCTCAGCACTTTTTTATTTCATTTTTTTAATTTATTTATTTTTCTATTATCAGCTTGATACAGTATAAATTCTTATCCTAATAGTGAAATGTTTCATTGAGGCTTGCCCAGTAATTGAGTAAAACCTAAACTTGTTATAAGCCACAGTCATCTTAGGGTCACCCTTGGTAGGCAGCCTCCCTCGTTCTGTGGGTTGCAGTCTGATTGTTCTTTGCTTTATATCTAGTATCCACTTATGAGTGAGTACATACCATGTTTGTCCTTCTGGGTTTGGGTTACCTCACTCAGGATGATATTTTCTGGTTCCATCCATTTGCCTGCAAATTTCATGCTGTCATTGTTTTTTTCTGCTGAGTAGTACTCCATTGTGTATATGTGCCACATTTTCTTAGTCCATTCTTCAGTTGACGGGCATCTAGTTGTTTCCAGGTTCTGGCTATTATGAATAGTGCTGCTATGAACATAGTTGAGCATGTATCTTTGTGGTATGATTGAGCATTCCTTGGGTATATGCCCAAGAGTGGTATGGCTGGGTCTTGAGGTAGATTGATTTCCAATTTTCTGAGAAACCACCATACTGGTTTCCACAGTGGTTGTACAAGTTTGCACTCCCACCAACAGTGGAGGAGTGTTCCCTTTGCTCCGCATCCTCTCCAACATAGAGACATTCTGACAGGTGTAAGGGGGTATCTCAGAGTCGTTTTGATTTGCATTTCTCTGATGATTAAGGATGTTGAGCATTTCTTTAAATGTCTTTCAGTCATTTGTGATTCTTCTTTTGAGAATTCTCTGTTTAGCTCTTTAGCCCATTTTTTAATTGGATTATTCAGTATTTTGATATCTAGTTTCTTGAGTTCTTTATTTACTTTGGAGATCAGCCCTCTGTCAGATGTGGGGTTGGTGAAGGTCTTTTCCCATTCTGTAGGTTGTCTTTTTGTCTTATTGACCGTGTCTTTTGCCCTACAAAAGCTTCTCAGTTTCAAGAGGTCCCATTTATTAATTGTTGCTCTCAGTGTCTGTGCTGCTGGTGTTATGTTTAGGAAGTGGTCTTGTGTGCCAATGCGTTCAAGACTTTTTTTGTTTTTTGTTTTTTTTTTTTTGAGGGGGAGTGTTCAAGACAGGAGTTTCAACCTGGCCTCAAACTCACCGATCTGACTGCTTCTTCCTCCCAAGTGCTAGGATTAAAGGTATGAACCACCACTACCCTGCTTGGAATGCTCAGTTTGGGTTTTTTTGTTTGTTTGTTTGTTTGGTGTTCGTTTTGTCTTTTTTCTTTTTCTTTTTTTTTTTTTTTTCCAGAGCTGAGGACCGAACCCAGGGCCTTGTGCTTGCTAGGCAAGCACTCAACCACTAAGCTAAATCCCCAACCCCTGGAATGCTTAGTTTTAAAGCAACATATTTAGCTCAATTCCCTCCTAAGTCTCTGGGATCACTGTGGAAGATATAGCAGGAAAAGCATGAAAGGTAGAAGTGTTCTCTGTTCCTCTAGACCCAATACCCTCAGGCTTGTCCCTTGTGCTGCAACAGATCACCAGCCTCCCCACTGTCCACATCTCCTGTGGATCCCACAGAAAATCCTCTCTTAACCTCCCTCCCCCAACTACTTGCTGCATCCCAACCTCCAGCACCAGCAGGCATTCCCTGTGAACACAGCAGAGGAAGGTCAACAAATCAGGCAACACACAGCCATCACACTCTTTCAAAAATCCAAAGAGGAAACAGAAACCAAGGAGCATAACACACACCCAACAGGGACAAATCCAGACCTAATAATCATCCCAAATTCAGATAACCTAGATGCCGGAATAGGAACTTAATCAATAATAGCCAAGGCAATATATCTCCACCAGAGTCCAGCTATCCTACCATAGCAGGCCCTGAATACTCCAAAATAGCTAAAGCACAAGAAAAAGACCCTAAAGCCAACTCTATGCAGGTGAAAGAGGTCCTTAAAGAGGAACGAACAAATCCCTTAAAGAAATCCAGGAAAACACAAATAAACAATTGGAAGAAATGAATAGATCCTTTAAAGAAAGCCAGTAATAAACAAACAGTTGAAGGAAATGGAGGAAAAAAAAAACTCTCCCAGATCTGAAAACAGAAATAGAAACAGTTAAGAAAACACACACAGAAAATTCTGGAAATGAAAAATTTAGGCATGCAAACAGAAACCACAGAAACAAACTCAACCAATAGATTACAAGGGATGGAAGAAAGAATCCCAGGCATTGAAGACATGATAGAAGAAGTGGATATATCAGTCAAAGACAATGTTAAATCTAAATTTAAAAAAATCCTGACACAAAACATTAAGGAAATCTGGGATACTATGAAAAGACCAAATATATGAATAACAGGAATACAGGAAGGGGAAGGATACCAGCTCAAAGGCCCAGTAAACATTTTCAACAAAATCATAGGAGAAAATTTTCTTTATCTAAAGAAAATGCCTATAAAGGTACAAGAAGTATACAGAACAACAAATAGATTAGACCAGAAAAGAAAGTTCCCCCACCACATAATAATCAAAATACTAAACATACAAAACAAAGAAAGAATATTAAAAGCTGCAAAGGGAACAGATCAAGTAACACATACAGATAAGGCTATTAAAATTATAACTGAACTCTGAAATGAGATCCTAAAAGCCAGAAGGGCCTGGACAGATGTGATGTAGACTCTAAGAGACCAGATATGGCACCCCAGAATATTATACCCAGGAAAATTTTTAATCAGCATGGATGGAGAAAATAAAGTATTACATGATAAAGTCAAATATAAACAATATCGATCTACAAATCCAGTCATATAAAAGGTGTTTCTTAGAAGGAAAACTCCAACCCAAGGATGATAACTACACCCATGAAAACATAAGAGTTAAATCATCTCACACCAGCAAAATCAAAAGAAGAGAAACACACACACAAACTGGATAGAAGAGCGTACATGAAATTCTATGAAACTTGAACTTAGTCACACAGGAAATTTTAAAGTTTTTTTTTTTTTTTTTGCTTTAGAAATGTTACTGTTAATTACAATGTTCCATATACTAACACAAGATGGGCTCCTTCGGTATAAAAAATGAAGTAAGTTTTAAAAATATTTTTATTTTCAATAAAATAAATGTCAAGTTTACAGAAATTGTCTAAGAAGAGTGTATGAGAATGCATGACTTTAGAAGGGACCACTAAGAGTCAGGCTGATCTCTAAGGCTTTGAGGCTATCCTGATCTACATAGCAAGTTCTGGTGTCTTGCATGGGCTCACTCTCATGGAGTGGTCCTCAAGTCAGATCAAACTTTGGTTGGACACTCCCATAAGTTCTGTGCCAACATTGCCCCAACACATGCAGAACTTACTGTACGTCAAAGGTTTTGTGGCTGGGTTGGTGTCCATGTTTCTCTTCCAGTAGCCTACAGAGTACCTCCCTGCACCAAAGAGACTAGAATGTAGGTGTGAAGGCTCCATGCAAGCATGAGCTCGACCTCTGCTCATTCAGTGAACTATGTGGATATTGTCCTCAGCAATGGTGTCAGTTTGGGAAGAACAATTCTCTGTCCTAGCCTGAGTTGTTTAGAGATCTCCACAGAATCTCCTCAGCTAATGACCCAACTCAATGTAGACCACTCCTGCCACTGAAAGTCTTGCCTGAATACAAGAGATGGCCAATAGATACTGCATATCCTCATTATTAAGAGACCTCACTGGGGCCACCCTCATAGATTTCACAAGGTTTCCACACATACCCCAAGTGACTCTCAATTCCAGTCGTTTTTTTCCACTACCTTCTCCCACTATCTGCCCACACGTGATTCATCTTGTACACATCCCTACCTGCCCGAAGTCCATCAGCAAAATCTATTCTATTTACTTTTCCTAGGGAGATCCTTGCATCCTGCTTAGAGTCTTCCTTGTTGCTTACCCTCTCTCAGACTGTGGATTATACCATGATTATCCTTTACTTAACAGCTAATGTCTACTTATAAGTGAGTACATATCATCTTTGTTTTTCTGGATCAGGGTTGCCTCACATAGGATAAATTTTTTTTAGTTCTACCCATTTGTCTGCAAATTTCAGGATGTCATTTTTTTTTCTAACAGCTGAATAATACTCCATTGTGTAAATGTACCACATTTTCTTTATCCACTCTTCTGTTGAGGTACATCTAGGTTGTATCCAGTTTCTGGTGATTATGAATAAAGCTGCTATGAACATAGTTCAGCAAGTGTCCTTGTAGTAGGGTAGAGTGTCTTTTGTGTATATGCCCAAGAGTGATGTAGCTGAATCTTGTGGTAGACTGATTCCCAATTTTCTGAGGAACCATCATATTGATTTTCATAGTGGCTGTAGAAATTTGCACTCCCACCAGCAATGGAGGAGTGTTTCCTTTGCTCCACATCTTTGCGATCATAAGCTGTCACTTGTAGTATTGACCTTAACCATTCTGACAGGTGGAAGATGAAATCTCAAAGTAGTTTTGATTTGCATTTCTCTGATGGCTAAGAATGTAGAACATTTCTTTAAATGTTTCTCCACCATTTGAGATTACTCTATTTAGAATTTTTTTGTTTAGATCTGTACACCATTTTTAGTTGGATTATTTGGTTTGTTGGTGTCTAGTTTTTTGATTTCTTTATAGATTTTGGATATTAGTCCTCTATCAGATGTGCAGTTGGTGAAAATCTTTTCCCATTTTTGTCCAATTAATAGTGTCCTTTGCTTTACAGAAGCTTTCAGTTTTGTGAGGTCCAATTTACTAATTGTTGATCTTAGTGCCTGTGCTATTGATGTTTTGTTCAGAAAGTCATCTTCTGTGCCACTTTCTCTTCTATCAGGTTCAGTGTATCTGATTTTATGTTGGTATCTTTGATCCACTGGACTTGAGTTTTATGTAGGGTGATAAATATGAATCTATTTACATTCTTTTACATGCAGACATCCAGTTTGACCAGGACCATTTGTTGAAGATGTTGTATTTTTTCTTATTTCTGACTTCTTTATAAAAAACCAGATGTCCAATGAGGTGACACAGAGACCTAAGGTAGAACCAAACTCAACTGGTATAAAAAAAATCAATGAAATTGTTCACAGTGATATTCTGCTATACTCGTAGATGAGTGCTTTGTCATCAGAGAGGCTTCCTCTGACAGCAGATGGCAGCAAGTGCAGAGACCCACAGACAGACACTATGTGGAGAGAGAGAGAGTCTAAACTGGAGGTCTTCATCAGGCTCCTTCTCCTTGGAACTCAGGGAATCCTAAAGAAGAGTGGACAGAAAGATTGTAGGAGTCAGAATGGAACTTCACCAGGTCCTCTGTATATATGCTATGGCTGTTGGCTTGGTGTTTTTGTGGGACTCCTGACTGTGAGAGACAATGGGTCTCTGACTCTTTTGCCTACTCTTGGAACATTTTTCCTCCTGTTGGGTTGCCTTGTCCAGCCTTGGTGTAAGGGCTTTTGCCTTATCTTATTGTAGTCTGTTTTGTTGTGTTTGGTTGCTGTGTCTTGGAGATCTGATCTTTTATGATGGAAGATGGAGGGGGAATAGATCTGGGGAGGGGATGTGTGTGGAGTGCTAGGAGGAGTGTAATGAAAGGAAACTGTGGTTGGGACATATTGTGTTTGAGAAGAATCTATTTTAAAAACCAAAATATGGGGTTAGAAAGCTACAGTGTTTCTTAATTTTCTAGAAATTTTTCAACATTTACTTCAGTTATACAAAATGATATGAAGTTTATATGTAGTATAAACATTAAAAGATAGTAGGTAGTAACTATGAGATCAAGCCATATTGTATTTATTCTTGCTCATAATATTGTTAAGATTAGAATTAAACACACACAAACAACCAATAAACTATAAGGTAATTACTATAGTTGTAAATACATAAAACTTGTGCCAAATAACTAATAGCTATCATTTCAAAATTTCTAGTCCATAGATTTTGAGTGTAAAAATTATCCAGAGCTAGTCATCACATGCTAGAGATATACAATGAAATGTCACACCATAGCCCATGAATACATACTATAAAAACAATTAAAAGTGAAAAACAGTGCTGTAATAGTAACTCATGGTAAGGTGAGTACCTAGATTCAATCCAGAAGATTTGTCAATCCAGAAGGATCTGACAAATTCTGAGCGTTTTCTAAAGAAGGTCCACTGTTGATTATTTTTTCCCCAATCCACAACTCTTCTAACTCTATGACCAAGAAAATACAAAGAGCAAACTCTCAAGCTGTATGTCAGTTTTAAAGTTATCAATATACAATGATCATAGTACCCTCAAACTTGCCACCTCAAGTGTATAAACGGACCTCAACTGTATAAAAAAGAAAATCATCAATTATCTAATATATAGATTTAGTATGTTACACAAAGTACCAATAAAAGATACAGATTGGACTATGACAGTGATGTACAAACTGCTGTACAGACACATCAATAAATTACCAACTTGTATGAACACATAGCTATTAGAATCTTATTCTAATTTCTTCATACAAAGAAGACACTATTATAACAGAAGACTTCAAAGACAGGTACATCAGGAATAACACCATGACTAGCCCTACCACTTAATTACCTACAAATTTTACTTCCTTAACCAAACAAAAATTCCTTTTGGTTCTATATGGCTAAAAGTAAAACATATATAGGTCAAAATGTTCAGATGAAAATTTAAAACGATACTTCAAATACCTGTTAAATCAAAATGAGAGCAGATTATAGAAACTAGGGAAGATGGAGCTGCAACTACTTGCTACCATCACCAGACAGAAGGCATTTACAGAAGTACCTATCTATGTCTGTATCACGACTCCCCAGGTATTTCTGAATGCCATGGTGGGAAGTATGTGTAGCTAATGGAGCTGGTATAACAACAATTTATAATATAGAACAGTCTCTCCAGCAAAGAATTGCCTGATCCAAAATGTCACTAGTGATACAGTAAATCCCAATTGAGGTTTCTCTAAACTTAGAGGAATTATACTATTAAGTGCAGAAAAATATAATCCCGACACAATTAATACCAAAAGAAAAATTTTATTTGTACAAGTCTGAATATAAGATTGTGAAACCATTTTCACTATCTCTTTATATGTAAGAATCTTTAGACTCCTTTCATTTCCTGAAAAGAACACACTCCATGAATTATTCTAGCTAAATAAATGCCAATAAACTTCCAACAGGTTTTGGACAACATCAAATGATTAAATGGGATACTGGTTTTATTATTACAGTAACATATACAACCTAGTGAAAAAATTAAACCGGAAAAATGAAATCCAATGTAGCTAAAGTTCTTTCTCAACCATTATTTAAAACTTTAAAAATAGGCTAGGTGGTGGTGGTGGTGGTGGTGGTGGTGGTGGTGGTGGTGGTGGCACACGCCTTTAATCCCAGCACTTGGGAGGCAGAGGCAGGCGAATCTCTGAGTTTGAGGCCAGTCTGGTCTACAAAGTGAGTTCCAGGACAGCAAGAACTAAGCAGAGAAACCTTGTCTTGAAAAACAAAAACAAAAAAAAAGAAAAAGAAAGCAAAAATATAGATATGATAGGATAAAAGGGTAGATTATTGAATCTACTTTTAAAGAGCAACAACTTGTTTAAAATTGCTATAGATTTTAGTTTATTACAAATTTATAGTTAATTTTGTTATACTGTATAATATATATATATATATATATATATATTTCTACTCTTGTTTAAAGTATGTTTATGCAGTTCGTTTGAAATTGTAATGTATAATTAAGACATATAGATTAATAGTTAGTCATCCATGATAATAAAACTTATATTAGTTAAGTTTTCTAGGTACACATAGATATATTTCAATTAGGTAGGTTATCTTCAAACACTTCAAAGACCTACAGAATATGACATTTAAAATGTTTTAAAAACTTAGACTTTCTGGACAGTGAGACACATCTGCTCCAGGCAGCACTGATTTACTTCAAAGAGAAAGATGGGCATCAAAGACACTATATGAAGATTATCTTCTTGGCAAAAACAGACATTTGGCCAAGAAACTCCTCTTGCCTGGACTGCTGATAATATGTTATATAAACTGGACAAGCAGAACCCATAGAAAAATGACCAATAAATTTGCCAAAACAAAGCAAAATGGTCCTTCAGTTTCCTACTTTGCAGAGGAGACTACCAGATAGTCGACAGGACTCAGGAAGAAGCAACTCTAGGCCTATAGGCCGAAGGTAATGCCCCAATGTTGCAGAGACTGTCCAAACAGCCAGCTATCTGTGTCATTCTAGAATTTTGGAAGTTGCTTACAATGATTTTCCTGTTTACCTAGGTAATATTATATCCTTCTGGGGTCTTTGATGTAATTGAAGACTAAATAGTTACAATTACAATTTTTCTTCATTATGATAAAAGATAAATTAGGTATAAAACTTTAGACTCACAAATACAGGATAGATAGAATATTTTCTTTAATTTTGCCAAATACAAATAGACTAGATATTATAACTGTAATTCTTCTTGATAACTGTTTTTGTTGTATGTAATTTTACTAGATTAAAGTTAAAACCTTCCTTTTTTATTAGACAGAAAAGGGGAAGTGCTGTAGGATGGTATTCTGTATGCTGTGAATATGTGTTGCTCTGATTGGTTGATAAATAAAACACTGATTGGCCAGTAGCCAGACAGGAAGTATAGGTGGGGCAAGTAGACGAGGAGAATTCTGGGAAGAGGAAGGTCAGAGTCAGGAGTCAGGAGTTGCCAGCCAGACACAGAGGAAGCAAGATGACAAGGCATAACTAAGAAAAGGTACCAAGCCACGTGGCTAAACATAAATAAGAATTGTGGGTTAATTTAAGTGTAAGAGCTAGTCAGTAATAAGCCTAAGCTAATGGCCAAATATTTATAATTAATATAAGCTTCTGAGTGATTATTTTATAAGTAGGCCATGGAACTGTGGGGGCTTGCCAGGACCAGAGGAACAATTCTGACTACACAAAAATTACATACTTTCATCACTCCAGCCACAGGCCTACTGACTCATTATTTGTACATATAGGAATTTAGTTTCAGTTAAGTGGCAGATGTGAATTATAGAGTGAAATGGCTGAAAACCACCCAATATTCAAACAGCAGATGGCTAATGAATGGTACATTGAAGTGGAATGGTATAGACAATAATTTAACAGAGAATCATAAACTTACTTGGAAGCAAATCCCTGAAATATGATTGAACAACAAGAAAAAATGGGTTAAAATAATAAATAATCTTATTTTTGGTAATAATACAAATGTGGCTGATTTCTATACACACACACATATATAGTAAACAAAATATGTATCTCAAAATGTTCCTAGTTCATGAAAATTAAAAGTTTAGCCCTCTAACTCTTTTTACCCTTATTTTTTAGAGTCTTACTATGTATCCTTGGCTGGCATGGCACATACTTTGTTACTAGGATGGCCTGCAACTCATAGAGCTCCATAGAGAAATTATTATTGCCTTCCTAATACAGGGATTAAAGGAACGCATGCCTCTTAGGGTTTGACAGTGGAAGAAAGGGGTACCTTGGTGGATTGGGACAAAAAAATGCCACAAAGTCACACCACTCAACAGGCCTCACACAAGAGATATATTAGGGGGAGGGGGGCTTGGTATACAAAGGCTGCCTCTGAGCAAGGCTGGAGGAGAAAGAGGACAGGCCATGAAGGTACTGGCTTTATAAAGGGGAATAATACATGTGCATAGGGAGAATACAGGACTCATGGCAACAGTTGAAATGTGTTGCATTTGGCAGTTGATGATAATGTGGTCATTGTTGCTGAGTTACTGGAGGTGGGCTGAATGGTGGGTGGTTTCCAAGAATGACATTAGACCTTTCCAACTTTTAAACTTATAAACAGGCCTTACTTTAAAATCATGAAAAATTTAAACTTTGAAAAGATGCCAACATATAACTGAACACACACAAATCTTCCCATCACTCTTTCAAAATTATATCTCTTAGCTTTTACCTGTATAAACTCTACACCCAGAGAAGACTGACTAAAATAGGTTAGCACTACAGAAAAAAACACAGCAGACATAGACTTCCCTCTTAGGAACCACTAGCCAAACCCTAGGTACAATGTACTGGCTCAATTCAGTACAGTCTAATTCTAGAAACTTTCACAAGCTCACTATATTTTCCTTCTTATGTCTTTATTTTAAATGTTTTTTTCATGCCCAGGTATGTTACTTCTCCATGCTTCCTGCCCACTAATTGCACAAGAGACAATGTTAGCATTCAGGCATTTACTGCTGCCTGCCCTCAGGGACCTAGAAGGACATGTCATCAGCAGCAACCAAGATGTGACACTGTTGCTACTGCCACTACTTAGTCACACAATCCCCCTGTACACATATACTGTTTTTCCTTATAAAAAGCAAGCCCTTCTCTCCACGCTCTCTCTTACCACCAAGGTATTTTCCACTGTTAAATCATTACAATAAGCTATATGTTATTTAATTACTTCAATAGGAAAAATCTGTCTCATTTTCATTTCCTTGACCAAAGTCAATTAGTTACCTGAGACAAAAGTCAACACAGGATTAGAACCCACATTTTCTGTCTCCAAATAAAATGTTCTGTAATTCTTTCTAACTTAATACTTTAAATTAGTTCCTACAAATTAAGTGCAATTTTAGTCCTATTTAGAAGATTTACTGTATCTTTTGCTACAAGTTCACCCTAATAATCTGCGAACTGAGGAGGTGGATCATGGAATTAAAGGTCAATATCAGCTACATAGCCACTTTGAAGCTGGCTAAGCAAAAATAAGTGAAGAAAATAACAAGAAAATTAAATTTCATCAAACCTCATTACTTTTCTCATTCAACAGCTACAGAAACCTACAACTTATACCCATTCTAGGTATTTGAAATATCCATTTCTAAAAATCCATAATGAAATTTAGGTTTTAATATTTACACTACATTCACATCCTATTAAACCTGGAAAGCTAACACCTCTTTTACTCAATATTAAATGATACTTCAAGATTGTATAATCCTAGACAGAGAGCTTCAAGCATTCAAAGACTGATGAGGAAAGAACAAGCTAGTCTGTCTTTTCAGGAAGGACAATGATCTCAATCTTAAGTGGTCAGCCCCTAAACACATACAAATGCAGGCAACATACTAAATTTAGTAGGGCAAGGTGTATGTGTATGTATGTATTAGTGTATACACAGCAAAGATCAACATAGAAGAATATATCATAAATTTGCAAAGGTGTGCCTTCATCCACTGAACCATCCCATCAGCCCAGTACTTTCAATTTTGTTTTTATTTCTGTTTTCCCTTTTATTGAATATAAATTCTTTTCTCATAAAATATATCCTGATTGCAATTTCTTCTCCCTCTATGACTCCTAGTTCCTCCCCTCCCATCCAGATTTGCTTTCTTTCTGTCATTTATTAGAAAATAACATACTTCTCAAAGATAGCAACAAAACAGAACACAATAAAATATAATAAAACAAAAGCCATCATATGGAAGTTGGGCAAGACTAACCAACAGGACAAGAGTCCAACACAAGACACAAGAATCAGAAACTCATTCATAAACCCAAGAGTCCCATATAAACACTAAGCTGAGTGCCACCACAGATCTGCAGACCTCTGCAGGCCTTGTGCTTGCTGCCTCAGCCTCTGTGAGCTCCTGTGAGCTTTATGCACAATGTATGTAGAGGACCTTGATTTCATGGTGTCCTCCTTCCCCTCAGGCGCTTACACTATTTCCACCTCCTCTTCTGAAGGGTTCCCTGAGCTCTGAGGGAAGGATATGATTGGGACCTCCTATTTTAGAACTGAGTATTTTCAGTTTTAAAATTAAACCCACCAGAAACAAAAATTATTATTTGACTAACTCCCAGAAGTTTTGAGGGGCAAAAATTAATCATTCTGATGTTAAGTATTTTTTAATTAGCATACCAAGTATTAGTTTTCTTTATAATATTTTTAAAAGACAACTTGTTTTTGAAGACCCCCCCCTCCAACATTCCTACCCTTTTGTACCTTTCCATCCATAATTGACTTTTTGTCAGTTTTCCTGTCACAGGCATTCTATTATTACACTCCCTATCTCCATTAGGACAGCTGTTTTCCCTTTCTCCCTTATAGTTCATGACCTGCCTATAGCCACATCACTGCCACATAGTACATACATAAAAAGCTAAGATCTGGGGACTGAGGAGATGGCTCAGTCTGTAAAGTGATTGCTCTACAAGCATGAGGACTCCAGTTCTACTCCAGAATCAGTTCTGCAAGAATTCCTTTCCCCGCCAGGCAGTGGTGGCGCACGCCTTTAATCCCCAGCAGAGCCAGGTGGATCTCTGTGAGTTCGAGGCCGGCCTGGGCTACCAAGTGAGTTCCAGGAAAGGCGCAAAGCTACACAGAGAAACCCTGTCTCGAAAAACCAAAAAAAAAAAAAAAAAAAAAAAGAATTCCTTTTCCCAAAGTCTGGCAATTGGACAAAACTGGCATTGCCTCCAGGGCTTGAAGAAAATTCCTATTGCTAAAAATGTGTCTTTCTCCTTATCTCTGACAAAAGGGACCTGTTGCTACCATTAACATATGACTGTGGTGTCTATTAGCATGGCAAGGGTGAGGCTTCCTCAGGTCTACTCATGAGCCCCACCTCAACTCACAAGTGCCCTTCATTCCAGGTGAGGCAGGATGATCAGAACTGGATAAGGCTACTACAATGAAACCTTCTGTCAACAAGACAAAACAAAAAAAAAATCAGACTGCTTATATTTCAACCCTATTCTGTAGATCACAAAAAAATTTTCTGTTGTTTAACTCTCCTAAGAAGAGTCAATGAATATAATTCTGTCTGTGTTATTATAAAGCATAATTTTTAAAGAAAGAAAAACTATCTCTGTTTTCACTTGACCAAAAATACTTATTCATCAATCAAATTGTTGAAATATAAATATCAGTAAATTAAATTCTGTATCAAATTTCCAACTCTCTTTGTCAAGAATTTAATAGAGTAAGAAAGTTTATCCTAAGAAGGGGGCAGGGTGGCTTCTTCTTGAGAAACTTTTGGTATGATTTAAAGTTGAACCATCTTTTAAAATAGAAGACACTAGCATGTAACTGCTTGGCCTAGAGCTGAACACTTCACTATATGGATGATATATTAATGGCTGCTAAAGATAAAAAACTTGTTTTTGATGCCTTTTCTAAATTACAAAAGGTTCTTAGCCTAGTTAATTTACAAATAGCCCCAGAAAAGGTACAGGTATCCTTTCCCTATCATTATTTAGGTCATGAATTGTTACACACAGGCATATGTCCACAAAAGATTACTCTGCGTACAGATCAGCTATGCATGCTTAATGATTTCCAAACCTTTCTGGGAGATATTCAATGGCTTCGGTCCACTTTAAAAATTCCAACAGGTCAGCTTCGCTCTTTGTATGATGTCTTAAAGGGTGACCCTGACCCTTTATCTCCCCGTAAATTAACAGCTGAAGGGCATATAGCCCTACAATGAGTGCAAGAGGCCCTGGAACAGGCTCACGTACAATATATAGATCTTTCTTCTCCTTTATTGTATTTGATATATTGTTTTACTCATTCACCTACTGGAGTGTTTTGGCAAACAGGTCCTATTCTATGGGTACATTCCCCAGCTTCTCCAACAAAAACCATCACTCCTTATCCACAGGCTGTTGCTCAGATTATATCTAAGGGAATCAAGATCAATGTTCAAACTTTTGGTAAGGAGGCAGATATTGTGGTGACCCCATACACCCAGTCTCAATTAACATGGTTGCAAGCTAATGATAATGATTGGAACATATTGACATGCTCCATGCAGGGTTGGTTTGATACTCACTACCCCTCCAATGATGTGTGTCAATTTTTTAAATTGCATCCTGTTATATTTCCCAAGATAGTACAGATGACTCCTATTCTTCAGGCCCGTGTGGTATTTACTGATGGCACTTCACGTTGCTGCAGGCCGCAGGAATATATCATAAGAACTCAGCTGGTTATGGCAAAGTCACTATCTGGAGGAATCAGGGAATTCCTCCAGAGGAAGCCAAATCCCAACGAGTTTTTGGTGTTACTTGGCTTGTTATATATCAGCTGTCTTCTGTTATGAAAATCATGTGTGCCTTCATAGTTTTCCCAATTGACTTTTCCCTAAGAAGGGCTAACAGTGTGGACTGATCACTCCCTGGACATATACATTCCAGGTATTTGGAGAACAGCCTCAGGAAAGGCTTTCTCTGGAATCAGATATCTCCCTTGGCCACTTTCAAGGACTAGCAGTAATAACAGTCCACATGCAAGTCTCCTGATTTAAGGTAAATTCCACAAGGAGACACCACCTAGGTCAGGTGGATGTTAAGTAATAGCTTTACACAATTCAGCTCGGACCCTCCTTTATTACAGCCTTACTAACTTTACAGACTGCTAACTCCTTACCTAACCACTTCTAGGAATATTTAGATAACCTTCTGCACTGACAGCTATGCTCAGCCAGAACACCAGTTCAAGCCTCCCTGTAATTATTATCATTTTACAGCATCCAGCCAGGTCCATCCCCAGTTGGAGGAAAGCACCTTATCAGAGATACCTCCGTACTCTCTAAGAACAGACTTAAGCATCCAGGCTACCTGTTTGAGAAGGCCTGGTGGATGTGCCAATTAAGCCTTACTTCCTCTTTTCCCAAACCTTACCTGTAGTTCCAGATCTCCCTTTAACTATCACCAGAGGCATCTAGCTGTACACAGGTTGCCTAGCGACTGAGCACATTTTCCCCCACCCTGCAGAAAAATGGCAGATAGCTTGGACAGATAGGAGCCACAGGAAAAAAGAAGACAGTTTTATTTTCTCCCACTGACCTAGCAACTTATAGATTCTTAACATTTTCTACTAATCACGTTTAAGAGTTTAATAGTTGAGCACATAAGATCCCTCTTCCTAGATATTACCTGAATTTAGCCTTTAGTTAATTCATTTCCCCATTGGTCACTTACTTCCTTTGGGGTTGCCTCCCTATGTGATTCTTATCACCCTTCCCTTTGACCCTGGAAGCCTGGTTTTGCACTGCCAAGGGAATACTGCTTGTAAGTGTATATATACCAGGACTTCCAGGGCACAGAGGATGGAGAAGAGAAAAGAGAATGGAAGAACTAGATGGGTAAGAACTTGAGAGGAACAAACTGAGATGGGGAAGAACTAGATTGAAGGGCTAAAAGAGAGGACTAGAGGAACGAGATGGAAGATGAGGAAGAGCCAGATGGGGAAGAACAAGATGAGGAAGAGCCAGATGAGAGAGAAGGAGACAGGAGAGGAGCTGATAGGGGAAAGAACTAGATAGATGAGAACCTAGAAGGGACAGAACTAGATGAAGGAATTAAGATAGAACCTAGAGGGGACAGTAGATAAATATAGAGAAATCAGGCAAGAAAGGAGCTAGACATGAGAGCAGAATAGAAGCTGTGTAGAGAGAGAACTATCACAGAATAATAAAGTGTATGAACTAAGGAGTTTCGTGTACATAGATTCATTTCTTCTCATCAAAGATTAATTATCAGCTGGTTGTAGATTCTTCTCGGACCTTGGGAGGGGACTATCGAGGGGCTGGTTTTGCTGTGATGGTTTCTGGTAACATAGTGAAGAGAATGAAAATCCAGGGCACTTCTGCCCAGATGACAGAGGTACAGGCACTGTTGCTTGCTTTACAGATGTTTTCTGATAAGAGTGTAAATATTTATACTGATGGTCAATATATGGCACATGCCATTATGCCTTTGGAGACAACAGCCTACATACCATCTATTTCTCCCATTCATGAATATTTATTGCAACTACAAGGACTCATATGGCCCGCTCACATAACCTTTATGTGAACCATATTAGAGCTCATACCCAGTTGCCTGGACCTCTAAGCAAAGGTAATCAGAGGGCTGATGCCATTACTCATATGACTGTCACATTAATTTGTTCTGCCTTTAAAAAGGCTACTCAGTTGAATCAACATTATCATCTTAATGCTGGATCTGTTCGTCATCACACAGGCATAACCTGGGAACAAGCCATCCAGATAGTTAAATCATGTCCTATTTATGTTGAATTTTTACCTGTTCCTCATTTGGGAGTTAATCCCCGAAGACTTTTACCTAATCATATATTGTTGTGCCCAGATCGTGACCCCCAGAGAGACCACCAAAGACGAGCATGCCGGAATGCAAAAGCAAGGTTTAATTCTGGATATACAAGCCTAGGCAGGGACTTCATCCAATACATTCAACTCAGTGGAGGCTAGAGGAAGTGCCCACCTGTCTGCAAGCTCAGTTTTTAAAGGGAAAAATCACAAGGTTACATCATTTAGGGGTGCTAGTATGGGTACAATTCTGATTGGCTCGCTTGTAGGGACTTCTAGAAATTATTTCTAAGGGAGTGGTTGCCCGCCACCATTTCTCATTGGCTGCCCTCAGGTGGGGGCATTTTTATGGTCAGTTACCTTGGAAACCATGGAGAGGACATTCCATAGTCTAGCAGGCATTACCTCGTGACTATCTTGTGACTCTGTACTTTTACACTTCCTGGTTTCTGGAATCTGAATTGACTTGTTTCAGTAACTATTGGCCTATTCCTAGAAGGAGAAATCTTAGGCCTTAGTTTTTGGGTGAAAGCATTTTGGTCTTATTTCTAAGATGGCTCATTTTGGTCTCACAATATGACAGATGGACGTCACACACATGCCTTCCTTTGGAAAATTACAATATGTCCATATGTCTATTGATACATACTCTTCTCTAACTTTTGCTTCTGCCCATTCAAGAAAAAAGGTTAAGGATGTAAAGAAACATTGTCTTCATGCTTTTGCCTATATGGAAGTGCCAAAATGCATAAAGACTAATAGTGGTCCTGCCTACAGTAGTATGGGATTTTCAAAATCTGCCAAGACTTTTCTATTGTTAATAAGACTGGTATTCCTTATAATCCTCAAGGACAGGCTATAGTAAAATGCTGCCATCGTACCTTAAAAACTTATATTGCTAAAGTAAAAAGGGAGGAGCTAGGGGCTCATCTCTCCTCTCCACATTCTATTCTTTCCCTTGCTTTATATATTTTAAATTTTTTATCGGTGAATTCTGCTGGAGTATCCACTGCAGATAAACACTGGAGGGCTCCTGTTGCAAATCATCCTCTGGTGTGATGGAAGGATCTTTCTACTGGCACTTGGAGGGGACCCGATCCAGTGTTGGTGTGGGCCCGGGGATCTGTTTGTGTCTCTCCGCAGGACAATGAGGTTCCTCTTTGGGTTCCTGAGTGCTGTGTGCACCCTGTGGCTGCTGCTGAATCCCAACATGGCAGAGACTTATTGGGCCTTCATGAAGAATTCTCCACTTCTGATGCCAACGGGGATAGAGAGCCCAGTATGGCCAGCCTTGGCAAGCATTAATGTAAGCCTAGGAACTGTAGCCATATGGTTGGATTCTCCAGAAGGTAATGTATGGTAACTGCTCTTTCAAGCATGTTTAAGAACATGTCACCCAGACACCTTGGAGTTTATGGACAACCATGAAGGTCACTGACCTCTATTTGTTAACAATAACATGCCAGCTAAGCCTTTTTCATTATCGCAATCCTCTTCGAGCTGGTGTAGTACCTACTTTCAGGAGTGGCTATGCAACATTTATTGGCCTCCTGAAATTCATCTAGCCTCTTTTAAAGATACCTTAAAATTTGTGAGCCTAAATGTAGCCATTATGAGACCATTAGTTCTGCTCCTTGTGTGCTGTCTGTTTTTCTTCATGGTTCTCAGTTTTTCTTTTGCAGAGATGCCAGCTTAAGTTGTGCTGGATCAAGAAAAATGGGCCTTGGTGATTCGTGTTCCTGGAGCTGTGTCCATGCCTATGGACCGTGGCAGTTAGACACAGATGATGCTCACACACTCCAGAAGAGAATCTGACATCCCTGTTGCCATTGTTGCTGTCATAGCGGTGGTGGCCACTGCTGCTATTGTTTCTGGGATTGCTATTTCATAATTGGTTACTACAGCTAGCACAATGGAGACACTGGCAACAAAAGTAGCTACCACAGTTAATTAATCTTTCATTCTATTGGGCATGATAAATTTAATTCAACAGTTATATACATTTCAATTGGTTTTGAAAATTGTAAATTTATAAACTCAAGTTCCACTTGTCTATGGGATACCACCTTACAAGGACTCCAATTTGCAGTAAGGCTCGTTAAGGAAGGGAATGGCTCAATTGCCTTTAGCCTAATGGCTTATGGGTGGGTTAGGACTTCTGTTGGTCTTTTCTGTATTGCACAGATTGCACGCCCAGTGCCACTTTGAGATCTTTGGCAGCAGTTACTCTACAGCTCACGTGGTTGAGTCTATATGATAATGAGTATTCAGAGATGAGTAATGCCTGGGGGGTGGTCATCAACCTAAGCCAGAGCGCCTGTATGGCCTGGGCAGGTGTCTCCATGACGGGTAAGGTGACCTGCTGACTTCCCATGCAAACTAAGTCAGAAGCTCATTTTTTAGTAAAAAGGGGGGACCTGTGGGCCCTGGCCTTCCCAGTAAACTTCGAGTAAACTGTTGTCTGCTTGCCGACCTTGACCAGATGTCCTCCCTATGCTGATTCCCTGCCAGTTTCCTTCTTCCTGAAAGCTCACTGGAGGTTCTTTGTTTGTGTATCCTGCATTTGGTGTAAACAGCTTAGATACAAGAATGTAGAACATTGGGTAGCGAACTTCTGCCCTCTGGGGATCCTCCATTGTGCTGTAAGCCTGTATTTAAGGTTTCCTCCCTCTTTCAATAAACGGCATCTGGCATTCTGCTGAGGCAAATGACCCACTGTCTTTTGTCTCTGTTTTTCGATCCACAGCCCCTCTCTCAGACATGGTGAACAGGTGGTGGTAGCGTGGGCATTATCGCTACAAACAAACAAAAAGCCTCTGGTATTCTGTGGGTATCCTCCAGTTTTCAATTAAATAATTAAATGTATAAGTAAATGTTGTCTACTTAAGCAAGATTATATCTTATTGTGAACAAACTGTGGAGTTTTAAGGAAAAACAAAAGTACTTGAGGGGTTGGGAATATAGCTCAGTCAGTAAGATCCTTGCCATGTGAGAACCCTAGTCTGATCCCTAGAGTCTAAAGAAACAAAAGCCCTACCAAAACAAAACAGACAACTTGTCATGCTTGTACACACTTCTCAACCCAGAGCTGGGGAGTCAGGTGTAGACTAGCATATCCCTGGTGCTTGCAGGCCAGTCAGTCTAGCAGAAACAGTGAGCCCCTGGCTAATGAGAGACTCTATCTAAAAGAAAAAAAAATGAGGAGAGGATATTGTATTGGAATTAGTTCTTCTTTGAAAATCTGGTAGAATTCTGCACTGAAACCATCTGCTCCTGGGCTTTTTTTGGTTGGGAGACTTTTGATGACTATTTCTATTTCTTTAGGGGTTATTGGTCTATTTAAATAGTTTATCTGGTCATGATTTAACTTTGGTATGTGGTATATACCCAGAAAATTGTCCATTTCTTCCAGATTTTCCAATTTTGTGGAGTACAGGTTTTTGAAGTATGATCTGATGATTCTCTGGATTTCCTCGTTGTCTGTTGTTATGTCTCCCTTTTCATTTCTGATTTTGTTAATTTGGATGCTCTCTCTCTTTGCCTTTTGGTTAATTTGGCTAGGGGTTTGTCTATCTTGTTGATTTTTTCAAAGAACCAACTCTTTGTTTCATTGATTTTTTTGTATTGTTCTCTTGGTTTCTATTTTGTTGACTTCAGCCCTCAATTTGATTATTTACTGGTGTCTGTTTCTCCTGGGTGAGTCTGTTTCTTTTTGTTCTAGAGCTTTCAGTTGTGCTGTTAATTCATTGGTATGAGATTTCAAGGAGAGGATATTGATAGCTTCAGAGGAATGACACCTGAAGGTACGAGAACTCACAACTGCATGCACACATATACCCATGCTACATGCAAGCACACACAGAGAGAGACAGAGACAGAGACAGAGAGAACATCTTTTTGTTTGTTTTTTGAGACAGGGTTTCTCTGTGTAACAGCTCTGGCTGTCCTGGAACTCACTTTGTAGACCAGAATGGCCTTGAACTCACAGAGATCCACCTGCCTCTATCCTGGGTGCTGGGATTAAAGGTGTGCATCACCTGGCAAGAAAAAGCATCTTTGACTATTTATGTGAAACAATTCTTTCAGGGTTGAGTCACCACTCTTGTGTACCCCTTATAGTCATTGGAAACACTTGACCTTTTTGATACCACTTTCTTGTTTGGGTGAAGACAGTGAAAGAATATAAAAGTGTTCATCTTTTCTTATCAGAAGAAACACCCAGCATCTCTCCCATGCTCTCTAATTATATTCATACATTACAATGATCCACTGCAGTTCATGTTCTGATCTCAGATTAGGTTCACAAAATCCAATCCATTGAATTTGGAGACTTCTTAATACAAGAGGATATTAGTGCAGGGGGCTGAGGTCAAAGCTGAAGCTAGTAGTAGTGATGGCTTAGCTGTCCTGGGAAACTCTAAGTCAGTCTGGCTTTCATCCTGTCATTGCTGAAGCAGCAGTCAAAAAGACAGAAGCTAAGTGCACACTTTTATGGAAAAGCAGGAGGTTATTATGTGAGTGCTGCAAAAATACCACTTGCAGCATGTATTTCACTGTGAAACTGCCTGACATGAAAAATTACTCTTTTGAGTCTTGACCATTGCCTCAGTTAAATTTTAAACATGGGACAAAGGACTGAAGTGCCTATTTAATACATCAAAGTTGAGCTGGCTATCAGGTTCTGCCTGTTTCTTCTAGCATCTCTCATTCCCTACCTGTTACTGGCATACCCCACTGCCTACAATAAATTTCTCCAGCCTAGGGGCTGGGCTGCACTTCCCCCCCACCCAGGCTCTCCCATGTATAATCCAACAATTTTGGTTCCTCGCACTTTTTTTTTTTTTTTTTTTTTTTTTGGTTTTTCGAGACAGGGTTTCTCTGTGTAGCTTTGCGCCTCTCCTGGAACTCACTTGGTAGCCCAGGCTGGCCTCGAACTCACAGAGATCCGCCTGGCTCTGCCTCCCGAGTGCTGGGATTAAAGGCGTGCGCCACCACCGCCCGGCAGTTCCTCGCACTTTTGATGGTTTTAAAAATGATAAGCAGTGCTGGTTACTGGGCAGAAAGGTCATGAGGCACAAGCCACAACTAAACCCAGTATCAGAGCTTTATTAGGAGGAGGTGGTGTAGCACGAATCTTAAAGGGTCTTATTAATAAAATTAAACCTGGAGCCAGGTTTTGGGGTGAACGCTGAAAGATCAGAGAAGCAGAACACCTTGCCAATTCCTAAGCTGATCTTGTTTCCTCAGACTGGAAGTCTCTGTGTCCTTATTCAAATGGATCTCAGCTGAACTGCTTCTCAAAAACCTGAAAGCTTAACCAGGCTTTAGTTCCTCATCCTCACACCTTAAATACCTTTCTGCCTCCTGCCATTACTTCCTGAGATTAAAGGCTCGAGTCACCATGCTTGGCTGTTTCCAGTGTGGCCTTGAACTCACAGAGATCCAGATAGATCTCTGCCTCTGGAATGCTAGGATTAAAGGTGTGTGCTACCACTGCCTGACCTCTATGTTTAATATTGTGGCTGTTCTGTTCTCTCACCCCACATAAGTTTATTAGAGTGCACAATATTTTGGGGAACACAACACCACCACAAGGTGGGGAGACAAAAGAACCAGGCCTGGGGAGAAGCACATGCAGAGAGCACAGAGGAAGAGAGAGAGAAGGGGGGAGGAATAGAGAACAGAGAAGAGAGAGGCGGAGTCTCTGTCCAGCTTTTTAAAGATTCCCGTGAACATGCACAGGCGGGCTTACAGAGCTACGCCATACATGCACTGATTGCATAATCAC
This sequence comes from Peromyscus californicus insignis, assembly GCF_007827085.1. Classification (NCBI taxonomy): domain Eukaryota; kingdom Metazoa; phylum Chordata; class Mammalia; order Rodentia; family Cricetidae; genus Peromyscus; species Peromyscus californicus. Next base: position 243,711 of record NW_026294503.1, read on the forward strand.
GCCATGTGTAAGTAATCATGCAGTGTGCACTGATGACGTTAGATGGAAGACCCCTTGCTTAGCTACTGGATTGCACATGTGTGGCCATGCAGCTGGAATAGTGGCAGAATCCTAACAATTTTTTTACCTTTGTCCTCATGACTGCTGCACCTGGTTCCCCTCTCTTCCCTTTCCCTTCCCCTCTCCATCTCCCCACATGACCCAGCTTAGCCTGGTCATGCCCACTCTGGACTCTCCCAGATGTCCCTGTCTCTGCCTCTGACTGTGCTCTCTCATTTATCTGCAGTAAACTTTCTCCTCAGCCATACCTAGGAGTAGTCATATCCTTTCCTTTCCATTTTGTTTCTTTTTTTCACTCAGCCTCTATCTAGAAACCCAACACTCCTGCTCATGCTTTCTTTCAGAGTTCTAGAAGGCCTTGCAGCTGGGGGAGACTCTCTAAGCTATAGGGCTAGCCTATGTTCTGAGGGTCTTATCTTCCCTAACAGTTACTCATGGGAATTTCTTTCTTTTCTCTTAATTCAGTTCTGTAAATAAATACTCTTGTTGGACCTGGAGAGAAGGTTCAGTCAGTAAAGCCCTCACTGCACAAGCATAAAGACCCAAGACTGGTTCCCCCACAACCAAGTAAAGTCAGTTATGAGGACATGCATCTATAACCAGTGCTGGGAGATGTGCAAAGGTGGATTCCGTTGGGTATATATAGCTTTGAAGAACAAAAGGAGGAGGAGCCAACATGAAAGAATGAAGAAAAGTAGCCATCAAGAAAATAGGTGTGGCCTGGCGGTGGTGGCGCACGCCTTTAATCCCAGCACTCAGGAGGCAGAGGCAGGTGGATCTCTGTGAGTTCGAGGCCAGCCTGGTCTACAGAGCTAGTCCAGGACAGACTCCAAAGCTACAAAGAAACCCTGTCTTGAAAAACCACCAAAAAAAAGAGAAAAAAAAAAAGAAAGAAAATAGGTGTGAGTGTGTATTTTTCTTAACCCCTCAGAGAGAAAAAATTCTTAGCTTTGAGACACTGTGGACTTTTCTTTTGAGCCCTGCCTGCAGCCCAGAAGCTGGTCTCCCAGTCTTCAATACAGCAACTCTTATAAAAGAGAAAATTTAATTGGAGCTGGCTTACAGTTTCAGAGGTTTAATCCATTATCATTATGGCAGGGAGCATGGCAGCATACAGGCAATCATGGCCTCAGAGAAGTAGCTGGTAATTTTATATCTGGAACTGCAAGCAGCTGGAAGAGAGGAACATTGGACTTGGTTGGGCTTTTGAAACCTCAAAGCCCAGCCTCAGTGACACACTTCTTCCAACAAGGACACACCTCTTAATCCTTTTCAAATAGTGTCACTTCCTGATGACTAATCATTTTAATGTATGAGCCTATGGGGGCCATTCTTAATTAAACCACAACACCCAGTAAGTGACATAGCAGCCACAGAGTAGCCCTATGTTCTGAACACAGTGATTCTTTACTTAACAAGACTGACTGTCCTGGAGTAATGGAGTTAAGCAACCCAATAAGGCTGTATTTGTTTGTATAGTGCACTGAGAGAGACTAGTTCTAGAAAATTAAAACATCTCTTCAGCCACCACAATGAAGCATTGTCTATTTGAATGAAAAGGAAGCTAGCTACACTTCAGCAAGAATGCAGTCAATGAGTTTGAAATTCTTTCCACACCTATTCAGGTAACCCAGCATCTGCAGGATAGCAGACACCTTCTTAAGGCATTATGGCGCTGCTCACAGCATTGTACCTAGAAACTTCATTTGACAATGGGGAAAAAAAAAGGAATTGCTTGATGTACAGAATTTACATGTATCTTTGTGCTGGATACTTCTATGCCAACTTAACATGAGCTAAAGTTATCTGAGAGGAGCTCAATTAAGAAAATGTCTTCCATAAGATCAGGCTGCAAACAAGCCTATGGGTTATTTTCTTAGTTTGTGACTGATGTGGGTGGGCACAGTCCATTGTGAGTGGTGCCATCACTGGGCTGATGGTCCTGAGTTCAAGCCACGGGAGCAAGCCATCAACCTTCCACATCCTCTGCATCAGCTCCTGCCTCCAGGTTTATGCCCTATGTAAGTTTCTGCCTTCACTGCTTTTAAGGATGAACTATTATATGGAACTGTAAGTGAAATCAACCCTTTACTCCCCGAATGTTTTTGGTCATGGTACTTCATCACAGCAATAGTAACCCTAACTAAGACACTTGTTGTTAAACACTGCAAAACATTATAATGCCTTCTTCTGCATTCTAAATGTCCTGAATCTAGAAGCTGAGGCCTGGAAAGGGAATGTGTAGTATCCACTATTTGCTCTAATCTAAGGTTCATAAAACACTTGCCTTGTGTCCCAGAGGTTCTAGGTTCTGCTTTTAGAGATACTAGTACCTACTCTACTGATCTCACCCAACATTTAGGGGCTTTTGTAAAAGTTTAAAACATTTACTTTCCATGAATATGCAGTTTAGATGACTACTTTATTGCAGTGAAGCCATACCATGATCAAAGCTACTATTATAAGAGGAAGTATTTAATTGGGGGCTTAACCTCTGTGGTTAAATAGATTGTAGCACACATATCAAAGTCTTAAATACTAACAACTACCTGTAAGAGAAAAACATACAATATTTGTCTCTGGGGGTCTGGGTTATCTCATCCAAGATGCTTTTTCCTAGTTCCATCCATTTACCTGAAAATTTTATAATTTCATTTTTTAAAAATATTTATTTATTTATTTATCTATTTATCTATTTATTTATTATGTATATAGTATGCCTGTGTGTCAGAAGAGGGCACCAGATTTCACTATTGATGGTTGTGAATCACCATGTGGTTGCTGGAAATTGAACTCAGGACCTCTGGAAGAGCAGCTAGTGCTCTTAACCTCTGAGCCATCTCTCCAGCCCATAATTTCATTTTTAACAGCTAAATAATATTACATTGCATAAATGTCTGACCTTTTCCTGATCCATTTCTTTGTGGATGAACATCTAAGTTGTTTATAATTTCTGGCTATTATGAATAGAGCAGCAAAGAACATGGTTGACTAAGGATCTCTGTGGTAGGATGAAACATCCTTTGAGAATATACTCAAATGTGGCATATCTGCATCTTGAGGTAGATCTATTCCCAGTTTCCTGAGAACCACCACACTGATTTTTATATTTCTGTAGTGGCTGTACAAGTTTTTACTTCCATCAGCACAGGATACTATTTCCTTTACTCTACATCCTTGCCAGAACAAGCTATCATTTGAGGTTTTTGTTTGTTTGTTTTGTTGGTTGGTTGGTTTTTTGGGGGATTGTTTGTTTCTGTGTGTTGTGGCACAGGTGTGTCGGTTCACGTAGATCTGTGGAAAGGAGACTCACAGGCATCTTAAGAATAATTCTAGCCTTTCATGGCTGCAGGGGGGTCCAGCCTCAGAGGACTGAAGCACTTTCCCTTTGCCCAGGGCATTTTTATTTCTAATAAAAATGTTAGTTTCCGTACCTTTAAAGCAACCTGAAAGGAGCTCCCAGAGATAAAATGCCAAGTGCAAATTCCTTGATTTCTCAGGTACCATGGTTTTCTGGGTTTCCTGAACCAAGTTCTGCATAGGCCTTTGATCTTTGGGACTCTTTGACCCTTGACTCTTAGTCAAGAGTCACACAGGGAGATAAGAGAAACAAAAGGTGCTGGTTAAACAACTGATGCGGATTTGTTAGGGCTAGGTACTTCTCTCTGGAGCCAGGCAAGAGGAGCTCAGCAGGGAAGCCTCCACGGTTGTTTGTTTTTTCAATCTTGGTCATTCTGACAGATGATAAGAGTTTATCTGTAAGATAAAATCTGAAAGTTCTGATGTGCATTTCCTTGATGGCTGATAACATTGAACAATTAAGTGTTCAGCCTTTTTTCTTTTAATTCATAATTACCTATAGAAAATTTATGCTGAAAATAAAGGTTGCAAGTTAGAGTGAAAGTTGTTTTATTTCTGGTTCAGTTTTGCCATCTGGGTGCCCTCCTTCAGAACCTCAGCCTAGTTTGTGCATGTTTGCTGTGAGAAAGGAGACAGTACTGCTGTGGGATGGTCTGTATGGCAAATGTGTTGCTGATTAGTCAATAAATAAAACACTGATTGGCCATTGGCTAGGCAGGAAGTATAGGCGGGACAAGGAGGAGAATAAAGCTGGGAAGTGGAAGGCTGAGTCAGAGAGACACTGCCAGCAGCCACCAGGACAAGCAGCATGTGAAGATGCCGGTAAGCCACGAGCCATGTGGCAAGGTATAGATTAATGGAAATGGATTAATTTAAGCTGTAAGAACAGTTAACAAGAAGCCTGCCACGGCCATACAGTTTGTAACCAATATAAGTCTCTGTGTTTACTTGGTTGGGTCTGAGCTGCTGTGGGACTGGCAGGTGAGAGAGATTTGTCCTGACTGTGGGCCAGGCAGGAAAACTCCAGCTACACAGTACATTATCTGACTCCCCATTACTTGTGCCCTTAAATTTTCTTCTATTCCTCTTACAGGCAGAATTATTTTTCTGTAAATCCTTGCTCAGTTTTAGCTTGTTGTTATTTTCTCTTTCTACAGTATCCATTCCCCATCTGCTAAGATATTATAATACCATAAGTTAATACTTTCCATACTTTTTCGATATTTCAGGAGTTACTCCAGGTGAGCTATTTCAAAGTACCAATCCTTCCTTCATTATCTTTTATTTGACTTAATTGGGGGCAGTGTAAGGAGTCTGTCCTTATTACATCATCAGCCTGAGAGTCGTCCCAGCCTAAAAAGCAGAGTGCCCTCCCACACGCTCTCTCTTATATTCTCTCTGTACTTCCTTTCTGCATGGTTCCCTCCCTCCCTCCCTCTCTCTCTCTCTCTCTCTCTCTCTCTCTCTCTCTCTCTCTCTCTCTCTCTCTCTCTCTCTCCTTCCTCTTAATAAAGCTCTAAAAAGGTAACCATGGCTTGTGATTCTTCCGCCACTGAGGCCAGCCACGATTGCTGCTTCAACCCTTTAGGCAAGGTACTGAATTCTGAACATGGGCCCTCATATATGTCAGAAAAGTACTTTTCCACTGAAATATTTTTCCAAACCTCTTTCTACTTTTTATTTTGAGACAAGATCTTACTAAGTTGTTCAGATGGTTCTTTAACTTGTTCCACCACCCAAATTAGCCTTCCTGTGGTCTTGTCAAAGCCTCAAGCTGAGGTCACAGGCTTAACCACCAGGATCAGCCCTTCTCTAACTTTTTTTTTTGGTCATTAACAGAAGATTTATTTATGTAAGAATAGAGTCATCCTTGCCAAACTTAACAGGGCATCTTTAAAGTTCGGTTCAATTTTCCTTCCTGGATAAGTCTTTCCTTTCTGTCCCTGTCTGTTTTGAAAATATAATACCAGATGATGAGGGGCCCAAATGCCGCCACAGCCGCTAAAAGTGAGTTCTTTGGAGTGGGTCTGAAACTAAGATAAACATTTGTTGATTTTGCATAGGTCCAATGAATCAAGGCAGGGTCATCGATGTGCAATGTGAGTTTGGGGTCGTTGTACTGAAGCAGATATTTCCGTTTAAGCCGGGCCCTTATGCTCAAGCGCTTGACCTGTGCCTTTCGGGTCTCCGGAGACACATCATACTTGGATGGTTGAGGGTACTGGGGAGAGTGGCCAGGGGCGAAGGCTTATACTTGGAACCCGACATCTTGGCGACCTCTAATTTTTTTTTAACTCTATAATGGTGCAGTGCAAATACTTGATCATTCTTTGTTTAATCATAAATTGTTTCATATTTTAAAGTTGTTATGAAATAAAGAGAACTTTACTTTCATTTTACTGTTTAAAAAATCAAGTCAAAGGACTGAGAGATGGTGCAGTAAGAGGCACTTTCTACTCTTCCTGAGGATCCAAGTTCAGTTCCTAGCACCCACACTAGACAGTTCACAACCTCCTGTAATTTAAGCTCCAGAGGAGTCTAAGTCCCCTTCTGGCCTCCACCAACATTTGCCCTTACGTGCTCATACTCACACACAGACAAGTACACATAACACATCATTTAAAAGCCGGGCGGTGGTGGCGCACGCCTTTAATCCCAGCACTCGGGAGGCAGAGCCAGGCGGATCTCTGTGAGTTCGAGGCCAGCCTGGTCTCCAAAGCGAGTTCCAGGAAAGGCGCAAAGCTACACAGAGAAACCCTGTCTCAAAAAACCAAAAAAAAAAAAAAAAAAAAAAAAAAATTAAATATTTTAAAAAGATAAAGTCAAATAAAATAGTAGAATATTTTAAATACTTCATTATCAGTAATATAATATGTACTTGGAAAAAATAATGACAGTTCAATTCAATCACATCTGAGGCTAAGATATGTTATACCTTTGCCTGTCTATTGATCAATGGGGGAAGGTGAAAAGTTGCACACTTATATCATCAATAATAGCTCTCTGTGTTGTAGATAAAAAAGACAGGTCAACTTTTCTTGATGTTTCCGTGTATTAAATATTATCAGAATAAAATATTATTTAATGTAAAACTCAAATATTTAAGATACTAACCTTACCTATCATTATTCATATTAATTAAACTTGCTAGCCAATCAAAATTAGAGATTGAAAGAATGGATTTTATTATAATGTTTTAGCTATATATTCTACATAAGAGATTTACATATATATCCCTAAATTTAGCTAGCCAGAAAGCAAAAAGATGGAAAAGGATATATCATCAAAATAGTACTCAAATGTATAGAATATCAAAATAGCAGCCAAATGAAAAGTAGAGTAGCTGGAACCATATTAAACAAGAACACACAAAAGTTTGTTTCTTGGAAATAAAAGAAATAGTGTGGTGGCATCCATCAAAAAGACATAACACTTATAATAGATGAATTAAATAAAAGTCAAACCCATACAATGAAAAAAATGTTTACAAACCATATCCATAAGATACAAAAATATTTACAACTCCACAGTAAACAATTATTAGTTTGAAAATGACCAAAACATTTTAATAAATATTTCTCCCAAAGGATAAAATGATGCACAAATATCAACACCTCATTATGCATAGCACTTGTCATTATAGATGTGTGAATCAAAACCATCAAAACTCATATAACTAGAATCATAAATAATAAAAACTAGAGAAAACAGCATGTTTATATAGCATTACTATATTACCCAGAAAATGCTCCTTTGGGTGTATACATAAAAACATTTTATATTAACAATGACAACAATCAACTGAGTGTAGAGACAGCCTTTAGAATGTGGAAAATACTAGCTAATCATTGATATGACAAGGGCTTAATATCCAGAATATACAAAGGATTCATTGAAATCAGTAACTGTAACATGAATCTTAAAAGGTCTTATTAATAAAAAACCCAGTGCCAGCTATTGGGGTAAATTCTGAAAGATCAGAGAAGTAGAACAAGCCACTCGCCAACTTTGCAGCTTCCAAGAAGAGAGACTTCCTGTCTACCCAGGTTTATATACCTTGCTGTTCTGCCATCTGATTTGTTCTCTGTCTAGCTACATCGTTTCCTCTTCCTGGCCAGCTCTTTCCCTTCCTGTCTGACAGGCCTCCAGAGCTCTATGGTTGGTACTGGGATTAAAGGCATGTGTCACCATGCTTGGCTCTGTTCCCTACTGTGGCTTTGAACTCACAGAGATCCAGACAGATCTCTGCCTCCGGAATGCTATGATTAAAAGGCATGTGCAGCCAGGTGGTGGTGGCGCATGCCTTTAATCCCAGCACTTGGGAGGCAGAGGCAGGCAGATCTCTGTGAGTTCGAGGCCAGCCTGATCTACAAAGCAAGTTCCAGGAAAGGCACAAAGCTACACAGAGAAACCCTGTCTCGAAAAACAAAAACAACAACAACAACAAAAGGCATGTGCTACCACTGCCTAACCTCTATGTTTAATATAGTGGCTGTTCTGTTCTCTGACCTCCAGATAAGTTTATTGTGGTGTACAATATATCAACCACATTTCCCCTTTCTTTGTTTAAAATAAAAATATTATAACTAATATAAGGAAAAGTATATACAATAAGTATATACAATATATATAGTCAAGAATTACATTAACAATGTCTAGTCCATTAACATTTGACAGATTCAGAGAAAATATTCCATTATCTATCCCATTTTGGTGAGTCCACAATGTACCTAATTCACTTTATATCCTATCTTTTATTACCAACAGGAAAAAAAAACTATCTTATAATGTCTTTCAAACTTATACACTTTACACCTCCTTAGTGAGTTTCTTTTCTGAATTTCTTAATAAGGAAACTTGTTACTACAACTATCTAATCTTCAGCTCCCTCAGAGACCCAAGAAGGAAATAATATTACCTAGTAAAACAGGAATTGCAAACAAGTGACTTCTAATAAATGAGTTATGACAGACAGACAGCTGCCTAGACAGTCACCTGAGGTTTCTCTGCAACATTGGGGCATCATCTTCGGCCTACAGACTTAGCGTGTCTGACAGACTCATTTGTGAAGCAGGATGTATGCAAGGCCTTTTTCTTTTCAAACAAGAACCTTAACTCTAATCTCCTTTGCTTAGCTTCTTTCCTGACCATTAACAATAACAACTTGTAACCAACCATCCTAAACAACGACAATTATCCCAAATCTAAAACCCATCCAAAGACCAAAAACTACCTGCCCCACCTCTTGGGAATGGGGGCATCATTTTCTTAAAATTACTTCTTGCTTTTTGGGGGCAAAGACATCTTTAGGGGATCCTGAAAAGAAAATTTTGGGGTTAATTTCCAAGTCCTGGGAGAGTTAGCAGTATCATTTGTTGTCCAGTCTCTTCATGATGGAAAATGCAGGGCTTGTCTCAAGTCCTTGCTTGAGTAGTCTGTGAATCTGAATCATCTTAGCTAGCCATCTCAAAATTGTCCTGAGTAGTTCATAGTCCAAAGCCGATCTCTGGGTGGTGTTAATCAGCTTAATGGCTTTCTCATAGTCCATGTGGAATCATCATTATGGGATCCCATCATCCTTTTGATTTCAAAATTACTGCAAGACTATTTAAGATTTGTGTTACATTTGGCACCCAACTTGTGGGATCTGAATTTGCCAAAAAGCCACTTACCTGTTGCCTTGTAGTTCCCAACTCAGGCCTGAGCTGCCCTCTGCCGGTTGTGGTGCACTCTGGTAGGATTTGCTGAAGAAGGCAGAGTCAGGAGGATCCCAAGGTTGAGGCCGGCCTGGGAGGCTTGCTGAGGAGAAGTTGTGGCCAGGGCCGGACCCGTCCATAAATGGTGGCAGCGGGACCATGGAGGCAGCAGCTGCTCTCCACGTTGCTGACTGCTTCTCATTGTGTTGATGGCCGCTGCAACGCTGTTACTAGGGATGAAAGGTTTACCGCTGCTTATTCAGAGAACACTTGCCAGGACCATCGTGTTACAAGAAAGCATCGACAAAGGTCAGTTTGGAGAAGTGTGGTGAGGCAAGTGGTGGGGAGAAATTACTGTGAAGATGTTCTCTTCTAGGGAAGAATGTTTGTGGTCCTGAGAGACAAACATTTGTGATTGCTCCAAACCACAGAGGAAAAAAAAAAAAAAAAGAAAAATTTCTGCAGGGAACCATAACTATGCCATTTTTCATTATGCAGAGACTGGACAACAAATGATACCGCTAATTCTCCCTGGACTTGACAATTAACCCCAAATTAAAGAACACAATGCCCACATTCCCAGGAGGTAGGGTGGGTGTTTTGAGTTATTTAATGCGTTATGGATATTGTCATTGTTTATGATGGTTGGTTATAAGTTGTTAATTGTTAATGGTCAAAAAAATAGCTAAACAAAGGAGATTAGATACAGGGTTCTTGTTTAAAAAAAGAAGATATAGAAAGGAGTAGATTTTTAATCTACTCAGAAAAGAAAAAAGAGAGAATATGGATATAATAAGATTAAAAAGGTAGATTATTGAATCTACTTTTAAAAAGGAACTTGTTTTAAATAGGATAAGTAATGAATTTTTTTGTCTGAATTTGTCAAATGTTAATGGACTACACATTATTAATGTAATTCTTGACTGTATATACTTATTGTATATACTTTTTCTTATATTAGTTATAATATATATATATATATTTTTTTTTTTGGTTTTTTGAGTCAGGGTTTCTCTGTGTAGCTTTGCGCCTTTCCTGGAACTCACTTGGTAGCCCAAGCTGGCCTTGAACTCACAGCAATCCACCTGGCTCTGCCTCCCGAGTGCTGGGATTAAAGGCGTGCGCCACCACCACCCAGCAATATTTTTATTTTAAACAAAGAAAGGGGAAATGTCACTGATATATTGTGCACCACAATAAACTTATATGGGGGTCAGAGAACAAAACAGCCACTATATTAAGCATAGAGGTTAGGCAGTGGTAGCACATGCCTTTAATCCTAGCATTCCAGAGGCAGAAATCCATTTCGGTGAGTTCAAGGACACACTGGAAACAGCCAGGCATAGTAACACACATCTTTAATCCCAGCACTTGAGATCTCATGTCTTGCTTGAGAAAGACACATGCCTTTAATCCCAGGAAGTGACGGCAGGAAGCAGAAAGGTATATAAGGCATAAGGACTAGGAACTAGAGGCCTTTTAAGCTTTTATCTTTTAGCAGCAGTTCAGTTGAGATCCATTCAGGTGAGGACTCAGAGGCTTCCAGTTTGAGGAAACAGGATAGGCTGAGAGTTGGTGAGGTGAGGTTAGCTGTGGCTTGTTTTGCTTCTCTGATCTTTCAGAATTTACCCCAATAGCTGGCACCGGGTTTTTTTTATTTAATAAGACTGTTTAAGATTTGTGTTACAAGTAACAACAACAAAACTTTAATAAATATTATATATATTTTCATAGCTAGCTCTTAGGAGAAGACTTACAAATAGCCAGCACGTATATTTTTAAATGCTGAACACCTGGATGTGTGTTTTTCTTGTCAAAAAATTTTTTTAACTACTTTGCGAAGTATCATCTATCCTTAAATAATGGGCTATCAAGCTATAAATGAAAGTGGAAAACAGGAATTGCATTGAGTGGAATATAAGAGTAAATCATGATGGGTGGCGGTGGTGCACGCCTTTAATTCTAGCACTCAGGAGGGAGAGCCAGGCGGATCTCTGTGAGTTTGAGGCTAGCCTGGTCTACAAAGCGAGATCCAGGATAGGCACTAAAACTACACAGAGAAACCCTGTCTCAAACAACCAAAAAAAAAAACCTTCATTAATTCCTCTCAATCATTTTTTTCAGCAGGTTTGCCTACCACCACAGGCTGCCCTGGGTAAAGACTGGGTAGAAACATCTGAATTCATAGACAAGCATAAAATGTTGTAAATTTGAGAAACTTACCCTCAATTTGACACAATTTGTAGGGCCTTGTTACACATTTTTTAAGCATTCCAAGCCTAGTTTCTTTTATTTTTGAATGAAAAAATAAGGACATGACTGCTCCAAAGTATGGTTGAGAAGGTTTATTTTAGATATGAGGGAGAATACAGTCACAGGCATCTACAAGGATCCAGACTGAACATGGTCAGCATACTAAACAGGACCATTAGATGAGTGGGGAACAAGAGAGAAAAGGCAGGGGGTGGGGGGCACAAGGGAACCAAGATAGGAGCCAAGCCCTCAACCAAAGAATAGATGAAGAAAAGGTAGTATGGTTACACAATGGAGTATTACTCAGCTGTTAAAAAAAATGACATGAAGTTTGCAGACAAATGGATGCAACTAGAAAAAAAACCATCCTAAGTGAGGAAACCCAGACCTAGGAAAATAAATATGAAATGTATTCACTTATAAGTGGATATAACTGTTAAGTAAATGATAATCAAGCTATAATTCATATACCCAGAGGGGTTAGGTAAAGAAGAGGGCTCTGGGAGAATGCATGAATCTCCCTAGGAAGGGGAAATAGAATGGATTTTATGAATGGACTGGGGGTGGGTGAGGATGGTAGTGGGAGGGATCAGGTGGGTGAGAGATGGAGGGAGAGGTAATTGGAACTGGGGGGTATCTGGGAGGCAGTGTGAAAACCTAGTGCAGTGGAGTCTTCCTGGACTCTATGAGGGTGACCCTAGTGAAGACTCCTAGAAATGGAGGATATAAACGGCCAGTCTGAACTGGCCGTTTTTTGTTTTTGTTTTAGTAGTCAGACAAGGCTTCCAGGGGTGAGATTGGGTTGGTTGCATTCAGCTGAGGCTTTGGTTGAGGGGTTCGTTCCATGGAGATCCTCAAACAATGCAGGCTGATTCAAGGACAGAGGGTTGCAGTCTAAAAACCGACAGCAGGATCCCATTTCTAGGATGACTCATTGAGCACCTTCACTCCCATGTTCTAGTCTCTTTGGCATGGGAAGGTATTTTACAGGCTACAGAAAAAGAAACCCTCACCAACCCAGCCACAAAACCCTCAACCTATAGTCTGTCCTGTCTGTAATATGTGCTGCGGAAATGGTGCCACAGAACTTGGTTTAATCGAGGGCCATTCCACAAGAGGGATCTCATGCCCAACACTACCTGGATGGCCAGGAACTGGAGACTGGATAGATTTATGGCAGAACCAAACATGAGTGGCAAAAAGAAAATAAATGAAGTGATTCCTAATGATATTCTGTTATACTCATAGATTGGTGCCTTGTCCAGTCATCATCAGAGAGACTTTCTCTGGCAGCAGATGGGAGTAGGTACAGAGAGCGCAACCAGACACTGTGAGGAGAGTCTAAATTGGAGGTCTCCATTGGATCCCTCCCATTGGAGCTCAGGGAACCATTTGGAAAAGAGGAGAAAAGATTGTAGGAGTCAGAGAGGACAGAGGACACCAGGTGAACATGGTCCACTAAATCAACTAATCAGGGCTCATATGGGCTCACAGAGACTGAAGCAGCAAGCATGGAGCCTGAATGGGTCTGTACCAGGCCAGGCGCTGTGTGTATATGTTATGGCTGTTAGCTTGGTGTTTTTGTGAGACTCCTAACAATGTGAGTGGGTGTATCTCTGACTCTTTTGCCTGCTTTTGGGTCTCTTCCCTCATATTGGGTTACCTTGTCCAGCCTCAGTATGAGGGCATTTACCTTGTCTTGTTGGATCTTGTTTTGCTGTGTTTGGTTGTTGTCTCTTGGAGGTCTGCTTTTGTCTGAAGGGAAATGAAGGAGTGGATCTGGGGGAAAGAGGAGGGAGTTCTGGGAGGAGAGAAGTGAGGGGAGACTGTATTGTAAGAAAGACTATTTTCAAGAGAGAGAGAGAGAGAGAGAGAGGGAGAGAGAGAGAGAGAGAGAGAGAGAGAGAGAGAGAGAGAGAGAGAGAGAGAGAGAGAGAGAGAGAGAGAGAGAGAAGAGCCATGGACCAAGCAAGCCAAGTGAAATGGGTGCAGCTAGCTCACAGTCAGTTAATTGGACTGTTGAAGCAGGAAGGCACCGAAGTTAAGATAGGGCAAGACAGCTAAAGATTTTAAATAAAAAAGGAAATCTTCCCAATAGAGAAGAGGGAAGGAAAGGAAATTTCCTGTTAGAGAAGAGAGAAAATTTTAATCAAGAAAAAAGGATTTTCCCAGTAAAAAGGGGAAAAATTTTGAAACTAGGCCTAAAGATTTTTAGGGCCCTGTAGAGGAAGGATGAAGGAAAGAGAAAAGCCTCTTCCCAGTGGTAATGGAGGAAGAAAAGTCTCTTTCCAATATAAAATTTTCAGGATAGCTAAAACTCTGAGCTCTTTCTGCCTGCCAGCACAGAGCAGCAACATCTGAATTACAAAGAGTCAGTAGAAGTTTTGTTGTCTGTTTAATGTTTTTTATTTTTCCCTCAGAGTGGGAATAATTCAATATTTAGGATCCCTTCATGGGAAATGTTTTTCTGTTTTTTTTTTTTTCCCTTAATGATGGGAATAACTCATTATTAGGTAGTCCCTTCATGGGAGTAAGAGAAAGTTTAAACGTGAGTGCGCCTGTGTGGGGCACACGCTCAGCACGGTGGTGAAGGCATGTAGCCTGGAGCAGCAGGCGGGCAGGTACACACAGGCGGGAGGCATAGCCTCGAGGCCAATGAGGGGAACAGACTCGCGGGCGGGCAAGTGAGCAGAGGCCAGGAGAGGGACTAGTGCTAAAAATTTAAACGGGCCCAACTTCTGGTGAAAAATGGTTTCGGTCAGGACATTGAATGCTAAGTCAATGCTGTGTGAATAAAGGATTTTTTTGTTCTTTTGATTGTCTTAATAAATGTTTGGATAAATATTTGGGTTTTCATGGTAGATAAACTAAAGGAACAGGATTCATAATTTTGAACTATATATTAGGTGTGCTCTTGTCTGTTGATCATTACTGAAAATTTGGCTCTGCAATTTAAGTTGCTTTCTAGAAATTCTTGGTTTAATTCTATAGAAATATAACACCTGAAATGGATTGGGTTATTAGCTTATTAAATAATGTTGCTAAGATAAACCCATAAATAATAATCTCTTACTGATAAAGAGGTTACAAAATTATTTTTCCAGTAAATAAAATATAGGAAAATTGTTTGGTCCACATTGTTAATAATTGGCTATTTGTGCTAATGTGTTACTTGGAATGTATAAAAAAGGATCCTCTTTTTAAGATTTTATAAAAAATACTCGAGTATTGCCTAAAGTTACCTTTTCAAATCCTATAGATAGTATTTAATGCTTTTATAATTGGCATATGTAAAAAGGACCATGGAAACAGAAGCTGGTGATAGAATTGCTCAATTATTATTGCTTTCCTATTTACATGCAAAATGGCGCCTATATGTAGAACTAGAGGTTTTGAAAGTATAGGAGAAAAGGTGTTTTGACAAACAGTTATCAATGATAAACAGCCTAAATTAAAAACAAAATTATATGGGATTGAGATTGGAAGATTATTGGATTCTGGTGCTAGATATATCTATAATTTCACAAGAATCCTGAGATCCCAATTGGCCCCTTAATAATTCTACCTCTAACCTATAAGGTATCGGCAGCTCAGACGCCATTACAGAGCAGGCTACTTTTAAATTGGAAGGATGAGGAAGGTCATGCAGGAACTTTTCAACCCTTTGTGCTACCTGACATTCCAGTGAACTTGTGGGGATGGGATGTGTTAGATGGTATGGGAGCAGTGCTTACTACACAGCCTGTACTACAGATGCTACTGGTATTTCTTGTAATCCTCAAGGACAGGCTATAGTGGAATGCTGCCATTGTACCTTAAAAACATATATTGCTAAAGTAAAAAGGGGGGAGCTAGGGGCTCATCTCTCCTCTCCACATTCTATTCTTTCCCTTGTTTTATATATTTTAAATTTTTTATCAGTGGATTCTGCTGGAGTATCCACTGCAGATAAGCACTGGAGGGCTCCTGTTGCAAATCATCCTCTGGTGCGATAGAAGGATCTTTCTACTGGCACTTGGAGGGGACCCGATCCGGTGTTGATGTGGGCCCGGGGATCTGTTTGTGTCTTTCCGCAGGACAATGAGGTTCCTCTTTGGGTTCCTGAGAGCTGTGTGTGCCATGTGGCTGCTGCTGAATCCCAACATGGCAGAGACCTATTGGGCCTTCATGAAGAACTCTCCACTTCTGATGCCAACGGGGATTGAGAGCCCAGTATGGCCAGCCTTGGCAAGCATTAATGTAAGCCTAGGAACTGTAGCCATATGGTTGGATTCTCCAGAAGGTAATGTATGGTAACTGCTCTTTCAAGCATGTTTAAGAACGTGTCACCCAGACACCTTGGAGTTTAAGGACAACCATGAAGGTCACTGACCTCTATTTGTTAACAGTAACATGCCAGCTAAGCCTTTTCACATTTTGCAACCCTCTTCAAGCTGGTGTAGTACCCTACTTTTCATGAGTGGCTTTGTGCAACATCTATTGGCCTCCTGAAATTCATCTAGCCTCTTTTGAAGATACCTTAAAATTTATGAGTCTGAATGTAGCCATTATTGAGACCATTAGTTCTGCTCCTTGTGTGCTGTTTGTTTTTCCTTTATGGTTCTTAGTTGTTCTTTTGCAGAGCTGCTAGCTTAAGTCATGCTGGGATCAAGAAAAGTGGGCCTTGGAGGTTCGTGTTCCTGGAGTCGTGTCCATGCCAGTGGATGCCCACACGCTCCAGAAGAGAATCTGACATCCCTGTTGCCGTTGTTGTTGTCATAGCTGTGGTGGCCACTGCTGCTATTGTTTCTGGGATTGCTATTTCATAATTGATTACTACAGCTAGCACAATGGAGACCCTGGCAGCAAAAGTAGCTATCACAGTTAGTTAATCTTTCATTCTATTGGGCATAATAAATTTAATTCAACAGTTATATACATTTGAATTGGCTTTGTAAGTTGTAAAATTTAAAACTCAAGTTCCATTTGCTTTTGGGATACCATCTTACGAGGACTTCAATTTGCATAAGGCTCAAAGGAAGGGAATAGCTCAATTGCCTTTAGCCAAATGGCTTATGGGTGGGTTAGGACTTCTGTTGGTCTTTTCTGTGTCGCACAGATTGCAAGCCCAGCGCCACTTTGAGATCTTTGGCAACAGTTTACAGCTCACGTGGTTGAGCCTGTATGATAATGAGTATTAAGAGACGGGTAATTCTTGGGGGGCGCTCACCAACCTAAGACAGAGCACTTGTGTGCCTTGGCAGGTGTCTCCATGACAGGTAAGGTGACCTGCTGGCATCCCATGCAACCTAAGTCAGAAGCTCATTTTTTAGTAAAAAGGGGGGACCTATAGGGCCCTGGTCTCCTCCCATATTGAGTAAAGCCGTTGACTGCTTGCCGATCTTGACCAGATGTTCTCCCTATGCTAATTCCCTGCCGGTATCCACCCTTCTGAATGCTTAAGGGAAGTTCCTTGTTTGTGTATCCTGCATATTGGGTGTTAACAGCTTAGATGCAAGAATGTAGAACATTCAATAGCTAACTTCTGCCTTATGCTGTAAGCCTGTATTTAAGGTTTCCTCCCTCTTTCAATAAATGGCATTCGGCATTCAGCCATGACGAATGACTTATTGTCTCTTGTCCCTTATTTTTTAATCCACAGCCCCTTGCTGTGACATGGTGAACGGGTAACAGCCAAGAGACCTGGAGACCACATGGCCCAAATGGCTGAGCTTATATAGGGATCAGAGGCTGGGGCTAGGGAAGCCAACCCCTTGGGCTGGAGTGTTTAGGGTAGGGGGCAGGGGGAGAAGTGCTGGGAGGAGCCATAGGTAGTAAGTGAGACTTGTCCTGAGTTTCTTTCAAATTTAACAAGAACTGACCAAAATTTGGAGGAAGGGCTAAGAAGAAAAATACTAAACCAATAAGGAAAAAGCCATGAAAATAAAAATAGACACATGCGTAGAGGGCAAATCAAGTGAAAAATATGTTTACTCCAAGAAATGCAGATCTTAACATGAAACTTTTTTCAACTAGATTCACAAAGGCTACTTTCAATGAAAATGGCTCAGTGCAGGCAGGGATGAAATGAAAAAGCTTTCCTTGTGGTGGTGGTGGTGGCAGCGGCGGCAGTGGCAGCGGTGGCAGCAGCGGCGGCGGCAGCACTCTGGAGGCAGAGGCAGGCAGATCTGTGTGAGTTCAAGGCCAGCCTGGTCTACAAAGCAAGTTCCAGGGAAGCCAGGACTTTTATACAGAGAAATCCCATCTTGAAAAGCCAAAAGGGAGAAAAAAAGAAAAGAAAAGAAAAAGAAAAAGAAAAAGAAAAAGGAGGCTTTGCAGAATTGTTTGAAGGATAATAGGTTATTTTTATAAACTTAAAAAGATTTGAACATTAAATATCTGTTCAACATGACTTTCCACACAGAATATAACTTCCAAGTTCCTTCTCCCACATCTCCCCAGCTGATATTTTTCACTCCATCAATTCAAAACTATTGCTCTGCCTTGGAGCATTTTCTGATCACTTTACTTGAAAAGCTCCTTACCTCCTTCTTGGCTAGTTTCACTCTTTTGGAAACAGATAAGATGTCATATTTTAAGTGACCCCAATCCAATGAGTCCATGTTTTCATTGCACCAAATACATAGTTGTTGTAGATAATTTACATGCTATGTTCATATTCATTTATATATCAAATTACATATTTGTCTCTACTATGTTGGCTTTTATTCTTATATCCTCTACATTGGTGGTTTTCAAAGTAGGGGAAATTCTGCCCCCGCCAGTAGCGTTTGACAATATACACAAATATTTATTTTTAAGATTCATTTATTTTAGGTGGCAGTTGGTGGTGCCCATCTTTAATAACAGCACTCAGGAGGCAGGAGCAGGTAGATCTCTGTGAGTTTGAGTGCAGCCTGTTCTACAGAGCTAGCTCCAGGACAGTCAGCACTACACAATGAAACACTGTCTTAAAAAAAAAACCAACATATATTTATTTATTTTATGTGTATAAGTGTTATTGCCTGCATGTATGTATGTGTACCATGTATGTGCTTGGTGTCCATGGAGGTCTGAAGAAGGCAGTAGGTCCTTAGGACTGTAGTTACAGGAAAGTATGTAGTTATGAGCCAATATTTGGGTACTGGGAACTGACCCTAGTCCTCTGCAAGAGTATCAAGTGCTCTTACCCACTGAACTATCTTTCCAGCTCCTAGAAACAGAATAGCAATAACAACTTAGGGGGAAGATGGCAACAGTATTTAGTGTAGAGATGGCAAAGATGTTGCTAGTCAAAGGTTCTAGATAGTTCTCCACAAGTTATTCAGCCCAAAATGTTAATAATAAGAAACCATGCACTATATTTAGTTCCCCCTTGTCTTGAAAATAAATACATATACTTTCTCTCCCCAAATTCCACAAAATTATATATTGAAACAGGGCAAAATGAACTTTGGTTTTGGTAATTTAGTTTCACTCAGCATCTCAGTCTGGACTTGAACTGGAGATCTTTCTGTCTTAGCTCCCCAAATGCTACATGGAGTTACACTTGCATGCCACAATGTATGGATTTAAAATGAACATTTGTGTCAGTGTTCATGTGTGTGCAGGTGCATGTGTGTTAAATGAACCTTTAAAGTCTAATTTATTACTCCATGTCATGGACAAAATAAGATCTATGGCAAGATAATACAAAGAAGATAAAGTGAGACAATATAGAAGCAATGTCTGGAGCAAAGCTGGTGTTTCATCACTATTAGTTCATTTTCATAATAAAGTACAAAGACTAATCAAAGTCCCCCAAAAAAGTGCTGAAATGAGTTTTAACAACTCTGAAGCCAAATCCCTTCACTTTGTAACTGAAGAGCTATGACTATAAAGGTCAGCCCTGCTGCATCCTCTAAATCCCTTCTTTTCATAGCTGAAGAACTGTGACTATAAAGGTCAGCCTTGCTGATTCCCTGACATCATACCTGAGTTTCCAGCTTGTGGCAAAGCAAAATTTAAATGGAAAGAAGCTACATGCTGACTCTTTGAAAAGAAGTTACTATCCCTTTTGACTCAGATGATACTTTTTTTTTTAACTGTAGATTTAGTAAGAATCCAGAATTTTTAAATACATTGTCACAGAACACTCAACATCAACAGACTTTCTAGCATATAGGCTAAAATGTAGCTACTTAGTAGTGATTCAGCTATTCATGGTCAATTACTAACAGAGACAAGCAAGTTTCTTAGCAAAATTTAACTCATGTACATCATCAGATGTTTGATTCTAAAATGCTATGGGTTGTTTTTTTTTTTTTTTTTTTTTTTTTTTTTTCCTGAGACAGGGTTTCTCTGTGTAGCTTTGTGCCTTTCCTGGAACTCACTTGGTAGCCCAGGCTGGCCTTGAACTCACAGAGATCCGCCTGGCTCTGCCTCCCGAGTGCTGGGATTAAAGGCGTGCGCCACCACCGCCCGGCAACTATGGATTTTTTTAAGAACAGAATTTCTATATTTTTACACTTATGTGTTTGAGTGTAGGTGTGAATGTATGAGCATGAACAGTGGTCAGTTCTTTCCTTCTACCATATGGGTTCTGGAGACTGAACTCAGATTGTCAAACTTGGTGGCAAGAACCTTTACCTACTAAATTGTCTCACTGGCTCATGCTATGTGTTTTCTACCAATACCCATATAACCAAAATTTAAACAAATTAGGACAAATAAATGAAAACACTTATATTTTAACATATATGAATTTTATTGTGTTTCATGTACAATCATCTGGCGAGTTTAAAGAGTGAGCAAACATATAAAAGGAAATATGGTCAGAAGTGACTGAAGTAATAAAATACCCAAACTAAATAACAGCATATGTTAGATTTCATTGCATCAATATATAGCTTAGCAGTAAATTCCATAAACCTGCAAGATATTGTCATCCAGAAAGATGGAGAGGAAGTTGGTGAGGGTACCTTCAAGTTGCAGAAGCAAAAACATTTTAGGAAGGCTCTAATTCATTAGAGAAGTGATGAGAACTTTAAGGATAAGTTTCAAAATATAATTGAGGATCAAAGCTTTTCTGGAAATTTGGTAAATAATAAATTAGCTAATATTTTAGCACAACTTTTAAGATAGTTTTTTCAAAGTCTCACTATACAACCCAGCCAATCTTGAACTCAAATCCTGCCATCTATTTCCCAAGTGCTGGGATTTTTATTACAAGTGTACATTACGATGTTGAGACTATCTGGCTTTAAAATCTCTTTTAGGATTATTTTAAAAAGGACAGTATGTGTCTTTTTTCTGGGGGGGGGGGGGTCAAAGGAATGCAAATGCACCTATGCATTTTGATTGTTTTATGAACCTTAAATATAATAGAAAACATCCCTATTCTTCCATCTGGTCTCTGTGGATTCCCACAGCAGATATTCCTCCTCATGCAGTGCCTACAGCAGTCCCAGCTCTTACCTCCACCAAAGAACCTCATGCATCACAGCAGCAGTGACTCATTTGTATTTGTAAATTAGCCTATGATCTGAAAACTCTTTGCTGCTTACTACCTAGTTGGTTTTTCTGTTGTTTTGCTTTTTGGTGTTTTTGAAAGAGTCTGTGTGGCCCTGGCTGTCCTGCCTCCTGAGTGCTAGGATTGAAGACATGCACACTAGCCTAGCTCTGTATCTAGGGTTTGTTTTTGTTTTTTCGAGACAGGGTTTCTGTGTAGCTTTGCGCCTTTCCTGGAACTCACTCTATAGACCAGGCTGGCCTCAAACTCACAGAGATCCGCCTGGCTCTGCCTCCCGAGTGCTGGGATTAAAGGCGTGCACCACCGTTGCCCAGCCCATGTACCTAGCTCTTAAAGGAACATTAAAAATTTGTTTTTATGTTTTTCCCTATTGTTGTCCTAATGCCTGCTTTTTTTTTCGGGGCGGGGGAGGGGGGAAGGTTGTTTTTTAATTTTCTAATCCACATTATTGATCAGCACAGGAGCATGTGCACCACCTGTACATACAGAGAAGTTATATGAGCCCAGATTGGGATGGCAGGATGCAAAATAAATCTAAGTAGACAGCCATGTTGGGAAAGACTGTCTCATGTCCTGGGAAACATTTCCTCCTTTCCTAAGTCACTTTGGACCTATCTGTCCAGTGATGGTTGCCTCTTCCTTCATCTCAACCTGCAGTTTAGGCCTTGCTATGACTTCCCAGTGTCTCACTAGCCCACAAAGTCTAAAGCAGACTATTCGGCTTGTATAAAATGATATATTCTTAGTAACCTGGTTAATTATCTAGCCAATGAAGAGATGATTAAAGCAGCCTTTCTCATCTTCAAGCAGTGAAGCAGCAACTAAAACATCTTATAAGTGTGGAAAAAAATTGTGTCAGAAAAGTGATTACAGTGATTATCAGATTAAGAGTCTGAATTAAATTCAAACATTCCAACAATGGTTACAATAGACATTTATTTAAAGAGAGGCCTCTGCAGAGCAAATAATTCTTAAATTGTGATTCAAGTTGAAACTTCATAAAAACATGCTAAGACCAGGCACATCCACAGATCTCAACTACAAGATCACTTCTTCGTCCATTCTTCTTTCTCTTTTCTTTCCCGAATAACCTCTTTCAGATAGGGTTCAAGGTAGAATTTGTCCTAAAGAATGAAGAAGAAAAATAATAGGTCTTAAACCTCAAATTCATTACAATCAAACTTTTTCCTTGTAACATAAGAAAATATAATCTGAACTTCTAGGAACTATGTGCTCTTTAAATGTAAAACCTCACAAAGATCATGCAACGAGGAGGTCAGAAGGAGTACCAGGGAAAAAACAGTGTCTATAGGTTTGCCAGGTCTCAATGATGATGCCCAGGCTAGAAGATCACTCAGGGTCTTTATATAACTAAACTAAAACTCTTTTCATTAGAGCAGGAACTGGAGTAGAGCGAAGAAAAAATGGCCCATGAGGCAGAAAACCTAGCCCAGGCTTTCCAGACTAGCTTAGTGATTTTATTTTATTTTATTTTGTTTTTGTTTTTGGAGACAGGGTTTCTCTGTGTAGCTTTGGAGCCTGTCCTGAAATTCATTCTGTAGCCCAGGCTGGCCTCGAACTCACAGAGATCCACCTGCTTCTGCCTCCCGAGTGCTGGGATTAAAGGCGTGGGCCACCACCACCCAGCTGCTAAGTGATTTTAGAAGTCACTTCAGCTCAAAGTCTCTCCATGTTGTTCTTTAAAATAGAGCTGATAGTTTTCTGCTAAGCTCACTTGCTGTTGAAATGCTACTTCTGTAGCATGACTTGGAAAACACTAAAGCACTGCCCAAATGAGTGTTTCTAATACTGTATGCTGAGTGACAAACACTGTTAGTTGGAAAAAGCAAACCTGTTCTACCTCCTCATATTTTGTCCACTGCTCTTTAGGCAAGATCTGATGCCTCAGGGTCAGGTCCAGAGCTCTCTTAATTCGAAACATTCTGTCATTATAAATATTCTCAGGAAGCCTTCTTATGGCTTCTTTCACATCTTCAGTCTCATATATTGTATCATCTCGCATTAACCCTGTGATAGGAACAGAAAAAACAGATTAAAGAGAGAAAAGTTTTTTTTGTTTTTAAGACAGGGTATCACTATGTAGCCCTGGCTGGCCTTGAACTCGAGAATAACCCAGTCTCAGACTCCTATTTGCCTTGAAATCTTGAAATGACCATCTTTTTGCCTCTGCCTCCCCACTGATAAAATTAAGGCATAACTCACCATACGTGGTAGAAGCTTTTCATGTATGTGTGTGCATGCACACACATGTACCTCCACATACACGTGGAAGTCAAAGGGTAAACTGAAGGTGTCAGTTCTTGCCTCTCTACCTTGTTTGAGATAGAGTCTCTGTGCCACTTGCAAAAGCTAGACCACCAGCTTCTAGAAATTCTTGTCTCTGCCCCCCATCTTCCCACAGTGGCAACCTGGGATTACAGCTACTTGTGCTACTATTTCAGCTTTTATGCTGGTTCTGAACTCAAGGTTATCAGGCTTGTGTGGCTCACTGAGCCATCTTCTCCACTCACAATTTTCTCTTTCTAATGAGCAAAATATCTTAAGATTTATAATTCAAGATCTGACTGAAAAAGCACCAAATCACTATGTAAGACAGAAACCAAAAGCATTTCAGACCTGAGTTATTTCTTGAAGGAATATGTGGGCCTTTTAAAACCACTATAATAAAATTCCTATAATAAAATTCCTAAATCAGTTCAGAAAATATTTAAAATGTCTATCTTGCCATCGAAAACATAAGTAGACCACATCTCTTTTTCTAATCTTAGATGAAGGAAGATATTAAATAACTAGAACCAGTGAGATGGCTAGGCAGGTGAAGGTACTTCTTGCATAAGTCTACTGACCCAACTTTGATCCCTAGACCCCATGGAGGAAAGAGAGAACAGATGGACTCCAGAAGTCCTCCTCTGACCTCCACAAGCACATGCTGGTATGAGAAATTCTTTTTTAAAGTCACAAAGAACTTAAAATTATACTAAGGAATCCTAAGATCTGCTGATGCTTCCATTCAGCTTCTAGACCACAAAATAAAGTTCACAGAAAATTAGAAAGCTCTAAGAAAGCTCACAAATCACATAAAGATGTGAAAGCAAACATCTGGGACTTTAGCCCTCTCTTTAAAAGATCAAGAACTCAAAATAAATTTGATACACACAAAAACAAAATAAAACATCTTTTTGGAACTATAAGAATTCTTAAAAATTCAGGAAGAACGCGTACTGCATTCAGGAAGAACAAAAGAACCACAGAAAACAGATACTTACCCAGTTTGTTGAATCCTGCAGCATTATAATACCATTTTCGAAAACCATCCAGCCACTTGCTTGACACTGCAACTATAATTACCACACTGTTAGTTGCTACACTTACAGACGAATGCATCAATAGCCAAAGAACTCTTATAAATTTAAGAGTAAATATCCCTTTGTATACAATATAGATAATTATTTCACTTATGGCATCATGTGAGAAAACCATGAGCTCAATACTGAAGGTGCCTAATATCCATCCATAGGTATACTTCCTGCCACTTTGGGTTCTCAAAGTCCAATGCCTTCTGCCCTGACATCATCTGCTACTATCAGAACTGAAAGAATCAGGGACAGGAAAGAGACCTGGAGCATTTCTACTATTTGTAGTTGCAGAAATTAATTTTTCTTTCCAAAGGGGGTAAATCTATGAGATTTCAGGTTAGGTGACAGGCTTCTCCTAGTCTCCAAAATTTTTAGTTTTCATAATCTCATTTCCCTATCATCTTTGAAATATAATTTCTGGAAAAACTTTTACAACATCACTTAATAATTTAAGTATCAATAGATTTTTCTCCTCCCAAACAGCTAACTGTTCAAGGGATTTGAACAAGAATAAGGAGAAATACTCCATGTTAAAATTTATTGTAACAGAGCACACATGTAACCTCAGCACTCAGGAAGCCAAGGCAGTTAAGATTGTGAATTATAGACCTTGTATAAACAAACAAACGAAAACTAAAATAAGGGCTGGGAACACATAGCTCAGCCTTAAAACAAAACAAACAAAAACAACTTATAACCTTTGGGGAACAAAGCTGAGCCTGATGAGTAAGTAACCTAGAAGAGGTCAAGGAAGCAGGAGAGTGCCTGGTGTTGACAAGACAGATGTAAAGGAAACAAGCCTAATCTTTCTTTTTAAAACACGAGGGGTGGGAGAGGGACAAGTGTGGGCCAGAGGACAACATTAGGTCCTAATCATCTTTTTTCATTTTTGAGATGGCATCTTTCACTGGCTTGGAACATGACAAGTATACTAAGCTATCCGAGTCCCAGAGATCCACCTACCATCCCTCCACCTCTCTGGCACTAACATTAAAAGCATGGACTAGGGCCACTGAGGCAGGGCTCACCATGTAACTGGCTGGTCTGGAACCAAGGCATTATTACAAAACAAACCAACCAATCAACAACACGGGTTCTGGAAATTGAATTCAGGCATGTCCATGCATTGCAAGGCAAGCACTTTTTCAACTGAACTCTCTTCTCATGCCCTAAATTTTCTTTTAAAATTTTGTCTAGGGCTAGTTTCTTTCCAAGGAAGAAAAGCAAGTTATCTTCTCAGTTAGCTCCTTATGACTTCCTACTCCTTAGGTTTAGATTACTACATGGCTTCCTCCAACCTCAGAAATTAAAAGTTGTGTATAAAATAGTTTCTAAGAGAAAATTAAAGCAGTTAAGGACTAATCAGTTGGTACAGTGCCTGCCTAACATGCACCACAAAGCCCTGGGAGTTCCATCTCCAGCACCACATAAAATGGGTGTGGTGGTGCATTCCTTCAACTCTAGCATTTTTAGGGAACCAAAACGATCAGAAGTTCAAGGTCATCCTTCAATACACAGTGAATTCTAAGCTGGCTTGGGCTACATGACACCCTGACTCAAAAAATTCAAATATAAAACTTAATGAGTAAAAAAAAAAAAAAATCTAAAAACAAACTCACAGGAGCTAAACTGTACACACAGCCACGATTAATATTCATTTAACACGTATAGTGTGCCAGGCACTACTCTGTTCACCCTTTCCACATTAGCTAGGTTAAAAGCCTGTTGCAGAAAAGGAGGGAGCCAATTTGACCTCTGTTGCAATCAAGTCTCTAGTATTAAGCACGAACACCTACTCTGACTACGTTAAATTTGGTAAGGTTCCTTAAAATTTTGTCAAGTAGGTGACCTTCACAATTTCTAGGGACTGTGAGAAAGGTACCAGTATTGTTTTGAAACGCTATTCCAATTTATACCGCCAAAAGGCAAAGATTTGCTCTAAAAAAAAGGGAGGGGGCAGGGGTAAGGGATACTACTTGAAGTGAATGTTTTCAATATTCTGGCATTCTACCCCACGACACATTTGTTCTAGTGCCTACAGTAAACACAAGTCCTTCCAACTCTGCAGCTCCAGCTCACGCTCCAGATACACCTCAGCATAAACATATCTTATGTCCCTCTAATTGGACAGAAGCTCGTGGTGCTGAATGTGGGGTCAGAACGCTATTTGCTCCGGTCACTGTCACCAGCGTGAAACAGAACAGAAGCGGTAGGATTTATGTAGCTAACGCAGAGGGCAGCGTCTGGCTCTTAAATGCTCCCTCAGTTCACTGCGGCAGACTTCCGCTACCTTCTCACCTCCTCACTTCCCCAAGACGCCCTAAGGCCGAGGGGAGGCCGAACCCGCTGTCCAGCCACGGCCGGCTTCTTCCAGCAGAGGTCCCCGTTCCAACCCTCAGGCTGGCCGGGCCTGGCTCAGCGAAACCTGTCCTTTGAGCTGTGCTGGGACGTCACACAGTATTTTCCCCATTGTGTGACGAAAAATGTTTCTTGCAACTGAGCGCACAAAATCATCAGCCCAATGTGTGGACTTAACTCAGATAAGAAAGCCTAAACAAGAGCCTTCCGCGGGCCGTCAGAGCTCAAAGTGACTAGGCAGAGCAAAAGGGGAGCAAGCTGGTAGGAAAATCAAACCGAGAAGGACCACTTACCAGCAGGTCGGCCCGCCATTTTGACCTGAGAGTGAAGCGCTGCCTTCTGGGTAAGTCCTAGAGGACGTGCGGGGCTCACGCGCAGGCGTCCTGCATACCTTAGGATGGGGGAAGGGGAGGCGGCGGCGGCGGAGGAGGAAGTGGGGGGGAGGAGGAGGGAGGAAGGAGAGAGGAGGGAGGGGGGAGAGAGGAGGAGGGAGGGAGGAGAGAGGGGAAGGGAGAGGGGGAGGGGGGAGAGAGGAGGAGGAGGGCTCACGCGCAGGCGTCCTGCATACTGGGGGGGGGGGGGGGGGGGCGGGGCGCCCGCGCAGGCGCAGCTCTGACGGCCCGCGGAAGGCTCTTGTTTAGGCTTTCTTATCTGAGTTAAGTCCACACATTGGGCTGATGATTTTGTGCGCTCGGTTGCAAGAAACATTTTTCGTCACACAATGGGAAAAATACTGAGCGAGAAATTAGGAGACGATGATATTCAAGGTTCTGTTACAGGAAGGTACTTTTACGGTATTAATGGAACCATTACTTAGAGACGGTTAATTTACATGTATCTCCTGCATTCTTTAAATAACCTCTAGGTTACCTTTAATACAGGATATGAAATAAACGCTACACAAATAGCTGTTACACTGCATTATTTTGGAAATAACACAGGAAAATGTACATACATGTGCAATACAGATATATCCTGCCCCAATCTGTGGTAGATTGAATCATTAGATGTGGGATCTTCAGACACAGAAGGGTGGCTGTATTCTCACTTAATTCTAAATCTATGGTGTAATTACCGTCCTTATCAGTATTGGAGAGAAAAGGAAGCTGAA
This sequence comes from Peromyscus californicus insignis, assembly GCF_007827085.1. Lineage (NCBI taxonomy): Eukaryota > Metazoa > Chordata > Mammalia > Rodentia > Cricetidae > Peromyscus > Peromyscus californicus. The sequence goes on from NW_026294503.1 coordinate 271,416, forward strand.
CCTCAGAAAGATTAGATAACTTATCCAAAGGCACTGAATTGGGAGGAGTCCACTTCTTTTTTTGTCTTTTTTTTTTTTTTTTTTTTTTTTTTTTAACTAGAATTGAGAAATACAGGTTCAAATTCAGGTTTCTTTATTTCTAGAATCATATGCTACACAACTAATCCCAGAAAACTAAACCTCTAGGCTTCACTTTCTCCACGTAAGGATCCATATCAGACCATTTTGGTAGAAAGTTAGGTCAGATAAACTCTAAAAATAATGACTTTAAGGCGGGAGTAGTGACACATGCTTATGATCCTAGAATTCAGTAGGCTGAGGCAGGAGGATCACTGCCAGTTCTAGGCTGGAGTTGTCTACATAGTGAATTTGACACCATTCTGGATCACCCACCACCCACTCACCTAAAACAAAACAAAAAAACATATTAAACCTAAGGTATATTTTAGAATCTGTATATAATATTAAAAGTGTAGCAAGTACATAGACTGTATACTTTCAAGGTCTCAGCCCCAACAGGTGAAGTCTAAGACAGAAGGTGAAGTCTAAGGACAGAAAATAGGGAAACTGATAGTACTGTTGAGTTTGACCATGATTCAATATTGTCTTTACCCTGCTGTCTTTCAGTCTTAAGTTGAAACCTGGGACAGCATAGAACTGTATCATTATGAATTCAAGATGTTATTTAATGGCTTTAGTCACAAGTTCTAAAGTTTTGTTGCCTTCTCCCTTCTGTTTCTGCTACCTTATATCCCTCAGCTCTAAGAGTGTATGCAGTAGTCAATACGAAGTGTGAACGACAGGAATATACAAATAGATTAGTACACTGGCATATTGCTTTGCAGAGGTTATTCATTAAACTCTTCATCCTGACATGTTTCAGCATCAGGGTGAAAGTGGCTAGAGAGGAAGATCAAGGTATGCCAAAGTATCAAATATCCACGACAGTAAAAAAAAAAAAATCCAGCTTTATAGGCAGTAAGCCTAGGGCTTGGTGTTTGTTAGTGCTTGTTAATGATGGTTTAAAATGTTTTAGGGGATTGGGGAAATGATTCAGTGGATACAAACACTTGCTGCTCTTCCAGAGCACCTGGGTTCAGTTTCCAGTACCAATGTCAGGCAGCTCATCACCACCTGTAACTCTTCGCTCCAGGGGATCTGATGGCCTCTTTTGACCTCATGCATGTGTGAACATACACTCACACACATATACATGCAAATTACTACAATGAATCTTAATATTTTAAAAATTGTTTTATTTCTCTACTCCTGGCATAGAGATTACACTACTTTGACTCCTTAATACGTGTGATGCTTTGGTGTACCCTGCCAAAAAAAAAAAAAGCTCAGCAAGTTTTAAAGAGTAATCTTTGACATTTCTTTTCCCTTTAGAAGATTGGTGACACTCCAGTCATAATGAAGACATCCAGAATGCATCAATCTGTTGCATTAAACCACTTGTAGTCTGAAGATAGACATGCTCAAGAAACAGCCATTTATGTTTTAAATTGCTTAAAACTTTAGGATTGTCCATCACAGCAGCACAGCTAACACATTCTTTGTATGCCCTGTGTGTGTGTGTGTGTGTGTGTGAATATGTGTGCATGTATGTGTACATGTATGTGTGTTGACATGTGCATGCCAGAGGTCTAAGTTGAACATTGTTGGTTGTTTTCTTACTCTTTCTTTGTGGGCCTGTGACCCAGCTCCCAAATAAATCACACATGGAGGCTTATTCTTAATTATGAATGCATGGCCTTAGCTTGGCTTGTTTCTTGCCAGCTTTTTTTAAAATTAATTTTTTAATTCGTTTTACATTCCAATCACAGATCCCCCTCTCTTCCTTCCTCTCATCTCCCCAGCCTCCCCCCCTCCAACCCACCTTCCATTCCCTCCTCTGAAAAGGTAAGGCCTCCCATGGGGAGTCAGCAGAGCCTGGTCCATTCAGTTGAGGCAGGTTCAAGCCCCTGCACCAAGGCTGTGCAAGGTGTCCCACCACAGGCAATGGGCTCAAAAAAGCCAGCTCATGCACCAGGGATGGATCCTGATCCTACTGCCAGGGGGCCCCAGATCAAGCTATACAACCGTCTCATTTATACAGAAGGCCTAGTCCAGTCCCATGGAGGTTCCACAGCTGTTGGTATAAAGTTCATGAGTTCCCATTAGCTTAGTTTGGTTGTCTCTGTAGATTTCCCCATCATAATCTTGATGCCTCTTGCTCACAGAATCCCTCTTCCCTCTCTTCGACTGGACCCCTGGAGCCTGGCCTGGTACCTGGATGTGGATCTCTGCATCTGCTTCCATCTGAATGAAGGCACTATGATGATAGTCAGGGTATTCACTGATCTGATTACTGGTAGTGGTAGACCACTGCTAGTAGTCTAAGCTGGGGTCATCTTTGTGGAAAACCAATTTGGTTTCTCCCTATCCCCATGATGTCTACTTCTATCAAGGTATTTCTTTCATTGCCCTCCCACTTTGTCCCTGTTCCAGCTTGACCATCCCATTCCCTTATGTTCTCATCCCCCATTCCCTGCTCTTTATTGCCCCCCCCCTTTTAGTTTACCCATGGAGAGCTCATCTAATTCCCCTTCCTAGGGTAATCCTTGTTAGCTACCTTCTCTAGAGCAGTGGGCTGTAGTTTGGTTATCCTTCTTACCAGCTTTTCTTAACTTTAAATTAACCCATCTGTCTTTTGCCTCTGAGCTTTTACCTTTCTCTATTCCTGTATACCCTTCTTTCTTACTCTGTTGCTGGTTGTGTAGCTGGGTAGCTGGTCTCTGATGTCTCCGCTTTCTCGCAATCCTAGATCTCTTTTCTCCCAGATTTCTCCTTCTATTAATTCTTTCTGCCTGCCAGCACTGCCTATCCTTTCTCCTTGCTATTGGCTGTTCAGCTTTTTATTAGACCAATCAGGTGTTTTAGACAGGCACAGTAACACAGCTTCACCGAGTTAAGCAAATGCAACATAAACCAAAGTAACACACCTTAAAATAATATTCCCCAATAGTTGAATGTCTTTCTCAACTACTCTTCACCTTAGCTTTTGAGATAGAATCTTTCACTGTATTTAGCGTTCACCAATTTAGACAAGATTGGCTGGCCAGCAAGCCCGAGGGATTCTTCTGCTTCCATCTCCCCAGCATTGGAATTACGTGTGAACTGTAGCCCTCAGTTATTACATGGGTTCTGGGTATTAAACTGAGGTTCCCGTATGTGAGCAGCACTTGGCTGACTAAGCCATTGCCTTAGTTAGCCCCAAGCTAGCCTATTCTGAGTGGATTGTTCATAAAGGCAAATGAAGTCCCCAGACATAGACAGACCAGGTAGCTGTTTTTTGTTTGTTTATTCATTTCACCCTTTGGAGAACTGATGGAAACACACAACTGTGTCACATTAACCAATGTATTTTAGAACCTTAAATGTCAAATTAATAAGTAATAGGAAAGATACTATATCTGGTCCTGAGCAATCATCAACTTAGTCAATCATAGTAGTCTTTCAGGATATCCAATACAACATAGAACTCTGGTGTAAAATAAACTACATCCTAATTAAAACTCATTATGTCCCAACTTTGACTTGGCTGGGTGTTTCTGCAAAGACTGAAACACTCACACTGCTGGCTTTCCTACCTCACATCACTTGACATGCTGAAATGGCTGGATTTTTTTTTTAATTGTTATTTTGCCAGCCATCTTCCTCTCCACCCAGTTTCTCCGGTAATTGGTCCTCTTTATAGTTCTAATAATTATTCTAAGACTAGCCCTAATATATAAATGGTTTTTAAGGCACTGCTTAATAATGTTCAATGAGCCAAACCATATTGGCCCAGAGTCACTGTGGGAGGAAACTTCTTGAGCAAAGACATAGGGACCAAGTCACTTGCCCTGGTTAACATATAAATAGTAATTGGGGAAAATGTACCAGCTCATGCTATAAATCTTGCTGGTGCTAAGCCCAAGGTTTCTTATGGCCATCACTATGTCTCATTGCTTATCTTCAGATTTTCCTGATTCCCAGTAACTAACTGTGGACAACTTTAAATACTCATGCTCAGAGAAGGTGACATGATGGATAATCCCAAATGGTCTGTTCGAGTAGAGCAGGAGATACTGGATGAGTGACATTTTATGCTCGAGCAACTCATAACATTTCAAAAGAAAAAAAAATCTGTAACAAAACTATTTTCAAAGACCAGTGAATGCAAAAGGAGAAAATCCTCCACTATTCTCAAAGCTTCCCAGGAATGACACATTGTTGGCCTGTAGTAAATTTACTCCTTTTCTCTAAGCTCACTATATTTTAGTTCTTCTTAGGAAGGATGATTAAGTCAAACACAAATTAATTTACTGGAAATTTGTAAGAAATACCTACCAAGGTATATGTCTACAAATAGACAACATCAAGAAATCATTTCTGGGATTAGAGAGATGAATTAGTGGTTAAGAGCACTGGCTGCTCTTCTAGAGTTCCTGAGTTCATTCCCAGCACCCACAAGGCAGCCCACAACTGTCTATGACTGTAGTCTGAGTCATGGGATCAGATGCCCTCTTCTAGTGTGCATACATGCAGACAAACACCTATACATGTAAAACACATAAATAAATCCTTAAAAGAAATCATTTCTAATGAAACCATCAACTTACAGTAATAAAAAATTTAAATCAGCTGGGATGATGGCTCAGCTAGTTAAGGGCTTGCTGCACAAGAATGAAGAACTGAATTCAAATCCCCAACACCCATATAAAAATGCTACCCACGATGATACACACTAATAACCTTAGCTCTGGGAAAACAAAGGAAAGAATGTCCTTAGGGCTTGCTGGCTATATAGTCTTGTGGAATTGGTGAGCTCTGGGTACAGTGAGAGACCCTGTCTCAAATAAGTAGGTGGACAGAAAAGATATGACTTTGACCTCTGACATTCACACACACACACACTTTAAAGATTTTATATTCTACTACAGACATTTGCTTAGTTATGTTCATTGCCACTCTATTTACTAGCTAGGAAATGGAAACAATGTCAATGTCCTTTAACTGATAAACAGATAATTAAAATGTATATAACCACAATGAAATTATATTCTGCTGTAAAGCAAAATGAAATAATAAAATTTGCAGGCAAGTGGATGGAACTGGAAAATAATATACTGATTGAAGTGATCCCAACCCAGAAGACAGATTCTGTTCTGTTACTTGTGAATCCTAACTTTGAATCTTTAGGTTTGAGTGTACAGCCTGTAGTAAAAGGAGCCATTTACTCCATTCCATGCAGGAGCCAGGAAAATAGAAAGGCATCCTGGGGCAATCAGCAAAGAAGGAGCTCTTTGAGGGGATAGTAGGACAGAGAAGCATGGAATGGGAATTGGGGGGGGCACTTTAACTGGGGAGGGAAGAGGAATTATATAAAATGGAGTTATTGCACATGGGGTGATAATGCTTTCAAGATCCATAGACTACAAAAAAAATTTTACTGTCAGCCATGGAAAACCTCCCTTCAAGTTGTTGGTCAGGAGCCAGGAGACTACCCACAAAACAAAGGCTGTTGCTGTTGCCCTAGGTTGCCTCCCATACTTGGTGGATTTTCCCTGTGATAAATATGTAATGTCCTTCCTGATCTCTTTCAATTGATTTTAGTTTGAAGTCTATTTTATTAGATATTAGGATAGCTACACCAGCTTGCTTAAGTCTATTTGATTGGAAAGCCTTTTCCCAGCCTTTTACTCTGAGGTAGTGTCTGTCTTTGAAGTTGAGGTGTGTTTCTTGTATGCAACAGAAGGATGGATCCTGTTTTCATATCCATTCTGTTAGCCTGTGTCTTTTTATAGGTGAGTTGAGACTATTGATTGATGGATATTAATGGCCAGTGATTGTTAATTCCTGTTATTTTTTGGTGGTAGTGTTGTTTCCCTTCTTTGGTATTTGTTGGTGTGGGATTATCTATTGCCTGAGTTTTTCATGTGTGTGTGTAATTTCCTTAGGTTGGATTTTTCCTTCTAATGCTTTCTGTAGGGCTGGATTTGTGGATAGGTATTGTTTAAATCTGGTTTTATCATGGAATATTTTGTTTACTCCGTCTATGGTGATTGAGAGTTTTGCTGGGTGTAATAGTCTGGGTTGGCATCTGTGGTCTCTTTAGTGTCAGCATAATGTTTGTCCAGGACCTTCTAGCTTTCATAGTTTCCATTGATAAGTCTGGTGTTATTCTGATGGGTCTGCCTTTATGTTACTTGGCCTTTTTCCTTTCGGCTCTTAATATTTTTCTTTATTTTGTATGTTTAGTGGTTTGATTATTATGTGGTGAGGGGACTATTTTTTTTTTTTTTTTGAATCCAGCCTATTTGGTGTTCTGTAAGCTTCTTCTATCTTCATAGATATTTCTTTCTTTAGATTGGGAAAGTTTTCTTTTGTGTTTTTGTTGAATATATTTTCTGTGCCTTTGAATTGGTATTCTTCTTCTATACCTATTATTCTTAGGTTTGGTCTTTTCATGGTGTCCCAAATTTCCTGGATGTTTTGTGTCAACGACATTTTTGGCTTTAGCGTTTTCTTTGACGAACGAATCTATTTTTTCTACTGTGTCTTCAACGTCAGAGATTCTCTGTTCCATATCTTGCATTCTGTTGGTTATGCTTGCATCTGTAGTTCCTGTTTGTTTAGTCACATTTTCTATTTCCAGCATTCCCTCAGTTTGTGTCTTCTTTATTGTCTCGATTTCAACTTCTAAATCTTGAATTGTTTCCTTCATCTGTTTAATTGCTTTTTCTTGGCTTTCTTTGATTTCTTCCAATTTTTTGTTTGTTTTTTCTTCCATTTCTTTTAAGGGACTTTTTCATTTCCTCTTTAAGGGCCTGTATCATCTTCTTAAAGTCATTTTTAGGATTGATTTCTTGTGTTTCTGCGTTGGTATGTTCAGGTCTTGCTGGTGTAGAAACACTAGGTTCTGATGCTGTCATATAGGTTTTTATGTTGTTGCCTGTATTTTTGCATTGGCATCTATCTACTCATCTCTTCCTCCGCTTGGTGCAGGCGATGCCTGAGGGTGCCTCTCTTGTTCTAATTGGTAGTCTTGGTCCACTGGGAGTTTTTGGTCAAATCAGTGCTGATGGGCTCTGTTTCTCCAGGAGCAGCTTAGTCCAATTGGTGTTAATGGGTTCTGTCTCAGGGAGCAGTTGTTCCCAATCAGTGCAGGGTGGACTTATGGCTCCGATCGTTGTTGGTGTCACATGGGATGGTTTTCTTGGTGAGGGGGCAGGGAAAGAGGATGCTCTCTGGTCCCTGGGGCTCCACTGGCAGGGACCAAGCAGCTGCTAGAGGGGCTAGAGATCTGGTCTGCCAGATGGGAGATAGGGCCTTACCTGTTCCCAGTCAAAGTAGGGTGGGCTTATGACTCTGGTGACCCGGTCTGGTGACTGGACGGCTTCTTCTCTTGTGTTCTTGGGTTGCACTCTGCCAGCTCCTCAGCTGATCTTGTTTCCTCAGACTACAGGCTTCTGAGACCTCTCCCTAATTGCCTTGCATCTTCAAGGTGATCTGTATGCAGGTTGCACTTAAAGAATGAAGGATTCACTTGACGCCCTCTTCTGACTTCGTGTGCCAGGGTCACACAGCACCTCCCATACTTGAAAGAAAGCCTATTGCCAGAGACACCACATGCTTTGGACATAAGACTTAGAGAAATGGAGCTGCAACTGACCTGGAAGCCTCTTCCCTAAGGACAGGTTCTTAACATATTGGAAGATGCAATGAGATCTGTCAAGGGACAAACGCAATCAACAGTCCTACCCAGGTATAAAGCCTATGACTACAAAAATGATGGGCCTAGAAAAATATCCACAACTGTGGAATAGTGGGGATATCTTAAAGGGTAATCAATAACTTTCTATTTGGAGTTAATTGTCCAATCAGCCTGCTCAATAGGCGGGAAATGCATGCTTGCTACTGTAAACCTGCCAACTACCTGTTGCTGGAGACATCACAGAACCTAGAGAATCTACTATTGCCATCTTCCCAAACCAACATAATTTCTAACTGTATCTAAATACTTATCCACAATCTATTATCACCACTTTACTAGAGCAGCATAACTACTTAACTTTCTAAATCTTATCCTTATACCTAGAGATAAATCTAGCTACTACCTTTCATCAGAAAAGCCTGTCTTTACCGTAAATGGAGACCATCACAGAAAACCACAACTGGATAAAATGCAGAGATCAATGGATTGTGGCAAGCTCAGTCCCAATGGATACATCTACATCACAGCTCTTGCATGTATGGCTCAGAGAAGATAGAGGAAGACGGGGCAGAAATATTTAAGAGCCAGTGTGGTGATACTTTGTTTGTGATCTAATCAATAAAGCTTACCTGAAGATCAGAGTGTAGAGCTAGGCCACTAGTTAGCCATAGAGGCCAGGCAATGGTGGCACACACCTTTAATCCCAGCACTTGGGAGGAGGAAGCAGGAAGTTCAGGAGTTCAAGACCACCCTGGGCTATACAAGATTGATCCAGTCTATAAGAGAAACAGGGAGTGGTGGCACATACCTTTAATCCCAGCAGTAGGGAAGTGGACACAGGAAGTCATATGGCTGGGCAGAGAGAGGACTATAAGGTGGGAGGAGACAGGAGCTCAGTCTTTCAGGCTGAGAAGTTCTCTGAAGTAATGTTAGACCCCAAAGTTTAGGGTCTTGAGTGGGCGCCCCAAGAACCCAGACTCTGATCCAGTTGATGCAACAGCACGAGGTGTTTATTGAAGAAGCAGCTGTACAGTCGGGCTAACTCAGCTCCAAAGAGCAAGAGTCGTGCCTATTGTAATCACATGGGTACTTTTAAAGGAAAAACCCACAAAAGCCATAAGATTACAATTCCCATACAATTTCATGGCCTGATCACAGGGTGCTCACATTGTGGGTACAGTCACGTCCGCATGCACATTCTTCCAGAAACCTCAAAGGGGGTATCAGGGCGGGAGTGGAGTTTACACAAAGGTCACAATGGTTCTTCCTGGAACACTTACAACTATCCCAGTCACAGTTGAGCGCATCTCTTAACAGAGATCTCTTTACACTGTTACATTGTGGCAGGGGTGGTTGAATGATGGCTGAGTCAGGTTGCCCTTGGAACTAGTTTTCTTTTTAGTTCCTTATTCTCCTGGGGCTTGGGGGGTGTAAGCCTGAAGGGTTAGGGTCTTTCAGTAAGAGGTGGTAGTTGTGGCTTGCTTCTTTTTCTCTCTGATCTTTCAGCATTTACCCCTATATCTGACTCTGGGTTTTTATTATTCAGACCAAATAAGATTCATGCTATAAGCCAGGACACTAAGAAGTCTACTATGAAACAATCTCTCTTAGAAATGGCTGCATAAATAAGACTGGGATGAATGGCAATATCAATGGACATGCCAAACATGGAAGGGAGAAATTTTTGAGGGGTCCCACCCCTAGACAAATAACTATAGGCAACTAATGACTACTGGCAGAAAAATTTAGACTCTCTCTGTGATGAGCTTCCATATTGATTGGTGTAGTGGTTTGAGTAAGAACGATTAGTTACCAGGGAGTGGCACTATTTGAGAAGAATTATGCTATGGGATGATCCTTCTGTACACTGTTTATAAGTATTACTATCATTGCTTAATAATAAAGTTGATCTGTAGGTGGAGAGCTTTTCTCTCCGGGTCCCACCAAGTCCCGACAGTCTTGTGGCTTACTGGTACCTTACATCTTGCTTGTCCTGTCAGCGGCTCCAGGCAGTCTCCCTCTCTGCCTTCCTGTTCCCTCAATTCTCCTCTCTGTTAGTCCCGCCTATACTTCCTGTCTGGCTACCGGCCAATCAGTGTTTATTTATACAGAGCGATATCCACAGCACTGATCAACCTACAGCAAGGCAGGATAAAGTTAGGTGGGACAATCAAACTGAGGACTGGGAGGAAGAAGGTGAGTCAGGAGAGACCCAAGCAAGCAGCCCAAGAAACAAGACACCAGAGGATCAGTAAAGCCATGGCCACATGGCAATACATAGAAATAGGTTAATTTAAATGTAAGAGCTAGTCAGCAATAAGCCTGAACTGGCCGAGCATTCTGTAATTAATATAAGCTTTTGTGTATTTGGGACTAGGAGGTCAGGACAGAAAAGCTCCACTTCCATTTACAGAATTAGGAGGTGTGGACGTATTGGCCCGTGCCAGGCCCAGTCTCTTCCTCTCTGCCTATATATCAGGATGTAGAACGCAAAGCTACTTCTCCAGCACATATCTCCTTGGATGCTGCTATGCTCCCTGTCATGATGATAAGGACTAATCTCTGAAACTGTAAACAACCCTCCAATGAAATTCTGTTTTATAAGAGTTGCCTTGGTCATGGTATCTCTTCACAGCAACAGAAAAGTGACTAAGACAGTTAGCTAATGCAGAATGATGAACCCTGAAACCATATACACACAAGCAACAAAAAGACTCAGCACACTGTATTTGTATATTTGTGCATGCACATATATACATGTATACTTGCACTTAACAGTAATAAAAGGGAGCTATTAACTTGAGGGAGGGTATGGGAAGTAGGGGAGAGAGAGTATCTGAGAGAATCTGGAGAGAGGGAAGGAAAGGGGGAAAGTGATGTAATTTCTTCTAATAAAATTAATAATAAATGTAAAAAGCCAACCAAACCAAAAAATTACCAAAAATGAGAATTATGAGAAAAATGTTTTCAATATTGAAAACTGAGGCATTTATTTTTAAAAAATACACTGATTTATTCATGTATACATTTACTTTACAAGAATATATTTAAACTTTCATCAAAAACTAAAGCGTTTTTAAGAATTTTTCAAAATCTTTTACTGAAGTTTTGGCAATCTCTTTGCAGAATACTTCATCAGGAACAGATACGAACTTGTCCAAAGAGACATAGTTAGGTTTTGCTGGATCATACTGCACTTTTCCCAAGTAGGTAAGAAACAAGTGTCTTTCTTTAATTTTAAATACTCTTGTATTAAATACCTGGAAAAGAAAGGAATTTACAATAAAAAGCTGAGGGGGTAGCTCGATTGAAAGATAAATGTCTAGGAGAGGCTCTGAGTTTGAGCCCCAGCACACACGTTAAGTATTAATAGATAAGAAATTACGAGTTGAGCATAGTGGTGTTCACCTACAATCACAGCACTTGGTAAACTGAAGCAAGAGTAGTAGGTGTAGTGGTAGCCTAGGTCATGTAGGAAGTTCCAAAGTAAGCCTGACATATTGAGCAGAAATCCTGGGCTATAGGGCAAAAGCCCATCTTTAAGAAAAAATGGAGAAGAAGAAGGTAAATTATAATTTAAGAGGGACTAAAAACCAACACAGAATAATAATGAAAGAAAGCCTTTGCTGGGCAATGGTGGCGCATGCCTTTAATCCCAGCACTTGGGAGGCAGAGGCAGGTAGATTGTTGTGAATTTGAGGCCAGCCTGGTCTACAGAGCAAGTTCCAGGACAGTCAGGGCAACACAGGGAAACCCTGTCTCAGGGAAGAAGAAAAAAAAAAAAAAAAGCCTTCATGAAATGCAGCCAACACGATGACTCTACAGACCTGGGAGAGCATTGGAAGAGCAAATCCTCAGGTCTCACCCCAAAACCACTTCATCTGAAACTTGGAAATGAAGCCCAGAAATCTGTTTTAACTAGCTTTTTAGATTCTAGATTATCTGCCAAGTGTGAGAACCAACATTAGAGACCAAGATCTGTGTCAGCACAAAGGAACTCATCATCTGTGTAGTGTTAAAGTGTCTCTGTTTTGATCTTTAAATTCTGTTACCCAACAAGAATCAAAATAAAATAAGGCTGTCCCTTTGGGGGGGGGGGTGTGAAAAGGGAAAGCATGCCTTTTCCTATTAAAATCCTCACTGTTGAAAAGTAACTTGCTTTGAGAACAGTGACCAAAGAAAGTACATGCTGCTAACTTGGAGTGACATTGGTATGCTTCTGGAACAATCCCTTTGTGTCTCTGCACTGATGGTCATGAGGTCCACAGAAAAAGAAACATGAGACCGAATAACATGTAGCAAAAGGAGGCCTGTGTGGACTGGCACAAGCCATCAGTGCTGGACTTGTAGACAAGATGCTGGACTGGAAGCCCCCGTGTAATGTTATAGAGAAGAGTCAGAATAAGAAAAAAATAGACTTGACTGCAAAGAGACTGAGAAGACCACTGTTGGAAATTAACTACTATCAAGAGAGGCAGACTGGTACCCTCCAGACACACCTACAGCCTACAGATCTTCAAAACCCACTGCAGGTTTTAGTGAGACAGTGATTCCTGGGCCAGTGGTAGACAGGAATCTCACTTTGTCCCTTTGTTTTCCTCTTTTGTCAAATAGGGATAATTGTTGGAAGAATAATTATAATGAGTCCATACACACAAAGCAGTGAGAACTCAATAGGTATTACTATATCTATGATTTTCTCTCTCCATACCAAATTAATTGCCCCATGAGCCCTCTACTAATATGTAAGCTTATTTTAAACCTCTGCCTCTCACATTAGATTACAAGCCATGTATGACTGAGTTCTGTAATCTTAGTGCTCACAAACATTCTAGCCCAGGGTAGATTGTCCATTTTATAATGAATTTCTGGACTCCACTTGTGGGATAATCTTTCTGTACACTGTAAAGATGTGTCTCTGCCTAAGTCACCTTTTGATCGGTTTAATAAAGAGCTGAACAGCCAATACCTAGGCAGGAGAAAATAGGTGGGACTTCTGGGGAGAGAGATGAACTGAGGAAGAATCTGAGGCAGGCAGGAGATGCCAGTGAGATGCAGAGCAAGTTGGGCATACAGAATGGGAGAGAGGTAAAAGCCATGTGGCAGAACATAGATTAATAAAAACATGTTAATTTGAATTATAAGAACTAGTTGGGAACAATCCTAAGCTAAAGGCCAAGGTTTCATAATTAATAATAAGTCTCTGTGTCATTACTGGGGAGCTGGTGGTCTCAAGGAAAATCCAACAAGAAAGATAATTATATCCAATGGGAAGGTAGGAAGAGGTCAGATTCTCATATAACCCACTCTCAATTATCTAATGGTCTAGAAGACAACAAACTGTCACTGCTTTTTCATAGATTACTTATAATTATTCCATAAGCTGAAGTCCCACAATTCTATGCCTCCTATACTTTATTATAATGAGCCAGCATCATCCTATATTAAAGGCCATTCAGAGTATGATGGGTAAATACACATCACTCCATGTGAAGGAAGTGGACTAAATGCAATCTAGTTTTGAGAATTATTAAGATTATATATCTTTTCATATCTCTACACCATGAACAAAGGACTTAATATTTTTAAACTTAATGGAAAAAAACCCAAGAGACTGTTTGAGTTTTCTCCTGATTCCAACAGTCAAAGGTAGGAGTAGGTAAAAACTACAGGGGTAGAGACAAACCTCAGGAGCCCTGCAGCTGTGAACTTCCTACAAATACACAGCACCACACCTGGAAGCCTGCAAGGGCAGCTGTCTGAGAGGGCTGGGAGATGTGTTACCTGTGGGAACTTGACAATGATGTGGTGGGGAATATTCATCACATTGTGTACATAATCAAAAGTCTCCGTAAGTTTCCTTTTGTTTGCGGTTAGCATCTTTGGGATTCTGGTGACCATATGTTGAATTTCATTATGTTTAAAACCAAGTTCAAGGCGATAAACCTACAAGAAAGTAAATTCCTGGGAGTTATGAGTAGAAATAGTCTTTTGGTACTACGCTGGAGGACAAATTGATTCTTCTGAAGTTTAAAGTAATGACCTTTTAAAATTCAGGGGCATTTATACCAGTACACCTCAAGGGATTACAGTTCACTCGTTGGGGTCACCCAAATTTCAAACCCCTTACCTGAGCAAGAGCTTTTCTGCACTGATGGTCATGAGGTCCACAGAAAAAGAAACATGAGACCGAATAACATGTAGCAAAAGGAGGCCTGTGTGGACTGGCACAAGCCATCAGTGCTGGACTTGTAGACAAGATGCTGGACTAGAAGCCCCCGTGTGATGTTATGGAGAAGAGTCAGAATAAGAAAAAAATAGACTTGACTGCAAAGAGACTGAGAGAACTACTGCTGGAAATTAACTACTATCAAGAGAGGCAGACTGGTACCCTCTAGACACACAGCCTACAGATCTTCAAAACCCACTGCAGGTTTTAGTGAGACAGTGATTCCTGGGCCAGTGGTCAAGAATCTCACTCTGTCCATCTGCATGCTGGTATGCAGAGATTGTGCCATCTTGAGTGATAACCTATTATTTGAAACTGAGCTATACTGGAGGCCTGAATTTGGGGAAAAACAGTGTGCTTTAATCCAATCTGCAATAGCCTCAGGGTGAGAGACAGCCTGGGGAGGTAGTTGTGGAGGCAGAAGATGAAAAGTACAGGTGGCAGGAGGCCTACATGGTGAAATGCATAGGGAAAAGTAACCCTGCCCTTGGTTGCCAGGAGCACGTTGGCCTCTGGAAGACCCATCTCCTGCTCACTGCTGTAAAGCCTAAAAATTGAAGCTTCTGTGGTGTACCTGACATCTACTGCTGCATCCCTCCAGCTAGCTGAATAAAACTTAGAGAAAAGTGTGAAGACAGGTCCACTGCCTGAAGAGATCTCAATGTTGTGACTGCTTCCCACACTTTCAGTGAAATTGGGAGATAGGTCCAACTGGAAAGTAGTCAACATAGGGATTATTAGCTGGGGAGTTTTGTGAGGGTAAGGGGACCTGCCCAGCTTATGGACTGCAGAGCTAAGTGAATACAGCTATGGTGGAGCTTCCAAATAAGCTAAATCAGAACCAACACAGGACCAAGCTATACTACTCTTGAGTCTATACATGAAGAAATTAAGTCAACATACTGCAGATACTTGCATATTGATTTTTGTTGCAGCAGTAATATGGACTCACTCTAGATGCCTATGAATAAATGTAATAGGTAAAAAAAATGTGGTACATATACACAACAGAATTTACTTCACCTCTGAAGAAAAATGACATTAAAGGAAAATGAGGCTGGGTGGTGGTGGTGGCCCATGCCTTTAATCCCAGCACTCGGGAGGCAAAGGCAGGTAGATCTCTTGTGAGTTTGATGCCAGCCTGGTCTACAAAGTGAGTTTCAGGATGGCCAGGGATACACAGAGAATCCCTGTCTCAAAAAACTAAAAAAAAAAAAGAGTAGAATTGGAGACCACTATGTTAAGTGAAATAAGCCATACTAAGAAAGTCAAATACCACATGATTTCTCATATACAGACTTCAGACTTAAATTTAGACATAAATGTATCTATACCAGTGTGGATGCATGTGCATGTAGGTCATGAAAGTAGAAAGGAGACTGTGAAGGGGTGGAAAAGATCTTAAAGGAGGTGGGAGGGGAAAAAAAGAGAGCAATGGAATTCATGTTGACTTACAGGCAGAAGGCGAGCTACTTGGGGAAAGCAGAGTACCAACAAAAGGGGTGTAAGGAGATGGGGAGGGCAGCAGAGGGGAGTGAATAAGAACAAAGTAAAATAGCACATATATAGGAAACCATGATTTTATATAACTTAAGAAAACAAAAAAAAAAAAAATAAGATTTTCAAAGCAGTTTTTGAGCTTTTGCTCCCAAGCATATACACACAGTTGTCATGGAATAGAAATCCAAATTCTGGATAGAAATGATAGATGAAATGAAACATCCAAATATCATAGGTCCTCTCTATATTTTTGCCCTCTCTGAAACTGTCACCACACCCTACCCCACCCTGGCCAATCAATCTACCTCATCACTTTTGACTATACTCCTTTAAATTCTAAGAGCCATGAGAACAGGGAATCCCTCCTCAGAACAGCACCTAGGTGGGAGGTTATTATAATAGCACTTCAATGACTGAGTATGAAATACTTCAGCATCCCAGAGAACAGGCCTTACCTTACAATTTCTACTCCTACTGCTGTTTTGTGCAAACCACTGAACTGCTATTGGTGTCATACTACACTCTCTTGGAGGAGAGACAGGAAAGTGTACTTGGCATGTTCTGTCATAGAAATGGAGCTGACAAGTGACAACTTAACAGAAGTTGAGTCAGCCTCTGTACTTGATACAAGCTAGAGTCATCAGAGGAAGGAGCCTCAGTTGAGGAAAGGTCTCGATGAGATCCAACTCTAAGTCATTTTCTCATTTAGTGATCTGTTTGTGGTGGTATTGTGTTCCCCAAAATATTGTGTACCTTAATAAACTTATCTGGGGTCAGAGAACAGAAAAGCCACAAGATACTTAGGCTAGAAAATGTTAGCACACGCCTTTAATCCTAGCATTCCAGAGACAGAAATCCCTCTGGATCTCAGTGAGTTCAAGGCCGCATTGGAAACAGCCAGGCATGGTGACTCATGCCTTTAATCCCAGGGAGTGGTGGTAGAAAGCAGAAAGGTTTATAAGGCGTGAGGACCAGAAACTAGCAGCATTTGGCTGGTTAAGCTTTCAGGCTTTCTAGCAGCAGTTCAGCTGAGAGCCATTCAGATATGAGGACACAGAGGCTTCCAGTCTGAGGAAACAAGACCACCCGAGAAGTTGGCCAGGTGAGATAGCTGTGGCTTGTTCTGTCTCTGATCTACCAGCATTGACCCCAATAACTGGCCTCAGGTTTGATTTTATTAATAAGACTCTCTAAGATTCCTGCTACATCTGTTGAAGAATATTACTTTAACTATGTAAATATATGCTACATTTGTTATGGTGTGTAATATTACTTTAACTATGTAAAGGTGCGTTCCATTTGTTTATGCTCCATTTGTTTAATTATGTAAAGATGTACTGCTTTGCCTGCCTATGGCACTAGATTGGTCTAATAAAAAACTGAATGGCCAATAGCTCGGCAGTAGAGGGATAGGTGGGGCTGGTGGGCAGAAAGAATAAATAGGAGGAGGAACCTAGGCTCAGGAGGAGAGAGAAGAGAATGAGGGAGAAGATGCCTGGGGCCAGCCAGGCAGCTCAGACAGACAGACATGGAAGAAGCAAGAAAGTAGGACATACAGAATGAAAGAAAGGTAAAAAGCTCCAAGGCAAAACGTAGATGAAGAGAAACAGGTTAATAAAATTATAAGAGCTAGTGGGATAAGCATAAGATAAGGCCAAGCTTTCCTTCATAACTAATAAGTGTCTGTGTCATGATTTGGGAACTAGCTGGTGGCCCCAAAGAAAGCCTGAAACAGTGATTAAAGGGGGAGGCCCAGCCCATGGTGGGTGGTGCCATCCCTGGGCTGCTGGTCCTGGGTTCTATAAGGTGGGCTAAGCAAGCCATGGGGAGCAAGCCATTAAGCAGTACCCCTCCATGGCCTCTGCATCAGCTCCTGCCTCCAGATTCTACCCTGTTTGAGTTCCTGTCCTGACTTCCTTTGTGATGAACAGCAATGCTGAAGTGTAAGCCTAATAAACACTTTCTCCTCAACTTGCTTTTTGGTCATTGTGTTTTGTAGTAGCAACAGAAATCCTAACTAAGACAGCCTCCAACATTCTCAAAACATAAATTCTCATGATAGTCAAAAGTGGTTTCACAGAATGAAAACAGGCCAGGAAGCACAGACATTGCCTGTCACACCAAGTAATGAAAAGCTGTTTCCAGGTCCCAATTATACCTTACTGCTTCAGGATCCTGGGTCCTAATGTCTACAGGTTATTGACTTAGGTAGAGTGGGTAGCATATGCAAGACAACTGGCTAAAATAAACTGTCATTTCTGTCCTTTAGAAATAACTTGTTAAAAATCTGTTTTTTCTTTTTTCTTTTTGCACGATGACAACAGCAATATTTAGTCTCTTATGAAAACTTGGCCAAAGGTGGTGATGGCTCATGTCTCTAATCCCAGCACTCAGGAGGCAGAGGCAGGACACCCAGGATTACACACAGAAAAACCCTGTCTCAAAAAAACCAAAAAAAGCAAAGAAAAGAAAACTTAAGTACATAAAGAAATTAGCTTCTTATAGCTTGAAGATATGTTACCTTCATATTTTCTTTCACAGGCTCCAGACTTCCCGTTAGTAGCCTTGGAAGACGAACAACCAGATCTCTAGTCTACAGTTAAAACATAATAATTATCATCACTATACATGCACATTTAACTAGCTTGGAAAACTAAGGCATTATGAGGAATACCAAGCTAAAATTTAAAATATGACCCAATCAAATAACAGAAAGCTTGGAAATATGTATGAACTTAACATTATTTGATAAGAAATCCAACATGGAAACAGAATTTAAGGAAGCTATTTGGCAGTATATTATAAAGTAGTGGAGCCTCCCTTTTAATCTATCAGGGTTACTCATTTTTGTACACAAAGTATCATGCATTTACAGGATCTGTGTGGGTCAGGCACTTAGAAACATGACACTTAAAGGTTACTAAAAGAGGGAATACATTTCCTTACACTTTTTTCTTTTTTACCTTCTTCACACTCAGTTCAAGTTCTTTCTGAAAAAATCCCAGTCTGTTATCCAGTCTTTCCACCGAGAAGCTCAAGAGAAATGGTGCCTGTCTGACCATCCGTGCGATATCTGCATTACTGAAATGTTTTGACTGTAGATAAGCTACTCTGGAGAAATAATAAAAAACAAACATATGCATGATAAACACTTCCTAGAGCAATAAAGCATATTATGTTACTTTCTGAACATCTAAAATTTTTTTGAGGCTTTGAGTACATACAGGAGTACTATTATTTGCATAATTTCCATCCCCACTCCTCCTGTGTCCCGCCCTCATCTCTTTACAATTTTTACTTTTACACATATATATTCACAATATGTATATATTAATAGAAACTTCTGAGTCTACTCAGGACTAAAGTAACTTTTAAAGGATTCTATAACTTCCCCATAAAAAAGATCAATAAAAGTACTCTGTAAGCTGGGTAGTAGTGGTGCATGCCTTTATCCCAGTACAGATAGGTGGATCCCTGAGTTTCAGGCAAGCCTGGTCTACAGAGTGAGATCCAAGACAGCCAGGGCTACACAGAGCAACTGTCTCAAAAACGTCACCCTTCCCCCGCAAAAAAACCTCTGTAATAGCTGAAATATGGGCACATTTTCAGGAGAAGCACCTGATACATTTTTTACTGGTTTCCATTTACTTTGAATCAGAAAATAATTCTAATATACTTCTGGGTAGATCTTTAAATTAAACAAATTATTATTATATGCATATCATGGGGGAAAGGAGACATGCACATGCCTTGGTGAACAAGTGGAATTCAGAGGGCAATCTTAGGGGTTGGCCCTAGCCTTCCACCTTGTTTTGGGACAGGATCTCCTATTGTTCATGGCCACATAAGCCAGTTTAGCTATCGTCTGAGCTCCAGAAGATTATACTCTCTGCCTCCCATCACCAAAAGCCTGCTGAGATGGCATCTGGCTTTTTGTGGGTTCTGGGGAATCCATACTCTAGTCCTCTCACATTTAGATGGCAAGCACTTTATCCACTGAGCCATCTGTTTCCAGCCAAAATTTTTGGTTTTGAGACAGGGTTTTATTACCTACCCCAGGCTGGCCTTGACCTTTTCATTTTCTGGGCTTAGTTTCCCAAGTGCTGGAATTATAAGCATGCATTTTCATATGTCACACAAAACAATATATATTTATATAAACTATATGCAGTTTATTCATTTGGAAATTCTACAAAGGACTTGCAATTTTACATTCTAAGTTATTTTCATTGAAAAGAAAATGAGTATATAAAATTGGTGCTATTATGGATATTGTAGAAAATAAGCCTGCTATATCTAGCAAAGTCAAAACCCAAGTTTTTTTGTTTTTTTGTTTTTTTCCCGAGACAGGGTTTCTCTGTGTAGCTTTGCGCCTTTCCTGGAACTCACTTGGTAGCCCAGGCTGGCCTCGAACTCACAGAGATCCTCCTGGCTCTGCCTCCCGAGTGCTGGGATTAAAGGCGTGCGCCACCACTGCCCGGCCCAAAACCCAAGTTTTAATTAAATATTTTTTATATTCTTTCATATTCACTAGAAACTCACTGTTTATCATATACCTTTTTGAGTCTACACAGATAAAATATCTACAAAGATTCTAATAAACATTTCTCTAGCAGTCAAGAGCATGTGGCAACTTGAACAAGAAACTTTGCTTCCTTAACACAGGTTTCTTTCACAGAATTAAATGTAGGAAGATGCTATGTACAGTAAGTATCAAGACTCTGGAGTTTGGCCAACTTAGTTGGGATCCTAGCTCTGCCATTTATACTGTGTGTGTAATCTTGGTTAAATAACTTAAACTTTCTATACCTCATGCAATAATTATGGTGAAACCTCTCAAGTGAGTCCCACTGCCTGACATTCATGCTTTTCTAGAATAAATCTGGTCTAATGAGGTGCACTGGCTTTTGAATGAAGAAATCTGTACCTGCAGCCAGGATGCTGGGTCTGAGTTTCTTAGAATCACTCTTTCCCTGTGCCACATGATAGTTTGTAACATAGGACTCTATAAATCCCATGATGAGAGAGCATCAGTCTTTTAAGTCTGATGCCTGGTCCAGCGCCTTAACTATGTAAGATGTGTGATATAAGAAATGCAGATTATTGAGTTTCATTTTTTTTTCCCTAACTCACAGAAAAGGATTAGTGTATTATTAGCCAAGAAACTGCCAAGCCCTTAGCAGATCAATTCCAATGTGGAGAACAATCTACAGCAGTGGTTCTCAACCTGTGTGTTGAAATCCCTTTGGTAAAGGGTCAAAAGACCCTTCCATAGGGGTGGCATATCAAATATTTACATTATGAATCATAACAGTAGCAAAATTACAGTTATGGAGTAGTAATGAAAATAATTTTATGGTTGGGGATGACCACAACATAAGGAACCATATTACATGGTAAGCATTAGGAAGGCTGAAAACCACTGGTTTATAGGGATTGGAACTGGGCAGCAAGAGACAAGTGTGATCTTGGCAGGACCGGAGGCAAAGTATCCCAGGGAGAGATTGAGAGAAATGTGTAGGCAGAAGTTTCTGTGTCCAGCCAGCAATTCCCAAATAGCTGGCAGCCACTTCCCAAATAATTGACTCTGAGGCTTAATATTACTTATGAATGCTCAGCTGGTAACTCAGGCTTATTACTAACTAGCTTTTGTGCTTAAATTAACCCATAATTCTTATCTATGTTTAGCCATGTGGCTTGGTACCTTTTCTCAATATGACATTCTTATCTTGCTTCCTCTGTGCCTAGCTGGCGACTCCTGACTCCATCCTTCATTTTCTCAGCATTCTTAGTTTGGTCATCTTGCCTACACTTTCTACCTGGCTACTGGCCAATCAGCATTTTATTAAACCAATTTGAGTGACAAATCTTTACAGTGTACAGGAAAATTATTCCACGGCAGAAATGTCCAACTGATGTGACAGGTGATTGAGGTTGAACTGAGGGGTCTTGGTGTTTCATTGGAGGTGGATTGTTGTAGAATATTATTTTAAGGTGTGTTATTTTTGTTTATGTTGCATTTGTTTAACTCTGAGAAGCTGTGTTACTGTGCCTATCTAAAACACCTTAACTGGTTTAATAAAGAACTGGATAGCCAATAGCAAAGCAGAAGAGAGAAACAGGCTGGGCTGGCAGGCAGAGACAATATATAGGAGAAATCTGAGAGGAGGGGAAGAAAAAGATGGAGGAGTGAAGGAAGAAGTAGCCAGAGAAGTAGGAAGACTCCAGGGGCTAGCCACCCAGATACACAGCAAGACATGGAGTAAGAGTAAGATTTACAGAAGAGAACGCGAAAAGCCCAGAGGCAAAAGGTAGATGGGATAATTTAAGTTAAGGAAAGCTGGCAAGAAACAAGCCAAGCTAAGGCTGGGCATTTATAAGTAAAAATAAGCCTCCATATGTGATTTATTTGGGAGCTGGGTGGTGGACCCCCAAAAGAGCAAAATCCCCCAAGTAACAACAATGGATGCCAAAAGTTATAAGTGATAGTTGTGATTTAGGTAATAAGGTAAACAGAATAGTACTTCTGAGAATACACACCAACACATGGGAGACAAATGGTGAAGTGAGAGTTAACCTAAGAACAGGGCCCTGTCTTGCTCTGAGTGTTATTCTTAATGTCTAACACATTAACATCTTATAGTAAATGTTTCCACAGATTAATAACTCTTTGACTGATGAATGAAGTGCAAAGATGTTTATAAATGTTCTATTTAAAGAAATGGTCATCAACTAATCTTGGTTGTCAACTTGACTACACCTGGAATCAACTAAACCCAAGTTGTTGGATGCACAAAGCTACACATAGAAACCCTGTCTTGAAAAACCAAAAAAAAGAAAAAAAAAGAATTAGAAATGCTGGGTATGGTGGCACACATCTATAATTTCAGTACTTAGCAAGCAAAAGTAGGAGGGTTATGAGTTCAAGGCCAGTCAGGGCTACATAGTGAGACCATGTCTCCAAATATGAAAAAGTACAGAAAAACAGTAACAACAGTAGCAATCTGCCCAACTTGTAAGTCTGCGTTTAGATAATTCAACTACTTGTTAATAGAGACTTAAGAGAAAAATTTCCAGGTTCTGAAGAGAAATATTTCAATACTAACTTATCAGTAAGTTGAAAAGAGAAATAATTGACAGTTGACAAAACAAATACTTCAAATATTCTATTTCGATTAAAAGTCCATAGCTAAAAGAACCATTCATACTCACTCAGTAGATCCTTGAATAGCAGACTAGAAAATTTCTCACACATACATAAGTAATTCTTCCATAAGCACTTCTTAGGTTATGTGGGAATAACTTCAAACTTTACCTTGTCTTAAGATTTTCAAGGTCTTCAGAGAAAATAGTATAATTTTTTGTCAGGAATGGTCCCAGGTGGTTATCTTCTAAACCCAAATCTTTAAGAAATAGGAGTATTTGCTTAATGTCCTTTTCAAAATCCAGTCTTAGAAGGAGGTTGGCTACATCTAGATGTCTTTCTATCCTAGACAAATCCACTCCTATAACAAATGAAAAGGATTAGTTAGAACTCAATTTGCTATTCAGCCATTAATTTCATACAGGAAAAAGTACTCTATTTAAGGGAGAAATGACATAGACAAATGGAAACTTAAGGTATTTTTAAATAAAACTGTTTGCAGAAATAAATTTAAATCAATAATTGTATTTATGTCAAAGGTCAATGTAGAGAGGAAGACAAAACATTTGTGTTTAAATTTCCCCCAAAGAGAAAGTCACTAAATCACACGGACAGCTACTTTGGGAGGCTGAGTCAGGAGGATCATAAGTTTGAGGCCTGCTTGGGTTATATAGTGAGCTCATGTTCAATGGTCAAACTTGAAGAGACAAATATTTTAAATACAAAAATAAAATTAAATTAAAAAAGGCTAGAGAGGGTAGTTCAGTGATAGAGTGCTTGTTTAGTATACATAAGACTATAAGTTCAATCCTTAGTACCACAAAACAAAAACCCATTTTCTAAAATTATTTCTAGAGGTACTTTTATATAAGTCTTATTTATAAAAGCAATGAAATAACATTTTTACCTAAAAGTATCCACAATCAAAAAAAATCATCATATTCTCTCTTTGAGTTTGAGGCCAGCCTGGTCTACAAAGTGAGTTCCAGGACAGCCAGGGCTGTTAAAGAGAGAAACCCTGTCTTGAAAAACCAAATAAAACAAAATAAAATAAAATATCATCACATTTACTCACCAATTTTAGAAACAAATGCACACCTACCCACACCACACATGGAAAAGAGACCAGAAACTAAAATAATTTTCTACACACTAGTGATGGCATTTAAATTCAGTAAGAAAAAGATAATACTATTCCATTAAAGTACAATGGGATCACTAGTTACACTAAAATGTTTTTGTGTCTTATTTCCAGATTGATTAATAATCTAAATATGTGTTCGTTCTATACATAGAAAAAAAGAACATAAACAAATATTAATTATGGAAAATAAAAAAGCCCATGGCTAGCTTTCCATTTACTTTGTAAGAGAAAGGTTTGGAAAGTTACTCAACAAACTGGTAATAGTAGTTATACTTGGGGGCAAGGGTACCTCTTGGAATAGCTGAACTTTAATCAACTACATGTAATTCTTTTGTAAGTGAAAAATAATACAAAATCAAGTGTAATTAATGAGTGAATAAAAAAATGAGATGGAAGCCAGTTTGAAAAATCTGTGATAAATTAGGGAAACATAGCTTTAAAATAACCGAAAAAAACTTGGACTCCAAGTGAGTTTACACACATGGGAAGGTCTTCCTCAGTGTGAGCTGTTACACCCTGGCTGTGAGGAAATGGAAAACTGCTTTTTAGCAGCAGTGGGAGAGCAGAATCCCATCAGGAGAGCACAAGGCTTACTTAAGTCACTCAGCTCACTCAGGATTCTACTAAAATGAAAAGCCAGACACTGGCTGCCCACTGTGGACCAGATACTTTTGCTAAGCACTGGGAATAGAAAATGAGCAATATATGCTGTAACAGATATTGACATTGAATCTATTACTGTTACATATATTTAGTCATCAGTCAGATCTGCAAAGCAGTAAATATTATTCTACAGAGCTCAAATAAAAAGAAATGTAAGACAGTGGCATGAGCAGAGCTAAGTGGACACACAAAGGCTATCTAGCAGTAGAGATAAGGAGACCAAGCCTTTTCTGGAGCTCAGAGGGAACTGTAAACTATTAGGGAAGTGCTGCATGATAGGAGCTGTTGCCATGGAATGAGCAGTTATAGGACCTGGAGAATGAAGAAATGACTGACCTGGCCCTTCTGGCCTTTAGCTGCTCTGGCAGAAGCTGCCTAGAAGCCAGCTGGCCTAGGAGCCTCTGTGCACAGGACTGGCCTCCTGGGAAAGGAGGAAAACAAGCAGAGGAGGACCATAGCTTTGTTACTAAAACACTGACAAGCACCAATGGATCCTCTGAGTTACTGCCATTTACAGTTACTTCTAAGACATGCTGTTGAGGTTATCAGCACATACAAAAAGAATGGCTGAAACATATCTGAAATCTAAGTATACTGTAAATTATTTATAGGTCTATGTTGATCCTTTATCACCCCGAGTAACTGCTCTAGGCTAGGGAAGCTGTTCTGGAAGGAAAGGTAACTTACTCTCCTCCATCAGATGTCATCTCTCACCTCTGAACTTACTACAGAAAGTCTTTTAAGCTGTGTACATTCTGAGGTTCAACAGATGTTTAAGGTATATCTACACTGTTTAATGATTAAACAAAGGTAATTAACCTATCACCACATGTACCATTTTGTGGATATTTAAAACACACTTAGAACTAAGTATGGAAACTCTGTACCCTCCCACCATCATCTCCCTATGGTCACCTGCCCTACCCCAAAACCACTATTCTTCTCTCTCTCTGCTTCTAATGTGACATGCGTTTGTATGCAAGTCCTCGAAGTCCTGTTGGAAATGACAGTACTTCGCTCTTGCTACTGGTGACTAGTATTGCATTGCGTATATGTGCAGGACATTTCCTTTAACCATTCATTAACTTATGGATGCTTAGGTTAATGAAAGAGCCTTTATTTGTATTTCTCATTTTGGACTTCTCATTTTACCTCCATCTTCATCTTCCAGATCTTCTCAAATAGGTATTTGTAACCCTGACTAGCCTAGAACTCACTACATAGACCAGGATGGCCTTGATCTCAGAGATCCACTATTGGTTTAAGTATTAAGGCAACTCCATGTAGTTAAAAGGGAGGTTTATTTTGTGGGGTAACTTACAAGTGAAGGGATAGGTAACAGGGTCTGGGAAAGTGAAGCGCAGTCCAGCGGTGTTCTCTGGAGAATTCTGTTCGGTCTACCTCCAGTGTCCAGGATCCAGAAACCAAAAGAAATGGCCCATTGGGATCTCGGGTCTTCAGGGGTCCTCTCTTGGCTCTGCCTTGTAGGCGTGATAGTTACCAAAGCCTCAAGTGGGTCAGAGCTGGACCCACTATATCCCACCTATCTCTGGCTCCACATACAGGGATTCAATGCCTAGCCTCACATGAAGCTCTGTGAGAACATAAGTCATTTCCTACACATTTGGGTAACATCTGGCTAACTAGGTCCCAAACAAGAGTGAAACATTACCATATACTGTCATTAGTGCAGGCATAAAAGCAGGCAGAGTGGAACTCAGAAGGGTCACTCAGATGGTAGGGCCAGAAAACACATATCTATGGTGATATTTTAATTATGCTTAAATGTGGTGATATTTTATCTGTGCTTTATTTAATAAATCCTGCCTGAAGATCAGGGGAAAAGGCCAGACATTTTAAGTAAACAAAGTCAGGCAGCACACACCCTTAATCTGATCACTTAGCAGGCAGGGTCTCTGTGTGTTTAAGGCCATACTAGGGAACAGAGCCAAGCATGGTCACACACGCCTTTAATTCCAGTACCAACCATAGAGACCTGGAGGTCTGTACAGACAGACAGTGACAAGGGAGCTGGGCTAAGAGCCAATGAGAGGGCAGAAAAGCAAGGCATATAAAGGTGTGGGTAGAAAGGAAGTAGCTTGCATTTGGAAGCTGCATTGGTGAGATAAGGTTGGCTGGTGGCTCTCCCTATTTCCCTGATCTTGAAGGGTCTCACTCCTATATTTGGCTCTGTGTTTTTTATTTAATAAGACCATTTAGAAATCTGTCTACACATATCAGAAGCTGCTTGAACTTGAGGTAAGTTCTCCAAGGGTGAAGTAGGCAAGAGGAGAGGCTGACAAGATGAGCAGGAGCAAAGCAGGGAGAACTCAAAGGCCTTGGAAGGCTTTGAAGATTTGAAGCAGTTAACCAGAGCTCTCAATTGGCAATTTAGAAGGAACACTACAGGGAGTTTTCAGGGCCAATACAGTGAATAGGAAGTTATCAAGTTAGGGGCTGGAGTTAGGCTCAGGAAGTATAGTGCTTGCCTTGTAAACATGAGGACTTAAGTTTGATCCCCAGAAGTCACATTTAAAAACACCCAGCAGGGTGGTATGCACTTGTAATCCCAGCACTGGGTAAGTGGAGACAGATACATCTCTGGGGCTCACTGGCCAGTTAGTTTAGCCTATTTGCAAGTCCAGACCAAGGAAAGAACCTGGCTTTTGGCCACATTTACACACACACACACACACACACACACACACACACACAAATTTAGCCTATTTGCAAGTCTAGACCAAGGAAAGAACCTGGCTTTTGGCTACATTTACACACACACACACACACACACACACACACACACACAAATTTAGCCTATTTGCAAGTCTAGACCAAGGAAAGAACCTGGCTTTTGGCTATATTTACACACACACACACACACACACACACACACACACACACACACACACACACACACACACACTCTCACACAGGATTACCAAAGTAGGAGGTGCCTACCTGATAATTCAGTGACAAATGAGTTCTAAAGAAGGGTAACTACAGAATAAGAGCAAACTTGAGACATGGACTTGTAGCTTAAAGTCCTCCTGTGCCCACCCAGCTCCTGTATCCTCCTGGTCCTGCAGCCTCTCAGATCCAAATGAACACAGAGGCTTATATTAATTACAGACTGTATAGCCTATTGGCTCAGGCTTCTCACTAGCTAGATCTTACATCTTAAATTAACCCATTTTTATAAATACTTTACCACATGGCTCATGGCTTACCGGTGTCTTTACAACTGGCTTCTCATGGCAGCGGCTGGTCTCCCTGCCTTGTTCCTGTCTCTCTCTGAATTTCCTGCCTGCCTCTAAGCTGCCATGCCATAGGCCAAACAGCTTTATTTATCAACCAATCAGAGCAACACATATTCACAGCATACAGAAAGACATTCCCCTATCAGGGACTATGGAGGATAAGGTTCTGAACAGATGCTAAGGAAGGAGGAAGGAAAGAAACAAGGACAACCCCTAAGGGTTGTCCAGAGATGGCATGGCACAGGTATTCTTTTCCCTTTTCTGATAAACAAAACAGCTCTCCAAGACATGGGGAATGAGAAACAAAAGGGAGCATCTTTGGTAAAACAAGATTTATCTATATCCCCCAAACATAACATATAAAAACAGACTTATCAGAGAGAATAAGAAACTGAAAGGTCCACAAATAAGAATTCTAATGGAAGATGCCAGTATGTGAAACACTGAAAGTTTTAGAATTTGGACTTTTTGGGTTTTGGATGATCAACTCATAAAGTCTATGCAAATATGCTGGATAATATGAAAAAGCCTCAAATCTCAAACACTCCTGGTTCCAGGTATTTTGGATAAGGAGTGGTTGTGTGAATAAAAATGACCCCCAATGGCTCATAGGGAGTAGCATTATTAGGAGGTGTGGCCTTGTTGGAGGAAGTGAGTCACTAGGAGTGGGCTTTGAGATTTCAAGCTAGGCCTAGTGTGACTCTCTCTTCCCGCTACCCGTGAATCCACATGTAGAACTCTCAGCTCCTCTCCTGAACCATGTCTGCCTGCATGCTGCTATGCTTCTAGCCCTAATTAAACGTCTTCCTTTATAAGAGTCCCTAGAGATTAAGAGGTGCAAGATGAAGTAAAAGCTAAAAATGGGGAACTATGTATGGCTATATGTGGAAACTTTGATTCCTCCATCTCTTACCTATCCAATTCCTCTCAACTCCCCAGGGTCATTACTGAGAAAATCAAGTAGAAGTGCCAAACCAGACTCAAGGAAGACAGGTTCAACAAGGTTGCTAGATTACAGATAGAACCAAAGGAAAAGTGTGCAATGAACAGCTCTAGCTGCCTTTAATAACCTAGATTCAAGGATAATATACTAGCCAGCATATTAAGTTATGCAGGCTGAGAGAACAATCCAGATGAGGTCAGTTGGTTCCAGGAGGAAGGTTAGGGATAACATCGCAGACAGCAGTGCACCACAGGCTGACTGGTAGGTTAGAAACTTACCAAGCTGCACTAGCTGCTGCAGAGTCTTGGAATGATCTACGTAGTCTCCAAGTGTGAAGGAGGATAGGGGCAACAGAGGGTGTGCAACAATCTGAATAGCTTCCTCCTCTGAAATTGGTTGTATTGGAGACAATGGAGGTAAGTCATCCAGTTCTTTGCAGCGAGTCATGAGGAAAGAGAGAGGCAAGTTAGCACTGTCATGCACATTTGGAAAATTATTTCTATAAAGGGGCTACAAAAATGGCTCAGTGGTCAAGAGTATGTATTGCTCTTGCAGTTTGGATCCCAGCACCTACATCAGGAAACTCATAATCCTATAACTTCCGTTCTAGGACCTACCATCTTGTGGACTCCATGGGCACTAATACTCACATGTACTCCCACAAATACGTATGCGTAATTAAAAATGAAATACACCTTAAAAAGAAAACAACCTAAAATTTCCATAAATATTATATCTTCTTTAGTTTGTGTCTTTCACTGGTTAAGTACTAAGGTCATTTCAGAATTAGATGCTTATGAAGTCTAAGCATAGAATAATGGTCCATACCTGTAATCCCAGCATTCCACTGGGCAGGCTGAGAAAGGAGAATTACAGCAAGTCTGAAGCCAGCATGGCCTAATAGTGGCGACCCACACAATATCCTAAGATTTAAGAGTACCCAGAGAGACTATTCTCCCTTCAAGGTAAGAAGTTTGTTGGTAAGGTTCAAGGCATTCAATCCATTTTTGAGACAGTGAACACAACCCAGGCAATCCTCCTGCTTCAGCTTCCTAAATGCTAGAAATACAGGTATGAGTCACCTTGTCTGGGTAAGGCACAAAACTACTTCTCTACACTTTTCATCAATAGGTAAGAATGTTAAAGGTCTACTGCTCTTCAACCACATTCTGAAAGACATGGTTTGTGAACATGGCCAAAAGTATGACTTTTTTAAATACCCCAAATCCACATTCTAAAGTTATGATACCCCGAATTTATTCATTTTCATCCAATGCCCTCCTCTGCAAATTCTCTTAAGAGAATTTCTATGTTCCTACCATCTGCAATCCTTTGCCAATC
This sequence comes from Peromyscus californicus insignis, assembly GCF_007827085.1. Taxonomy (NCBI): domain Eukaryota; kingdom Metazoa; phylum Chordata; class Mammalia; order Rodentia; family Cricetidae; genus Peromyscus; species Peromyscus californicus. Next base: position 301,384 of record NW_026294503.1, read on the forward strand.
CTCTATTCAGCCCTGATATGTAATTCTTTGCTGTTGTTTTAATACGATTGGTATGAAAGATATTTGAAATTGTAACTTTAAGGACCCCAGACTATGATCTCTTATTGTTTTACCTTATTAACAATTCTTTCTCATTTTTCACAGGCAGCTTCTCCTCCCTGCCTCCCCTTTTAGCAATCATTCACATTCTCCTAATGGAGTATTATTATACCTGTGGCATAACAATGTATTCCTATATCAAGAGGCATGGAAAGAGGAGGGTAGACTATACAGCAATTCAAGGGAAATTTGAAGTGTAAACTCACTGTTCCATTTGGTAATTATTACACAATTAAATATATGTCAAAACTGTATACCCCAAAGATAAGTATCAATTAAATCCTAATATTTCTAATTAATGCCAAAAAAGACACTTTTCAAAAGAAGCTACAAAATTAAATATTTAGAAAGCAAATGTTTTATACATTCAGCTATAAAATAATCTGACACAAATTAACCTAGGAACTTACTAAAATAACAGTTTAATAGAACTAAATGAATACAACCGACACTGTTCCTTTTCCTGCCTGGTACAAAATAGGACATGAAATGGGTGAGTATTGTCTAAATATATAGCATGATCAAAACTAGCCCTGAAAAGGGGACTTTACTCAATGTCCAGAATTACCTTCAAGAGGCAGCTCAGAGTCAAAACTGGATATCCTGTCTGGTTTTTCACTCACTGAAGCAAGCAGAGTGCTTTGCACAGAACTGCTCTCTTGTCTATTGGAGTTGGCAGAATGGAAACTATTCCAAGATGAGGAAGTCCTATAAGTCTTAATTCCACACTGGAGTAAGCAATTGTCAGAGGACAACAGAGCCTGAGATGAGAAGCCACTTGACAATGTTTTTCCTGGTCTTGCAGAGTGTTTTGTGATTTGCGCAGGTTTAATGAAGCTACTCAATTTAATTGAGTTGAACCATCTGGGTATCTGTTGGGCTAACAGGGCCATTTTTTTCTTAGTCTACAAAAGAAAAACAAAATCATCAAAAGAAGAAAGATTAACTTACTCAAATGTTTAAAATAGCAGTCAAATAGCAAATAAATAGATAATAAATTACTTCCTAAAATAAAGAATTTAAATAATTATGTCCAGGGTAGGCAAATGTTTCCTATATATGAAAAGCCACAAGCAAAAGTAATCTCAGCTACCAATCAAAACAGAAACTTATGAACTGGAAAAATAAAGATATGACTTACAATTTAAAAACAAAACAAAGAATCACTTTAAACCAAACAAGTCTGTAAATGCTCAAATTACAACAGACCCAAATCAACTGTTAATTTGCTCTTCACGAGGAGACTGTAACAGTAATAAAATGAAATGTTCTTGGAACTTGGTTTGAAGTCTACATAGGAAATATATTGCAGATTATAATGCTGAATTATTAAAATATATTTTATGCATATAAGTTAGTCACAAAGTAAACAAAAAGAAATACTATTGGGGAATATTATTTTAAGGTGTGTTACTTTTGTTTATGTTGCATTTGTTTAACTCTGTGAAGCTGTGTTACTGTGCCTGTCTACAACACCTGATGGTCTAATAAAGAGCTGAACAGCCAATAGCAAGGCAGGAAAAAGAATAGGCAGGGCTGGCAGGCAGAGAGAATATATAGGAGAACTCTGGAAGGAAGAAGTAGCCAGAGGAGGAGGAGGAACTCCAGAGGCTAGCCACCCAGATACACAGCAAGCCACAGACTAAGAGTAAGATTTACAGAAGTAAGAGAATGGAAAAAGCCCAGAGGCAAAAAAGGTAGATGGGTTAATTTAAGTTAAGGAAAGCTGGCAAGAAACAAGCCAAGCTAAGGCTGAGCATTTATAATTAAGAATAAGCCGGGCAGTGGTGGCACACGCCTTTAATCCCAGCACTCGGGAGGCAGAGGCAGGCGGATCTCTGTGAATTCGAGGCCAGCCTGGTCTCCAAAGCGAGTTCCGGGAAAGCTGCAAAGCTACACCGTGAAACCCTGTCTCGAAAAAAAAACCAAAAAAAAAAAGAATAAGCCTCCGTGTGTGATTTACTTGGGAGCTGGGTGGCGGGCCCCCAAAACAGTACAAAGAGTAAGAAAACAAACAACAACAAAACCCACTGTTTTAAATGAGTCATAAATAATATTGCTAAATAGAACACTGAAACTGTTGACTGGTCTGATATCCAGTCCTTCAAAAGAGACCTGAAAAAAGGTGGTTTGGCAAAACCCTGCTGCAATAAAAAGAACAGCTTTCAAACAGAAAGGGTCAAAATAAGGAGCAGCTGGGCATGGTAGTGAACGCCTCCTGTAACCCTCTCTTGGGACACAGAGAAAGCATTAAAAGTTTAAGGCAAGCCAGAACAATGTATTTGAAGCTGTTAAAAAAAGAAAAAAAAAAGGACAAAATCCAAACAAGTAACAAATCAACTCCAAAACTAAAACAACAGAAACAAAGAAGTGACCAGCAATACTTAAATATTAATTAAGATAATACATATAAAAGTATGGGGGGGGGTCATACCTGTAATCCTAGTACTCAGTAGCCTAAGGCAGGATTGCTCAAAGTTCAAGGTTAGCATGAGCTACAAATGTGAGACAGATTCAAATAAATAAATTAGAAAGGCTCAATAAATGTTAGCCATAATTATCAACTAGACAGACAAAAAATGTTAATTATGAATTAACTCTTGCTTATGCCTCTGTATTTTCTCTATACAGTGGAATTCAGCTTGTTTTATGCCCTGAATGGAGGGTCTAATGTCTTGGAGGTTTGTAGTTTGGGGACAATGGCTAAGAGTTATACAAGAGCAAATCTCTTTCCTTCTGAAGTGACCTGAGGAAGGATGTGTTTGTAGTAACTTTGTGGGATAGGTAACTTTTGCTAAATTTTAGTTGGAAAGGAATTTCCAAACCTGTCAAATTTTCACTCAAATTTCTTCTGGTCTCCACAGTAGTTACACCAAAGTGGGAACTCAGTTATGTCACATACACAAGACCAAATTTCTAGGGAAGGTTCAGTACAGCCAGGCAGGTCCTATCCACAAGTGGTCAAGGACAGCTATAAACGGTGTGGTTCAACACAAAATCATAAGCTTTCTTAAAACATTTTCTCCCACGGGAGTTGTAACTTGACAGCCTGGTTCTTGATGTGAACTCTTGGCAATGTCAGACTGGACATGCCATTCTAGCCCATGATGATGGAGGCCCAAAAACTGTTCTCTACATAATGCTTGTATGTGTGCTGTGTTGGAGAAAACTCACAGCTACAGTTTACCCCGGGCTACACTCTCAGCTTCAACTACGTTTCTATAAAGGTAGAGAATACAATAAAACGATTTGTCTAAGCACTTTGTGATACATTCAAACCAACTCCCAGAACCCCAACTTCATTCTGGAGTTTGTCTAGAATCAAATGCAATAACTTTTCCACAGCTAGTGGACTCACTGTTAAATTCCAGTTGTATTCAAAGATCTGATTGCTAAAGACTAATTTTTACCCCTCTCCCCCTTTTATTTGCCACTACACTCCCTCACATGACCAGTGTCTAAACCATCTGAACAACTGGCTAAAGCAGAAGGAAAAAGCAGAGCTTCACCCCCTCCCTGGACCCACCTTCTCAGGGACTTTTCTGCACCAAGCTAGAACCTTGAAAGTCAGGGAGTTCCAGTTTATTGAGTGGGAGTGAATACAGGTCAAGTGCAGGCACACACAACACTCAGAAACGAGAGAAGATTTGCACTTGTGTGTAATGCCCTGCGGTGTGTACATTAGTTAGACGAAAAGAAGAAAAAAGGTCCTTAACATATTTCAAGTAAATCTTAGGGGATTCCAGTTCTCGGCTGTATCCTGTACTATTTTGTTAGGAACAGGAAAAAGCGGAAACAGGCTTTTCTGGGTTCAAGATCTCTACGTTTAACTAATCCTGACCTTGGGAGGTGAAAGGCGCACTTCGTAATAAAGGACCTCTAGATAGCGCGGCCGCTCTCCCGCGGGCAATTTAACCAACACTCTTTAACCAAGAGTTCAGTCAGGACACCTTAGAGTCTCTAACAAAACTCCACAGGAAGCCAGGACACTCTCTGGGCCCCCTTCTAGTGCTGGTAAACAAGCCCTGCAGTGTTCCCATTACAAGGTTCAGGGACGCACCCCCTCCCCGGGTCACCGAGAACCTACCAAGCCGCGAGGCTCCCAGCTGCTGGCTGCATGCAGACCGGCCTCCAACACCGCCGGGCCGCGGCCTTGCGCTCCCGTTACACCTGAGCCAGGTCCGCGGCGGCGCAGACCGGGTGCACCGACCGCACCGCCCGGTCGCCCAGCAAGTCCGCGATTCGCCGCGCCCGCCCCGCGCCGCCACCTACGTGGGCTGCGCTCCGAGTGGGCGAGACCATCGGCGGCGATGTGGAGGGGAAGCCGCGGGGGGTAGGTAGGTAGTCGGGAATAACTGCCAGGGTCTTGGAGGCCCTGGGGCCGATCGACGCGCTCTTTGAATCCGAGGCTCCTCAGCTCTGTAGGGAGGATGAGTGCTCCGCGATGTCGTCCTGCCAGGGCCCGCCGCCGCCAGCTGCGCTCTCCCCCCACCCCAGGCCGCGGTGGTGGCGCCGCGACCCCGCCCTCGCGCGTCGGCCCTTCCCTCTGCGAGTACCCTTCTCAGGGGCCAGACCGGGTCCCAGCGCCAGGCAGCTACAGCACCGCGGTCCGTCACTGCCGGGGTCCCAGCCTTCGCGGGCCGGGGCCTCCGCTGCCGCGGCAGGACGGGGAGGAGAACCATGGCGTCCTGCGTGGGGAGCCGGACTCTGAGCAAGGATGATGTGAACTACAGAATGCATTTCCGCATGATCAACGAGCAGCAAGTGGAGGACATCACCATAGACTTCTTCTACCGGCCGCACACTATCACCCTGCTCAGTTTCACCATTATCAGCCTCATGTACTTCGCCTTCACCAGGTGAGGTGGGCCTGGCCGCGCGCGGGGCGCCCGAGAACAGAGGGCAGTGGTGGCAGGGAAGCTGTGGCGGGGAAGGTGGGCCGGTGTGACTGGTGGTGAGGAAGCAAGTAGCTGCTCCATGCGTGCAAGCTCATGGACACACGGCCCACGCAGCTCTTTCGCCCACCGCGTGGCTTACAATTCTCTCTGCCTGCTCTTCCACCTGCTACCCCTCACCTCCAAATCCCATCTCTCACATTCGGTGCCTTGGACCACAGCAGGAGCTCATGCAGGTCACCTAGCCGGGTCACCCACATCCCTCGCTCTGCATCATTCCCCACACGTCACTACCGGGATGCTCTGCTCCGCAACCACTTCATCCGTGGTCTGTTCCTAGCACACCGCATGAATCATTTCATGACTGCACCACTTTTAGGACAAACTACATACATAAAACACATCATGCGCAGGCCTGGTATACAACTAGATTCCCAAATGAACTCCCCTGGTATTCAGTATTTCCAGGCACACACAAACACAAATGCACACACTGTTTTTTCCAATGCAACACCTCTTATATGCATTGCATACAATCATCTAACATAATCTTTACCCCATCTCAAACACCACCTCTATGCCACAGCATCAACAGTGGCTGTTGACACACATCCCAGTGGACAACTCCCATCAAGCACAGCCCAATATCCACCAGCTCCAATGCACTGTACTGCATAGACTACAGCTGATCACACATCACATGGGGCAGACCCCACCCTGTCATCCATCTCCTGACATACATGCTGAAAAGAGATAATGTCGAGCAATTGTGTAGTACTTGGAGACTACTAAACCCTAACTATAATAAACAGAACACATAAAATGTATACAACATAACACAGCTCTCTTAATCCTCTAAAATAATATGCATATGTTCAAAGCACTTCTAGTAATTGCATATGCTCATACTTTTCAAGGGTACTGTTCCTGTGGCCCCTTGACCCTAGCCAAGGAGCTAATGGATCCCAGAGCACACACACTCCATTTTTATTTATGATTTATATTATCTGAATTACATCTTTTAAAGACAGGGAAGTCATATCCTGCCCACCACACCATTATGGCTTCCAAGAGTGACTGAGAGAGACTGTGTTTTCAAAATTGGCTGTGGTTTTAGTGAAGTTACTTAACTTTGTTCTGAGTGTGAGGGTCCATGCCTGCAGAATGAATAAAATGTTTGTATTCACTTTAGGGTTATGAAGACTAAATGAATATGTGCAAACCTGTTGAGTAGAGTACCTGGTATATGATGCCCCATTAATGGTAGCTTTCTTGAGTTTCCACCCCTTTCTTTTTCTTTGCAATAGGATTAGGCAGTATAGCCCAGGCTAGCCTTGAACCCTCACTCATCCTGCTGTAGCCTAGTGTTGTGAGTATAGACTTATACTACCACACCCAGCTTCTCCTGATATTTTTATCCAATAATCAAAGTCTGGGGGAAATGTGCAGAGGTAAGTTGATCAGTCACAAGTATTTGAAGAAACTTCCGGTATTTAGTAGAGGGGAGGACAAAGGCATGTAATGGGACATGGGACAGTATTGTATCACACAGACTAGATTACAAATGTTTATTTTATGAATCACTTCAAAGATAGAAATAGTAGGTAACAGTTATTCTTTCTTAGGGGTGCCACTACCATCATTGAAAAGTCTACCAATATTTTACAGATCAGAACTTCCTTCCTATAGTTCCTAGTTTTGGAGAGAACTCACTCTTGAGACTAGTTACTGTCAGCTCCTCATCGTGTCATCTGATTTTACCACATAAGATATGTATGCTCACATAATGTGTTCAGCCCCAGTTTCCTCATCTATATGCAAAGTGAAAATATCAGCATTAACACCTCATAGGATTGTCATGAGAATTAATCTTTTTTGGTAGTTCAGCTCAGTGCATGGCACTAAGTTAAGTGGTTAAGAAGCAGGATTTCATTGTTTGATAATGCTTTCTAAATTATATTTGTTACTGAATAGGCTATAGTTTGTTCTGGAATTGAGAAAAAAGGTAGAGGCATTGGAATATGGACTTAGTAGAACATACCTACTCGTTTCACATTAACTTCAGCTAATAGGTGGATTTAAAATGACAGAATGGTGAGGGGGTTCTTTTGAAATGAGAAAAGCAACAATACCATCTAATGATGGTGAGAAGAAAGAATCAACTACATGTCTTTAGTATTATTGCAGACCATTTCAAAATAGATCTGTCTTTCTCCTTTCTAAGGCAGAAAGTAATGTTCTGGAATTTAATTTTATATGCCATATTCTGTCTAGTGGATGCATTGTAGCAGTGAAGTGCGAAAAATGAGTGAATTTTAGCAGCTTGTCAAAGATAATTAAAAAAAAAAACATAATCTGAACCTTGGGCTATAGACCTTTCCAGAAGTTATAACAATTTTATTTGTTATGCTAATTTCATAAAGAAATCACAATGAGGAACAAATCATACATTTTACCTTACATAAAATCAGAAGCATAATTAATAGAATCAGGAGTTATTAGTATCTATTTTTTGTAATAACTTATGATTCATGTAAATGGGATATTATAACGATAGCTCAATTTTACTCTATGAAGATTGAAAGTCATGTTTTTTTTTTTAATTTTTATTTCTTTTTATGGTCTTTTGCCTGCATGTATGTCTGTGTGAGGGTGCCGGATCCTCTGGAACTGGACTTACAGACAGGTGTGAGCTTCTGTGTGGGTACTGGGAATTGAACCCTCATCCTCTGGAAGGGCAGTGAGTCCTCTTAAACGCCAAGCCATCTCTCCAGCCCCGAAAGTAATGGTTTCTAAAATGAAAATTTTTCACACCATGCTCTTTTGTAATGACTGTCTGTAGTACCTTATATGAACTTATAGTTAGATAATGTTCAGTGCAATTCTCTCAATCAAACTTTTAAAATATGGCTTAATATTTGTTTTGCAAAGGCTAGTTATCTAAGAGAATAGAATATTTTGGGGGTTTTGTATTCCCAGGATGTAAGAATAGTGCCTGGTGAGATTATGTGCTATGAATACCCTGTAAGAATTTTGGAACGTGAAGGATTTGATACCTCAAACAAAAGTCTGAGGTAAGGTTGGTTGTCCGGGAGTTCTTCTGTTAGAGTTCTAGTGGGTTGAGTATTACTCAAGAGTCCTTATTGATGGGAGGTTAAGTACAGAATTGCTATTGGAAGATGGTAAAATCATTCAGAGATAGTGCCTATTGGTAGGTCCTCATGGTCACTGAGGGCATGTGCTTGGAAGGTTGCTTTTCTATACCTCACCCCGAAACTTCACTAGAAAAGTCTTAAAACCAGAGGAAACCTGTTCTCTCATCCCTACTTTAACTGCAGTTATTTGACATAGTGACTTTCTAGCAGCCAAGGCTACGTAATAAGACCCTGCCTCAAAAGCAAAATAAAACCCCCAAATTGCAATCACACAAGTTCTGCCATTGTTATCCATGATCTGAAGGGGTGCAGTGAGTTAGCAGCCCTGTTAGCACTTGCCAACAGGAATTGTTCCTTGTCTAGATGAGATTGCCTCATTGAAAATGGCTGTACCTATGTGGTTATCGGTTCACTTGTTCTTGTTTTCTCCAGATATGGAACTAAGAATAGAGGATAGACAAGGGACAGAGGAGTAGACAGATGTTTGATTTGTTTTTAAGTAATGGTTTTTACTTAATTTCCCTTTAGGAAGTATACTTTTTCATTTTTCCTTGAACCATATTTCTGGCTCTCTCTCTGAGTCTAGGGGTTTCTCCCAGCCTTCCTGATTTTTCCCTCAAGACCATATAAAGACCCTATAGAAAATGCCTCCCAATACTACCAATGAGGTTGTCTTGGTCCTGCTTTCCTATATTATATTTTTTTCTCTATGTAACAGAAACCTTGATATCTCTGGCACCAAGAATATTAATTGATGGTTTGTAGTAATGGCTTAAGAAGTACACAAATGAGGCTAGACCAACCCTAGAGATAGAAAAGAATACTGTTAGGCTATATTGTGTTAGGTTGCATTTGAAGGCCAGTTAACATTGATCCTCACTATTTCTCTTTCTCAGTTATTTGAATCATTTTAAAATTAGAATTAAATAAGCATCTTTTTATATTTTTTTGAACTCTGTTTTTTTTCGTTTTCTTTTTCTTTTCTCCTAATAAAATTGTAAACTTATTAAAGGGAAAAGCTGTATGTTTCTTTGAGGTCGTCATCTGTAGTGAATAGGCCCTTGGGTGACTCAGATATTTATTTGGTTTCAATGGTGCCCTACCCTAAAGAGATTATATGTCAAGGAATTACTGCCTCTTGGGCTCCTCTTTAATAAATGGTGCTAATTCAGGCTGGTCCTTTCAAATACTTGTTTATTGTTTCCAACATAGCACTGTTTATCTTGTGATAGTATCCTGGTAGCTCTAGATTGGTGTACAGGAATCAGATGTTTTTACATTTCAGCTAGTTCTAAAACCAGGATTGCTTCAGTCTGCTTGGTCTGCCTCCTTGGTCCTAGCTTTGTGTTCAGTGCTGCTCAACAGCTGAGCAATCCCTGTTCCATTCAGACTAACTCTTTGCCATCGTGGGATTCACCTGGTTTATCCTTATAGATCTTTTGGACCTTTCTTAGCTGTTCTTCTTTGACCATTTCAAACTTTAGCTCAGCAAATCATCAGCCCCTCAGAACGGCATACCCTCAGGCTCATTAGCTCTTAAACCAAAACTGTGATCCTGCCTGCCCCCTGCTTGATGGGTAGCTGTGTGCCTACCACCTGGGAAAAATGCAAGCTGGATATGGAGGCTCTACCTCGTGGAGTAGATTGTGTTTTGTTCCTCTACATCTGCACACAGCATACTCTTCAGACTCAGTCAACTCCCTGGCTTACCCCAGTACTGCTGTCTCTCTCTCTTGGCTCCTCTTGCCCACTCACAAGATCACAGCACCTCACACAGCTCCTTTGGATGGTTCTTTTCCTGAACATCTTCATGTTCTAAGAATCACAGAGGATGACTTGTATATATAGTTCTCAATGCCTTTTAGTATAGCTTCTCTCATTGAAATATTTGTTTCCTGTCATATCTTTAAGGCCCTATATCTTTCATCCTTGGAAGGCCCAACATCTTCCATTATTGAAAGGATGAAGAATGTCCTATGCAAACTTGAAAGAAGTTCTTTAGTGGATCTTTGAGCAAAGAATTCTTGACCCAGCTCCCAAATTCCTTTAAGATAGAATGAATGCATTGTTAAAACTATGACATCTGGGTGACATGGAAGTGATGATCCCTGGTTGTGACTTGGTTTATCTGATTCAAGTACTCAAAGAAAATTAGAGGAGAATAGGTACACATAGCCTAGAGGCCTAGATCTGGTCATATTTCTGGTTCCATGGAGAAAAGCCTTGTATAAAGGTCATGAATGAGTGGTTGCCTAGTCTCCTGAAGACTATACTGCAGTTGCCATAGATGTCAGAAATGGAACTGACGTAGAATCTGAGTCCCAACGCTCTCCTGATTTGTCCTTTTCCTGCTCTGGTTGGCTTCACTCTGGGTGGTTTCTGCACTACTAGATCCATGTTCACTGAGTGGAGGTGTTTGAAAACCTTACTAGACTACCTACTGTAGTCTCAGCAGGTCCCTGCAGGTGACCCTTTGCAGGAAAGTCTGTCAGTGGACTCTCTACGTTGGGCTAGAATCACCCTCATGTTATCCAAGTCCCACTGACTCTGCCATATCATCTGGAACATTCTTGCCATTACCCCCACCCCCACCCCCACTATATTGCACATGCTTGCTGTAAACCTGCTGAGCACTGAAGGTCCCTTGACAGAACCAGATGGGATCTGTGCCTTTGGGAACTTAATGACAATGTTGTTCACAGCTGGCATCTTTGCATTGCCATTGTCTGGCCAGTGCTCTTTAGCACAGGTCAAGTTTAGCGGAGAGAGGCGAGAGGGAGGGAGGGGGAGAAGGGAGAGGGGAGGAAAGGGGAGAGGAGAGAGAGAACTTTGTACCCCCATGCCTATGTGTTGGTGAATGAGAAACCTTGACCTAGAACCTGCATTCCAAAGTCCCCCAACACAGCACCAATGAAGCAGCAAATGGAAACAACAGAATGTTCAGACATGTGAACTAATGAGAATGGGCCGTTTTGTGCTAGGTACTCCTTTAAGTAGCCTTTAAGTCATTTAATCTTCATGAGGACCTCATGAAGTAGAGCTTATGACTAGTCTTTATTATTATTAATGGAGGTATTATTAATGGAGGAGGAAACAGGCACATAGAAGTTAAATAATCTGCCCACGGTCACACAGCTGGCATTTCAACTAGAGACTGTATCACTCATCACCCACTGTGTGACTCCTACACAGGAGACAGCTTGGGACCAGTCCTGGGACCAGGACCCATCGATAAGATGCAGCTATGATCACCTCCCATCTTAGAGTGAGTAGGTGGTTTACTCACAGAGCCTGTAGTTTTCTCAGTGAGGCACAGAACACAGTTGATAACCATACATAGAGTCTGGGTCTTGCCTGTGAGTGGGATTGCTGGGATCACTAAGTATGGCCCTTTCTGCCAAGTTCCTTGTTATGAATAACTGGAAACTATCTGTACACCCCAATCCAAGGCTAAATTTCTCAATGACTTGGAGTTTAGAGAAGATGGACTCATAGCAGGCCTTGAAAGTCTGGCCTTGTGTACTCAGGTTACCATGAGGCTAGATAGGCAGCCCTGCAGTGTTTGGGTCCTGTTGTGCATTCACACCTGTGCTCAGTGCAGGAGACACCATATCTTCTCTGTACCTAATGCACGCCAGATTGTGAAGGTGGGGCTGTGGCCTGACAAGACTCAGATTACCAACTTCACCTGTCCCCCTCCTAAAACTCACTACTGAGTTTGATTCTCCTGTTCAGGATTTTTTCCAATTTATTAAAGTCCTCATAGTCTTTACATTTTTTGCTAATTAGGCAGATACAACACTGCCATTGTTAGTGTTGTTTCATCACCTTTTTTCCTTTCAGACATATTTGGTTTTGCCCAATAATGTTGCTCAGAAATTAGAGGTTACAGGTTTGTTTTTATTATTAATCATTATCATAATAATTACTGTTAATAACAATAATAATTACTGTATTATTATTTATTATTGTTATTCTTTTGAGATAGGGTGTCTTACTTTGTTGCCCAGGCTGACTTGAAACTGCTGTATATCCCAAGTTGGCCTCAGTATTGATCTCAGGTTCTTATGTTGACGTGTATTTTCAAGTGTTTTGACTAGTCAGTAATTATTTTTGAATTAAGAAAAATGTGTTATTGTGTCTATGTAAGTGTGTGTGTGTGTGTGTGTGTGTGTGTGTGTGTGTGTGTGTGTGTGTTGGGGAAGTTTATGTATGTACTGAGATCAGAATACATCTTTGTGTATGTGGAGATCAGAATGCATCTTTGTGGAGTCAGTTCTGCCTTTATGTGAGTTGTGGAGATTGAACTCAGGTTTGCACACAACCCTTTATCGACTGAGCCATCTCACTTTTCAGTAATTTTAAATGAAGATTGATTTGCTGATTTCTACAGACATTTATTCACATTGTTTGAAATCCAGGTTGTACCAGAGGTTTGTGTAGGGAAAAATATCTCCCAATAACCTCTCTTTTAGACCCTAATGTTGAGTAAAGTCTATTTCCCTGTTTCGTGGGTGGTTGTGCAGAGACATTTTAGGTGACTGCAAGCACAAATTGTAGCTTATATTTCTATACATATTAACCCTTATTTGTACAAATCATTGCTTATCAGACCTACTATTCTAATGTTTGTTTACTTCATGATGTCTTTTTAACTCCCTGGGACAGTTTAATTTTTAGAAACTTTCATTCTTTTTTATGGCTGCCTAGTTTTCTAGACTAGTCTGTAATTCTGTCTTGTGTCTAGTCTTTTAAATATATATAAAATTTTACAATGAATGGCCTGGTACACATGCCACTTCACATTCACAAGAGTGTGTCTGAAGTAGAGGTTCCCAGAGTAGAATGGCTGAGCCACAGGATATATGTGGTTGTAAGTATAGAATGTTACCCAGTTACCCTCCATAAAAGCTGTAAATTCATACAACTGCAATTAATGCATAGGGTGCTTGCTTACCTATTTCTTCATAGCCTCCCCTGCTTAGATAATAAAAAAGTGGTCTCTTGATGTTACTTTAATTTGTCCATCTCTTCCCACGAGTGTCTTTCATTTTCTGCCAATTGATAATTTCTTCACAACTCTTTTCCCCATTTTCCTGTTGATTTTGCTATGCTTGTTATGCTTTGTTAATTGATTGTTGAAGGAATGCTTTCCATGTTAGAACACCTAGCCCATTGTCTTCATATGAACCACAGGTCCTTTCCTCACATGTAGATCTTCTTAGCTCCCGTTACTGCTTTGGTTTCCTTCACTTTATTGCTGTGCTGATTTATTATTTGCTCATGGTTTCTGTGTGTTGTGCTGTACTTTAGGAAACTTTCCACTCTGAGGTGGTTGACTTGTTTTCAATTAATCAAATTTTCTAGTAGACACCCCCCTCTTAGTTTCTAATAATACACAATATTTTGGAGTAAAGTATGAATTATGGAATCCCCCTTTTTTTCATACAACAGTGATTAATTTTACCCTGGAGTTTAACTTGTAGCACATATATAATGCGCCTGTCAAAGTCCTTCCTGCCAACTCTTTGCCTCTGTCATGACTCACACTGACTTCCTGGGTCAGGAAAAACCCTCCCAGCAGCTGGGCATAGGGGAAGCATCATCCTTGGGAATCTAGCAGCCCCGGTTCCAGTGCCAGCGCTGCATCTTCTAACCTGTGCAGCTGTGGGAAAAATTATTCAACCTTTCTGAGCAATTGTGTCATTTTTAAGATGTGGTTGATAATATCTATTTGCATTTGGCTGTGAAAATTAGCAATAGTGTTAATTAACTGTCTGTCAAGTGTTTAATACACAGTAGATTCTTGATAGAGGGGCTGTTATTGTCACCATCTCACAGCAAGGGCAGTGGGGTGTTGTTTTGAATGAAGATGTTGTCTTCCTCCTGTACAGCCATTCTTCAGTGAGACCTAGTACCCTAGAAAGAGAATATGGAGCCTCCTTGCTTCAGCCAAAGGGCATTGCAAGTTCCCTTATAAGGACCAAGCTGGCATTTTTAAGGTGATGTGGTGGTCAGTAAATTATTGGGGTGTCCATTAAAATAAAATTGCACAGTGCTGGCCTATGAGATCCGTTGGCTTCTGAGGTTTGGCATTGGAGTATGCTCTGTGAAGGAACTGGCGTTTGTTACACTACTCGGCACAGAGGACAGTCTAGGAAATACTGCATGATCTCATCTCAGAATCTGTGCTCGGCCCTGTCCTAACTCTAGAAGCTGATGGCTTGCTGGCAGAAACTTAGCTGCCTGCATAGAAGCTAGCATCTAACTTAACTTCTGTTTTTTAAACCAATATCCAAGGACTTGGTCCTTATCAAGGTAACTCATTATTTCATTCCTTGTTTCTTAATGTTCTGATGACTCAGACTTGTTTTTGTGTGAAAACTTTTTCCCCTAAAATTTCTAAAATTTCTTTATTGTGTGAAAGAGAGAGAGTGCGCGCACACAGTGTATGTGGGCTTGTGTGCCACAGCATGTATGTAGAGACTAGAGGACAATCTTGATCTCTCCTTCCATCTTTGTATAGGTTCTGGGCATCAAAGATTTGCACACCAAGAGCCTTTACCAACTGGGCCATCTTGCTGGTCCTTCTAAGATTTTTTTATCTCTTATTTTTCCTTCAGTAATGCTTTTCACTATATAAATTCAGCTGCTGCTGTTGCTTTCTTCTCTCTCTCTCTCTCTCTCTCTCTCTTCCTTGAAACAGGGTTTCTCCATGTAGCCCTGGCTGTCCTGGAACTCACTGTAGACCAGGCTGGCCTTGAACTCAGAGATCCACGTGCCTCTGCCTCTGCTTCTCAAGTGTTGAGATTAAAGGCATGCACCACCACTGCTCAGTACAAATTCATCATCTTTTTTTTTTTAATCAGTTTTAGTTGCTTGCTACTTGTCTCCTTGTCTTTAAAATATTGCCTTCCATTCTGTTTCATGTCGTACTTTCTGCCTACTCATTCTGAGTTTTAAAAACTGCAATGCTGAACTTTCCTCTCCCAAGCTTCTCAGAAATTATCAATAATTCAGGAAAACTCCTTCTTGTCTTATGTTTCTATTTCTCCCTTTGCATTTGCTTTTCTTGAGTCCCATATATGCTGCCAGTCATTGTCTGTCAGTCTGTCTGTCTTGCTCTTTCAACATAAAGTGTCCAACATTGTGTTTGCATAGTAGCTCTTCCTTATAAACTGTAAGTCTGCAATATCTGTTGAGTGTGTAGCATGTGTAAGGTCCCAAGAATGGAAGGGAATAAGTCCCTATTTCAAAAGTATGCTCTGGCAAGGTAGACAGGGAACACATTGACCACTGAAGGGACCAGGCCAATCACTGGGATGATGGGGCAATAGACAGGTGATGTTAGAAAGGCTGTGCCTGGGAAGAAGGGTAGCCATTTCCTTCTTTATCATTCTGCTTCTGCTCTGATTTTAAATCTTGTGGTTTTTTTTTTCTCCTCCTTGATTTTCTTTTTACGGGTCACTTTCTTGTTACCTGTTTTCATGCCTCTTCCTACATCCTATAAATCCCCAGCTTCCCATTTTCAAGAGTAGTTGATATAATCTTGTTACATTGCTGCCTTCCTGGTGATCTCTTGTTCCATTCTGACTTTTTGAAAAATTTCTTGCCCCTTCCTGTATCAACCAAGTGCATCTTTTATTGTTTTTGTCATCAAAAGACATTTCTCAAAAACGAACCTTGTGTTTTCACATCTTGGGGTTTTGTTTTTGTCTTTGAAGAACAGTGAGTCTCAAATGCATGTTTGAATAGAATGTATGTTGGTGTTTAAGATGATTGGTTTTATTTATATATTATTTAATATAATTTTGGTGGTGGAGACAAGCTTTGTGTGTGCTAAATACTCACAGCACTGCTGAGCTGTACCTTCAGCCCCCAGTTGCCTTTCCTGTAAGAACTAGGCTTTATTATGAGAGTGTTGGTTTTAGGAAGTGACACTAAGCAGTAAACTGTGTGTAGTGACTTCGGTCAGCAAAAGAAAATCTGCTGTCTCCAGGTGTTAGACTGTGGAAAGCATACTACTGTTTGGTTTCCTGCTTAGATCTGAGAATGAATTCTCAGTGTTTTCTATTTTCAGGGATGACTCTGTTCCTGAAGACAACATCTGGAGAGGCATCCTCTCAGTTATTTTCTTCTTCCTCATCATCAGTGTGTTAGCATTCCCCAATGGTAAGTAATGTCCTGAGCTGTTGTAGTTCTCCTATGCATCATGCCCTCCTGACTTTTTAAAATGCAAGTCATCTATAAGATGGGTTTTGTATAGCAGTCATGGGCACAGACTTCGTAGGCAGACTGCCTGTTCTGCCTCCTCTCAGCTCTGTGGCCCCTACTGTCCTTAAATGTGTTTCAGTTTCTCTGCTGTGTGATGGGGATAACAGGCAGATATTGTGAGAGCTAACTAAATTAATAATATTAAACCCATGTGTTGGCTTGTTTTTTATTGCTATAAAAAATACTTAGAACTATATACGTCATAAAGAATGGAGGTTTTGAAATTCACAGGTTGGAAGCTGAAATCCATTCTATATGTTACTGACTTTTGGTGAGGCTTCTTGCCTTTGCATCATAGTGCATTGTCTCATGACTTCCCACTAGATCCTGCCTCCTACAGCTTTCACTACCTTTTAATAATTCCTCCACATGAACCCTTGGGAGCCAACCTGGTGCAAACTCTGATGCATGCTAAGCTCTCTATAACTGTTCTTTTTGTTTGTTTGTTTGTTTGTTTGTTTGTTTGTTAGGTAATTGTGTTTTGGGGCTGGGGGCAAGATCTCCATATGTATTCCAAAGCTGTCTGGAATTGGCTAGACAGCACAGTGTGGCCTTGACTGCTTGATCTTCCTGCTTTGGCCTCCTGAGTGCTGGGATCACAAGTGATTACAGGCATACACTGCTGTGTCCTGCTTAGCTGTTCTTTTCCTTGATGTTTTTTATTATTAACAGCTGTACAGTACTCAGTTACTATTTTTCTTTCCCTCCCTCTTTCTCTCTCTCTCTCTCTCTCTCTCCTCTCTCTCTCTCTCTCTCTCTCTCTCTCTCTCTCTTTTCTTGGCAGAACTAGCTCCAATGAGTCAATTTGGCACCTGCTATCACAATTATCTTTGCTGATTGTGCATTTGGATTGAGCAGAAATTTGATGAATCTGGACCTGCTCTGTCAGGATTAGAGAAAGAAAGAAGCAATACCTTTCTTGTATTCTTCTAAGTAACTCATACTTTCCCTCTGAAGTGTTCCTTATAAATTGCTATATTTTGTTCTTAATTCCTTTCCATACCTCCTTTCTAGAAAATTCTGTGCTAGTTCTCTGAACCCATTTCTTTTTTTTTTTAGACGGGGTTTCTCTGTGTAGCTTTGGAGCCTGTCCTGGAACTCACTCTGTAGCCCAGGGTGGCCTCGAACTCACAGAGATCCGCCTGCCTCTGCCTCACGAGTGCTGGGAATAAAGACGTGTGCCACCACTGCCTGGCTATCTGTACCCATTTCTTTTTTTTTTTTTTTTTTTTTTTTTGGTTTTTCGAGACAGGGTTTCTCTGTGTAGCTTTGCGCCTTTTCCTGGAACTCACTTGGTAGACCAGGCTGGCCTTGAACTCACAGGGATCCGCCTGGCTCTGCCTCCCGAGTGCTGGGATTAAAGGCGTGCGCCACCACCGCCCGGCAAAACTGGTTTTGGTTTTTTTTTTTTTTTTTTTTTTTCCGAGACAGGGTTTCTCTCTGTAGCTTTGTGCCTTTCCTGGAACTCACTTGGTAGTCCAGGATGGCCTCAAACTCACAGAGATCCGTCTGGCTCTGCCTCCCGAGTGCTGGGATTAAAGGCGTGCGCCACCACCACCCCGGCTCTGTACCCATTTCTAAATGCTCAGTATATTGTATTTTTCTCACACCTCTGAGATTTTTGGCAGTCTTCCTTATGGGTTATGCAGCAGATCTTCTCAGATTTTAAATGGTATCCTTCAAGATGTATTTATCATGTGGGTGCCCATGCTTTGGTAGATTGCTCTGTATGGCATAGGAATCTCATTCTAAATGATACTGCATGCTATTGGACATGGTCTATGACAAAGGCCTTTAGGTTTCCTAAACTGATGGCAATTGAATTTTGTTTTGTTGTTTTGCTTCTCCTGTGTAGCATTGTGTTTATAAAATTATGGTAGTTTTTGCTGGTAGTAATAGAAGTCAAGACAGTAGACCCACAACTCTGAGTTTCTTCAAGAAGGAATTCTAAGTGGCCCTGTTACTTGGAAGCTGAGTTTAACTTTCCTAACATTTTAGCCTGAATTTGTTTGCATTTGTGTGTTTGTGTGCTTGTGTGTATGCATTCACAAGTATATGTGTGTAGAGTGGAGGCCAGAGGTCAATGGTCAACATCAGGTGTTTTCTTCAATCACTGTCCATCTCATATAATGAAGCTGGTCTCCCAGTTGAACCCAGAGATTGCCAATTCCTCCAGAGATGCCCTGACTCTACCACTTGTGCTAGGATTACTGGTGGACCATCATGCCTGCCAGGCAGCTATGTGGGTGCTGGGAATCTGAATTCTGGTCCTCACACTTTGGGGACAACTTCTTTACCCGCTGAGCCATTTCTCAAGCCCCAACTTCAGCTTTTAAATTAAATTAACTTTAGTGGAAATCTTACACTATATGAAAGCCTACAAACCTTATGCAGATGTAATTAATTTTTTTTTCTTGATGATTATTCACAATTACTAGGATAGGAAGACAAGATGTACATTATTGACCTGGCTGTAAAATTTTCTAAGAACAGTCCCCACTGTCAAATGTTTTTTTGGCTCTACCAGCTTTCCTTTTCCTCCCATATATGTATTATTCATGGTCTTCGGATTTTAAGCTTAGAAGGAACCCTTGGTCATTATACAGCCACTTGTTTCCTTCAAGGGTGCCAAGTTGGAATGTTGCTGAAGTAGCCAGCTGTGAATGTCTCCCCTGTTCTGTGAGACTAATATTGTCTTTTAAAGGTAGTATATAAATATAGCTTAGTTCTCAGTGGCCACATTTTCATGACTTGAAGGTATATTTGTTTGTGTGTTTTCTGGTTATTTTGAGTCCAGAGCTTTCTGAAAATTTGAGGTGAGTCTCAATAGCACTGATTACCAAGTGTATCTTTCCTGGTACTTCTTCAGTAACTGGGCACCAGGGTTTCTTTCAACGATGCCAAAGGCATGGAGGTCGAGAGATTAAGTCTATTGGAAGTAACATTTGGTGTGACTTCTGGGTTTTCCTCCATTCTCCAGTAAAGCCCTCCAGTTGTGCCCTCCCTCCTCATGGGACTGTGCTTTTGTTCTGATTTGGGAAGGTAAACCTGTGCTGTTGGTCCCTATCTATGACCTATTCTTAGCTAAGCCATGCACACTCTATAGTCCATATGAAGAGAGGAACACCAGTCTACAGCTCATCTAGTTCAGCCCACTCAGTTTATAGATGAGAAAGCTGAAACCTGTGACCACCAGGGTCATCATCAGAGGTCGCCTGCCTGGCCCTGTCTGCCTGGCTTTCAGGCCTGGGTCTGCATCTTCCTTCCTCAGCCTTGCTCCAGCCATCTCATCTCTCTTATTAGGTGCATTATGTGGGGCCTTCACCTGGTTGTGTAGTATGTTTCCCTTCCTTCTGTTTCTTTTCCTTACTGTCAGCTTTTCTTTTCCCATAGTGTGGACTTGGTTGACCTATGCATAGACTGCTTTGGATATTGCAGAAGGCAGGTGAAGGTTAGGTATGGTGCTACTCTGCTACCTGCAGATGGTCTATGATTGGAAGAAGCTAGAAGATTGTTCTGAACTTTCCTGTGAAGAGATAAAACAGGAGCTGCAGATGTCTTTATAATAACCTACACTTCAGATAAATAACACAGGCTCAAACCCATTAACTAATTAATTAACAATAACTAAATAACTAAAGAGCTGCATTAATCATCCAAACACCTCTTAAATGCCCCTCTTCCCAACACCACCACAACAGCAGTCATCCAAGGAAGCAATCAGATTTCAGCATGCATTTCCAGAGCTTCCAGGGGACAAAACTTACCAAACCATAGCATCGGGAAGGCAGGCTGTGGGATTCTCTTGAAGCCATGCTTACATAGCACACATGTTTACATAATTTGTTTTCTAAAGGTCACTTGTTCACACTTTACATAGGTTGTAGAACTCATTTTTTCATGTGGAAGAATGCTTTAGAAGTAGCTTTAGGGTCTGGAGCGATGGTTTAGTGGTTAAGAGCATCTGGCTGCTCTTCCAGAGGTCCTTAGTTCAATCCCCAGCAACCACATGGTGGCTCACAACCATTTATAATGAGCTCTGGTGCCCTTTCCTGGCCTGTATATGCATAATAAACAAACAAACAAACAAACAAATAAATACACACATACATAAATAAACACATAAATAAATAAATAAATAAATAGATAGATAAATCTTAAAAAAAAAAAAAAAAAAAGAAGAAATAGCTTTGGGGGTCCCTTCAGAGAGTTTGCAGCCTTTCCCTTAGCTCCAGCTTTCAGGCTACTGGCCTTCCCGGAAGGCACCATAGAAGGGTACATTCTCAAGTAGAGTATATATTACATGACTCATCTCTGGCTCTAGTGTTGTTACCTTATTCTGTTCTTCTTACCCTTGTCTCATGTTCCCAAGTGAAGTAATGAAAACGAATGTGAGAGTGGGAGTCCCAAACTCATGTTTTCCTTCAAAGACATTTGGGGACATGCCTTCAAGTATAGCATACCCCTTCATAGGTATTTGTCCTTGACCTATGAAAGGCTGTTCCAAATGCTTGTATGTAAGTCAGTCTGTGTTCATGACCATGTGCTTCATCTTGCATGTGTGAATTCAGATACGACACCAGTGTTATAGTTTCGGTCTACGGACAGGGCTCTGATTTTTTTTTTTTTTTTTTGTAGGGCCTGAGTAAATTGAGTACTAGAAAATCCTCCTCGGAATAGCTTAAAGGATAAGGGAATTGTTGACTCTTATATAATGTTGAGTTCAGAGAGGCCCTTGAGCTTGGATAATGCAGCAAGTGGCTGTAGAGTCCCAACTGTCTTTGTGAGCGGTTAACCTTGGGCCTTTCCACCCAGGTGGTCTTCAGCAGACACCCAGGGTGAGTATTGTCCAGCAGCAGATGAGCCTAGGTGGTTTTCTATGTTGTTATGAGTGAAACAACTTGTTTTAGATTTTCAAAAATCTTTGTGTGTGTAATGGGTGTGCATTTATGTGCCCTTGTTGCTATCTATGGGTGAGTGCAGGTCAGTGATAGCCTTAGGTGTTGGCTCTCTGTGTTGTTTACCACTGCGTATGTCAGGGTATGTGGCTTGTGAGCTTCTGGAGATTCTTCTGTCTCTGTCTCCCATCTCAGCATTGGAACCCTGAGATTATAAATGTATGCTGTTGCAATCAGCTTTCTGGGATATGAACTTAGGTCCTTACATCTGCCTAACAAATGGTTACCCACTAAGCCACCTACCTAGCCTCCTGCTTTTGATTTTTGAGACATGGTCTAGTTATGTAGCCCAGACTGGCCTTGAATTCCTAATCCTCTTGCCTCCACTTCCTGTGCTCTTAGACTATAAGCTTGTGCCATGACACTGAGCTTGAAAAATTATTTCCTGGAAGCTCTTTAGTGTACTTGTTCTCAAGTCTTTTGGGTTAGAATTGGGGCATATACTTCTCTTGCCTAGTCCTGAGGACAGGGATTTATAATACCCAGAGGCCAGTGGGCATACAGATGTCTAATAGGTGTATACTGACTGAACATTTTCAGGGGACTAGGATTACCTCTGGTGGTTTAGGGTGCACCTGAGTTAAATGAGAGAGGGGTGGACACTCACGGGAATCCCTTGTCAGTGGGTAGTTGTGGCAGGATTTGGTTCCTAGGCTTCTTCCTAGTCCTGTAGGGAGACATCATTCTATAAGGAGGTGTAGTATAAGAGCCCTTGGGAGATCAGGGAAGGAGGCGTATGGTGTCTACTTCACATCCCCTACGATGCACCTCCTCCTTTTCTAGTCTCCATTCTTCTTTGTTTCCTTTAACAAACAAACAAACAACAACTAAACCTTGACGCTTTTAAGTTCTACCTCTATCCCAGGATAGCAAATAATTGTCAAGTGCAAGTTTAATTTTAACTAAACCATCCCGTCACTGGGGTGAGATGGAGTCCATTTGAATCTGCAGTTAGTTATGAGACTTCTTAGAAGAGGACCTTCCAGTGGCTCTTCTAGCTTTTGTGGGCCCTGGGTATATTCTGTAATAAAGACCTTCCCTTGACCCTGTGACCTCTCATGACTGTGCATCTCAGTGACTCTAGACCTGACTGAGAAGCTTCAGAATCTAACTGTACTTACACTATTGGCAGACTGTGTGGCTGGATGCAGACTACTTCATCATTCTAAGCCTGTTTCCTCATCTTGTTCCTCAAACCTGCTCACAACACCTGCTTGACATGATTGTTTTGCGCATTGGATATTAAACAAACAAACAAAACCAGGTTGTACTCTGCTACTTCTTCATTGAACCCCACTTGGAGCCATCCGTGTCATGACCTTCAGTTCCCATGTGAGGGTGCCACTGACCAACACTACCTGTGCTGGCTGGAGCTGGAGAAACACCGAAGATAGCTGTGGATCCTTCCTTGTTTTGTCACCAGCTCCTGGGGTCAGTTCCAGCAGTGGGCAGCTGAAGGCAGATCCTATGCTGTAACAGGCTGGGAAGAAAGTCCTGCCTGGCATCTCCCTCTTGGCATGTTTTTCAAGGTTAAGAAGCCTGTTTGAAAAGGTGTGGGGAAAGAAAAGAGAAAATGAAAATTAACAGTGGAGAGCCTTTCTTATTGTTACCTGTATGTAGATCAACAGAGCTTTCTTTTCTGGCTCAATCCAGTTTATTCTAACTTCATGTCCTCTCTTTGCAGGTCCATTTACTCGACCGCATCCAGCCTTATGGCGAATGGTTTTTGGTGAGTCCCATTAGTAGATGACAAAATTCTTTCTACTTTAAAATTTTTTTTTCTCACCAGGCAATGGTGACACACGCCTTTAGTTCCAGCACTTGGGAGGCAGAGGCAGGTGGATTTCTGTGAGTTCAAGACTAGCCTGGTCTACAGAGGGAGTTCCAAGACAGCCAAGGCTACACAGAAAAACCCTGTCTCAAAAAAACAAGAACAAAACAAAACAAAAATCTTTTCTCTGTGTATCATGATGGTGGTTTTATATTGTAGCTTAAAAACAAAACAAACCAACCAATTTTTTAGTGTACCTAATACAAAAAAATGTTGCTAAGATTCTTTGATCAAAAATAAGTGGTTGGTGATAGCACAAATTCTCACACATAGATAAGTACCCTTTCCATGTGCCTGCACTAATGCTTTTATTTCCTATTTCAGAGCTTGGCTTCAGCAAAGACCCTGTTTTCTGACTTGTTTCCTCTACTAGTGCAAGCTCAAGGTCATGTTAGGAACACATTTGTCTTGTCTGTGGAAGCCCAGCAGTGCAGTTTCTAGGAATTTGGAAAAGTGAAACCTCTTCTGGTATACAGAGCCTTCATTTGGTCTGGTTTGTTATTAACCTTATAAATATTGAGTCTTATTGTTACTTGATTCTGAAATTCAGAAAGTCAAATGGCCTGAGTGAGTATAAGATAAATTTTTAATACTTAGAATATTTGTCTTCAACCTGCCCAAGTAAGCCATACAATAAATTCTTGTAAGTTAAGGCAGTTTAACCATGCTTGGAAATGTAAGAGGATATTTTGCTAAACTTGCCCTCCTTGTTACATCCTTCAGCTAGTAAAGGTAACTCTTCATCTTTGTTTGTTTTTTGTTTTGTTGTTTTGAGACAGATCTGTGTAGTCCTGGATGTCCTGAATCTCACTATGTAGATCAAGCTGGCCTTGAACCTGTAGAGATTCCTCTGAGTGCTGGGGTTCTCTTCATCTTACCAGCTGTGTTCACTGAGTATGTGACAGATTTGAATATCTAGGCTATCCAGGAGAATAAGACAATTAAGACCGTGTCCTTGGGAGCTTCTCTTCCAGGACCAGAGGACAGCAATAGGGAGTAAACTATTAGAGTAATCAATCGTCAGCAATTGTTACTAAGTACGAGCTAGTTCAAGCCGGGTGAAGTGACAGTGACCAAGTGGCTGCTTCCACTGGAGTAATGAGGGGAGGCCTGAGGGAGTGACTCAATCTAAAATTTGGATGTAACTCAAGGTCTGTGCATGTAGCACAGTGGGGGAGCAGGGCCTTAGGTAAAGAGGCTGCTGAGGTGGTCTCATGTCTGGAAGTACTTGGCATTTTACAGGCTCAGGTAGGCAAAAGAGCGGAGAGCCAGCATAGACGGAAACATTCAGACTTGTGGGTGGGGTGAAGAGTGTGGTGTGCAAAGGACATCAGGAACATTTTCCTAGAAGGATTTTATTTACTACTTGAAAAAAATATTCCTGGGGCTACAAAGGTAGCTCAGTTGATAAAGTGCTTGCTTCACAAGTTTATGGACCTGTTTATCCCCAGTACCCCAAGCCTTCCCCAGCATGCATGCTCACACACACGCGCACACACACACACACAATTTTTGCTGTAGTAGCCATGGTTTCATAGTCCTCAATGCACATCCCCAAACTGTAGTCTAAACATTTCTGTGTCATAGGTCATTTTTTTTCTCTCTTAAAAGAATTGTTCAACAAAGATTGTAATTTTAAAATATTATAGTGGGGGGGGTTCATTAAAGATGAAAATTTATAAAACTGGTATACAAATTGCAAACCCAAGGTAGTTCTCATGTATCAGAAAATTTATGTTCCTTGGCCCTGGGATGTGTGGCTGGGTTGGCCCTGCTCTACAGGAGGCCTCAGTGCAGTGTTCCCCTTGGTGAGTAGAGAGGGGCTGAGCTAGAAGGCCTGGGGCTGCAGCCCTTGTAATGGATTCATTCCAGATACACACATCCTCTTCTCCGGGGTGACTGTTTAGAGATCAGAGCTAAGCCAAGTTTGTGATTCCAGGTGATAAGTTTGACAGTGCCGGGATGCCTGCATCACCGATCTAACTCCAGTAGGCTCAGCAGAAGAAATGGCAGTCCCTTCTGGTGACAGGGCAGGCAGTGTCAAGTCCTTTAGAAAAGTAACATACAAGCTTTTGCCTTGTAGTGTATTAGTGGCTTCACTTTTTTGTTATTTGTTTGGTTTTTTGGAGACAGAGATTCTCTGTGTATCCCTGGTCATCCTGGAACTCACTCTATAGACCAGGCTGGCCTCAAACTCACAGAGATCCTCCTGCCTCTGCCTCCCGAGTGCTGGGATTAAAGGCATGCACCACCACTGCCCAGCTGGATTTACTTTTTTAAATGACATCGTGTTTTGTTATTTAGGATAGCAATTATGATAGGTATGACAAAAAAATAGTACTTGTCAGGGCTAATGTGAAGGATAAGTCTCAGATAGAATTTGAAAGTGTGACCCCCTTGTAGTCTGCTCATTCACCTTCATAAAGCCTTGTTTTGTCATCTTTTTCTCCGTTGACCTTGGAAGGAAATTAATCCTGTCACTTCAATACCCCTTAGTTCATCCCCCTCTCTACCATCACCGCAGCCTCACAGTGAGATATCTCTCTTCAGGGACATATTTTCATGGCCTTTCTCTACTTCATGCTCCCCCAAATCCACCTTACACATTATCTGGCTGCTGGTCCTTCAAGGCTTAGCTTAAGTAGCATTTCCTCAGAGAGAAGAATCCCTCTCAACCTGAGTTAGGACTGTGTGTGTCAGATCCTCTCACCCAAGAAAATACCTGGCTATGATAAATTCTCAAAAGGCTACATTATGATATTCATGCATACTCTAACTCCAAACCACTTGGTCTAATGTGTGTCTTTCCTAAACTTGACCTTATTTTGTTTCCATCAGGCCTCAGTGTGCTGTACTTCCTCTTCTTGGTCTTTCTCCTTTTCCTGAACTTCGAGCAGGTTAAATCCCTAATGTATTGGCTAGATCCCAATCTTCGATATGCAACAAGAGAAGCGGACATCATGGTATGTACTTGTTAGTGGCCCTGTTGTGAATTTGGTAGGGTCCTGGGTACAGGATATAGAGTCCACATTTTAAGTTGATCCCTTTCCTTATTTCCTGGGTGTATAGCTAAAAACTGGATCTCAGGGTGCACTGTTATGTGGATTTTCCAAAGTGATGTCATCCAGGAAAATGAAAACCTCTCATGAAACAAGGGTGTATGCTAAGAAGAATACACATACTGCACACACTCCCATCACATGGCCTTGGTCCTGAACTCTGCTTGTATCACTTATCTATTCTGCAAGGTGAAAATGGTAATGCATGTGGTAGATGGGGAGGGCTTATTATGAACTGAACAGAGTAATGATGTCTAAGCATCCCACAAGGCCCGCACAGTGCTTGGCACACACTGGTCTCTTCAACTACTGCTGTACCAGTCAGGATCATGCTTAGTACTTCTGCTATTGTGCCTGAAGCCTGATGGTATAGTCCTTCTACCTGCGTGCACAACGGGGCAAATTTTGTTATGTATTTAGAACACGCATGTGTGAACCCTTTTTAGTGTCAGCTAAAACAACTATTATTTTTACTTTCTTTTATTGATAAGACTATATATTTGGGAGGAAAAATCTTTATACTCACAGCGATCATTTCTGTGATGAGATGTTTTGATTTTTTCCCAAACTATTCAGTTCTCCATCTCTTCTGACACCAGCAACACTATGTTCATGAACTGTTAGTCCCCATAACTAAGAAGTCAGTCCTCAAGACTGTATTCCATGTGAATCACAAACCTATATTGCCGTTTGTGTTTCTGAATACGCAGCCACACATAGAAGCATTGCACTGTCTTCATGACTTCAGCCTGCAGGACTCAGGGATCCATTTTACCAATTTATTTAAAGGGATATGGTATGAGATGCAGATGAATGGCAAGAGAAGAGGTACTTGATTTGATGGCTGGCAGGGTTCCAAATGCAGCAACTTCAGTCCCTTTAGAGGTAAGGTGTACCACAGTCCCAGTATGCAAATGTGTCACTCTCCTCAAAGCTCTCCAAACCCTACAGTTGAGGGGCTTTCATGGAGGTTTTGTCACAGGATGCAAGGTGGGTCTGGAAATTTGGTTTCTAATACTTCTTTGTCTTTTGAGTACTGAGCTCTCACCTGCCCAGGAGCCACCAAATATTGACTTATTAGAGTCGGAGACACTCCAACACTCTGAGGTTTCCAAGGCATTATGAACTCCCTCTAAAACAGGTCAAAGACCACTAGTACAAAAGATCTCAGTACCCTTTCTCCTCAGGAAACTGCAAGGGAGCCAGGGGCTAAAACCAAAGTCAGTAGCTATTGTTTTTTACTCTGATATTGTCTTTTAGTGTTTTGAATGCCTACTACCCAACACAGGTTGAAGGAAAAGCTGTGATGTTCTGGAGAAAGAATAGGCATTGGAGCACAGACATTTGCTCTGTCAATTAAAAAATAACAAAGAGCTTAAAAGATCAGGAAGGAATCATCATCACAGAATGGCTCGACCTTTTTGGGATGATACTTCTAAATGTTTATCTTAACTTTCCTAGGGTACACAGCGAAAGCAAAAACAAGAGGAGAAATTATTTAGAAGCCTAGTTAGGATTTCTCACTCTCAAGGAAAAGAATAACAAGGATAACTTAATTGTTTGTGATGATGATGATTATGTTAACTTTCCATTGTGATTACAAAACATCTGGGAGAGCTGGATGTGGTGGCTCAAACCTTTAATCCCAGCACTTAGGAGGCAAAGGCAGGCAGATCTCTGAGTTAAAGGCCAGCCTGGTCTAAGTAGTGAGTTGTAGGACAGCCAGGGCTATGTAGTATAATGACCCTGTCTTTATTTATTTTGCTATTTCGGAGGTTTCAGTCTGGTTGGTTGGCCTTGCTGTTTGGGCCTGTGACAAGGCAGAGCACCATGACAGGAAAACTGTTTACTTCATGGTAACCAGAGAACAATAAAGGACCGACATTCCACAATCCTCTTGGAGTACATGTCCCCAGTGGCCTAAAGCCTTTTTCTAGGCTGCACCTCTGAGAGTTTCTACCACTTTCCAGTAGCCTAAGTTGGCAACTAAGCCTTTAATGTAAGAACCTTTGGAGAATATTCAAGACTCCTGCTGTAGCAATAATTCAAATGATGATTGTAGTTTATTCTGCTAGACATTATACTGGACATTTTCTATATTCAATATAATCCTCACACACAGGTCAGCTATTCATACCATTTTACGGAGGAGGAAAGAGAAACTTTAATACTGTCTTGCTCAAAGTACAAAGCTCTTTGTGCTTCAAAACCTGTACTTTTCATTCTGACTGTGCTTCAAGTGTAGCATTATAGTAAGGATGGTCATGCTCATATCAGTCTTAGAAGTAGAAGAAAGGTATATTGTAGATAAAATATTATTATGGTCAATCCATGTGAGTCTATTAAATGGGTAACAGAATTTATTAAGATATAAATTGAGGAAATACACTCACAATTACAGAACAGAGTAGACAGCAGAGGTCATCATCCTCTGATCTGACCCAGAGCGAATCCACCTCACAGGCACGAGCAGGGAGCCTTCTCCTTTTCCTTATAAGAGGTCATGTACAAGGCAGGAAGCACCACCTCCTTTGGGCCATATAGCCCAAGGTCATGGGCAGAGCAAATACCACTATAAAATATTTTCTAAGGCAGCTTTTTTAGGCTTGATCAAAAGAAAGCCGACTCAAAGGAGGTTGTGTTGATGTTTCTGTCACAGGCCTCATGGCCTTTGGGAGCAAGTTGAATCCAATAATGTTTGTGACACTTCTTCAGAAATCTAACACCACAATCACAGCTCCACAATAGCTGCAACTAGCTTTTACAATCTTATTTCTAGTGCTGGGTAATTATTGCTAAGCCAGACAAGGTGTGCAGCTGTTTTCAGATTCCAGAAGTCTGGGTAATGTGGCCCCCATAATCTCATAGGGAGTGGCACTATTAGGAGGTGTGGCTTTGTTGGAGTTGGTATGTCCTTGTTGGAGGAAGTGTGTCACTGTAGGGGCAGGCTTTGAGGTTCCTATGCTCAGGATACTGCCCAGTGTCTCAGTTGGCTCCCTGTTGCCTGCAAAATGTAGGACTCTTAGCTATTCCTCCAGCACCACATCTGCCTGCATGCTGCCATGCTCCTTGCCATGATGATAATGCATGGAACTTCTGAAATTGTAAGTAAGCCACCCCACATAAATGGTTTTTTTTTTTTTATAAGAGTTGTTATGGTCGTGGTATCTCTTCACAGCAATAGAAACCCTAAGACAGATGGGATGCCACCCTCCTGCTCCATTCTTATTGTGGTGCTACATCATAGTTAGTGCCATTTTTGTTATCCATTGTTCAACTAACTTCAGATCAAAAATATTCAGAAGGGAAAATTACCACTTTACTAAACATGTACAGACTATTTTTTTGTCATTATTCCCCAAACCATTCAGAACATTTGTACTGTGTTAGGTAACCTAGAAATGACTTAAAGTATATAGGAGGATGTGCATAGGTTTTATGCAAAAACTCGTTTTATATGAGGGATATGCAAATCTAGTATCCTCCGTGTATTCTGGGACCTATCCCTTGGGAGAGAGGAGGCAGCCAAACTGCTATGCCTACCCTGCAGCAAGGACCTCTGGGGCCTCTGAAAGTGATTAATTTAGGGCCTCTGGAGGTGATTCATTGGTTAATCTACTTTTTAAAATTCTAATGCCAGGATATGCAACTTTGCTTTTTATACTTTTTTAAATGTCTTCCTGTAATAAAAGCATAAATGTATGTTCAAATCCCCCAGAAGCACTTCCAGTTTATGATTATGCTAAGAGTGGCCACTGAAAATAGACACTCCCAACCTAGGTCCTTACCTAGCCCTAAGCAGCAGAGTAATCATAGGGTGAGAGGTTGAGGAATTCTGGGCTGGTGGCACCTTGTCACTCTCCTTAAATTAATAGACAAGTGGCTTTAGCTCCAGGTTTTTTCTCTGTCAGCCAGGAAGACCTTGTAACAAGAACACATTGCTGCAGGATCTGGGAACTTGCCTCTAGGATTCCTGCAGTGAATGAGATCTTGATAGGACTCCAGCACTCATACATTTCCTGTTCAATTTAGAAAAGTCTTTTATAGCAAAAGGAGTAGAGTAATTTGTCATTTTATAAGTGAGTTAGTATAAGGAGGGTTTTAATTGGTAGTTTCTAAATGACAGTTGCAACACTGATAAAATGGGAAAGAAAGTAATTTGGTAAAGGTTCAACATATCTTTAAAAAGTGATGTCACATGTACCTGGCCACTGAGAATAAAAGCTAGCAATGAAACATAAGGAATCAAGTACACTTAGAAATTTAAAAACACTTTCTAAAAACCATGGGCTGAAGAAGAAATCATGGCTGAATATTTGTAAATTCCCAATGACAGTGAAAATGCTCAGAAGATACAGCTGAGGAAGATAGAAAGCCTGAATTGCTTTATTGGATAAGAGCTGACTCACTCAAAGGGAAGAGACCCCACCCCAAAATGTATTCAGTATTACGTAAACTCAAAGCTGAAAGTTCTCAAACACTTAAGAATGTTAGTTCCATTTCTACTTTTAGTTTTGAATATATTGTATATTTCTAAGTAATTTTAAATCTTATATTTGTTATGCAAGCAGTTATCATGTTTGAACTCTTTATGTTAACCAGGAGTATGCTGTGAACTGCCACGTGATCACCTGGGAGAGGATCGTCAGTCACTTTGATATATTTGCATTTGGGCATTTCTGGGGCTGGGCCATGAAGGCCTTGCTGATCCGTAGTTATGGGCTCTGCTGGACAATCAGCATCACCTGGGAGCTGACAGAGGTAAAGCATGAATGGGGGATCCCCAGGGCGATGCAGTAACAGTGTGTGTAGGGGAAGCTGTGAGTTGTCAGATGGAAGTTAGTCATTTCATCCTTCAGTCCCTGATGTACAAATTAAGACTTATACCATCCCTTGACAATACTGTATATTTTTGTTTAAGAAGCAAAAACTAAACAAAACTCTGTGTCCTTAAGGACTTGTGCTCCTTTGTGGTAAGTCTTAAAGAAAAACAAATGATACCAAGTTAACAAATGAAGTTGGTGTCCAAAGTGAGAGAAAACGATATTAAAGAGGAAATCTGTGTGTGTAGGAATGAGTCACTTTGCCCACACACCAGCTTTCTTTTTGAGATCTGTAGAATCGGTGTTCTGGATTACTAGAGCAGGTGTTGTGTCTCTGATCATGGTTTCCCAGTAGAGCCCATTACCTGTGATCCAAAGTTAGTGCCCATTAATTAATGAGAGGTACCCCCTGAGAAACTATTAACAAAATGAAAGTTGGAGAACTACTTCCAATTAGTTTTAAATTTATTAATCATTCCTAGCACACATAATTTGGCTATGTGCACAGTGTATTTCTCAGTGCTAGCCACTGCTGATTTGAACTTCCAGAAGCATTCCAGTTAGGTAGGCTTCTATCAGTATACTTCTGGTTTGGGAGGCCAGAGTCTACAATCAAGCTATGGGCAGGGTTGCTCCTTTGAACACTGCTCTGGCCATCCTCCCCAGGCCTCCCTCTTAAGAGCCTTTGCCCACTTGTTGTAGTCTTTAGCATTCCTTGACTTATAGATGCATCACCCTGATCTCTGACTTCATCTTCAGTTAGCCTTCTCCCTGTGTGTCTGAGCTTTTGTGGGCTTCTTTTTATAAGAAAATGAGTCATAAAAGGATCAGGTCTTACTTGACTCTAGTGTTACCTCTTCTTAAGTTGCTACCTCTGTAATGACTTCAGTTCCAAGTAAGTTTGCTTTCTGAGGAACTGGAGGCCAAGGCATGGGAATTCTGAGAGGATGAGGCTCTATTCATCCATAGTACTGCTCAGTCCCTTACATCCCATCAAGAATCCTTCTGATGAGTGGGGGGAGGCAGTATGTATCTGTTTCCATTGTACAGAGAAGGGAAGCTAAGTTTAGCCTGACATTGGAGAAGAGCCATTGCAGATGTAAAGCCTGCCTCCCTTCCATTGTATCACATTCTACCTGGGTAAGCATCATCCTTACCCAGTTGTTCTGTGACTGTGTAAGGCAAATGGCCTTTGACTCCTTTGTTTTCCTTCACCTGCCAGTGGTGTTTTCTGCTCTTCTTTGCTGCTCCCCAGCATCCTGTGGTCTCAAAGTCCTGGAATCTATTCTGAATAACTGTACAGCCACTGAAGTCTTTCATCCCTCTTCTACCACTCAATGTCTGATCCATCTTTTGCTGAAGTGTTTCTCTTCACATTGTTGTGAAAGTGATCCTTTCCAGTCATTCATCCTATCAAGACTTCTTCCTACAAACTCTTTAGTTGTCCATTGCTCTTTAGAATCAGCTTATGAGTCCCAAGAGGAACTGACTGCACATCCCAGCCTGGCCTCACTAAACCCATCTCCCCAAGCTTATGGTGCAACCATCTTTGTTATTTGTATTTTTGAAGACCTTCTCCATCAGAGCCCAGGCCCAGTCCTTCCCTCTTCTCTTATCCTCACCCACAAGCCTGCTGTTTCCCTGACCATACCTGAAGGAGTGCCTTCTTATCCCTACACTACCAGTGTTCCATGTTTAGACACAGAAAGAGCACCTCTAAAATACCACTCACATTTAGACCTTTCCTAGGCATCTCTTTTCTGACTTCAGAGGGTGGGACCCATGTCTGCATGTCCCACATCCAACTTCTATACCTTACATATCACAGGTGCCCCATAGTTCTGTTGTGAGTGAGTGAGTGAAGTTGTCTCTGCTCTCAAACTCCATCTCTCCCCAGAATCTTTTACCTTCCAGAAAGTTCCTAGGCTGAAGGGAGTCTTCCATGCCCACTCATGGCCATAGTTTTGTTTGTTTGGCTTCTGTAGTTTCTTCCTAATCTTAGGACAAGTGCTCCAGCTCTGCCTGGTAGCTCACTGTGGGGGGCGAGCCCCCACATTTATTTACCCGAGGGACTCTTGAGGAATAAGGGATAAGAGACTTAGGTAGAAATAAAGAGGGGAGAGAAACAGAGAAACACAAGATAGTCTCGGGTGGGCCTGGATCCTTATCCACCAGCTCGGAGCTTTATTCCAAAGGGCTATTTATAACAATGCCAAGGGGAGGGGCAAAGGACCTCCTGCTAGTACAGCCAAGTGTAGACCCTTACAAACACCTGATACTCAGGCCGGTAGTCTAGTCAACCTCTTATGCAGTCTTGCTGGTTACAGCCACTAGGAAACCTAGTGGCCTCCAACAGGTCTCTCTTCTTTATATTTTAAAAGAAAAAAACTTGATGCAACAGCACCAAACTTAAAGACTCCCTTAGCTTCATCATTAATATTAACAGATTAACATAATTCTAACATAAATATTGTTATATATAGTTACAATTCTCTCAATCTAACATCTTAAAGCAAACTTTTAATAAAATCATTTGAATTTCTTGCTAACAAAACATAGGATAAACTTCTGATGTATTCACATCAAACTTCAATACTTTCTTAACTTCACCAAACCATGGTGCGTCAATATCAATAGGTTAACATAGTGACTCTAACATAAACATTACTATTCATAATTATAAATTCTACAGACCTACTCTCAATATAACCATTAACACTTTCTTATAAACCTACATTCAAAAAACAATTTCTTAATAGAACTATAAAGCATAACATTAATTCACTCAAGTAACACAAAAATATTTTTTAAATTAAGTAGACTGAGGAATATTAACACTCCTCCTTTTCTTTATATTTTAAACTAACTCTCGAGCCAAGTTAGAAAAAAACCCAAACTTTTCTATATAAATGGTGATATTTTTAAGCGGTTCCATTTTTACATAAACAGTTCCATAAATCATCAGTGTTGATAGAGTCTATATGCATAAGTAAATTCAAACTGTCCCATTGTAATGAAGTTACTACTGTCAATTTCATTTCTTAAGTCCGAAAAATTCAAAAAGAGTACCAAACTTCTATTTTCAAATCTGAAGAAATGTTTCTCACAACTTTCTGCAGTTAACAATTCCAGCCCAAACAAGCATCTCTCTAACTTTTGTTTAGCCTTTTACAGCTTTTATAGTCCTGGTCTGTCTGTCCTCCCATAAGCAGGCCGTTCCTGGATCCCTGTGTCTGCTAGGAACTGAGCCGTTGCTTTCCCACATCAACTCTGACTCTGGGAAGAAAACCCAGCTGCTATGAACTGTGGCTTTCTTGGGCCTGTTACCTATCTTACCATGCTCAGCATCCTGGATCCCAGAATCCTCCGTATGCTGCTCTGTTGTATGCTGTCCTATTGCACCGAGGAATGTAGCCCGAGGGCAACTCCATGATTCCAGTCACATTCTGCTGCTGGGAGCATGGGCTGCATTCAGTCTCAGCAGTTCCCACAGAGCCCTGGTCTGGCTGTTCAGCCTGGAGCATTCAACAGTTTTCGTAGGGCCCCTAGTCTGGCTGTTCAGCCTGGACCACAGCTCTCACCTCCATAGCTACCTGGGGTCCAGCACACTTCAGCTGCTTGTCTGGTATTGACATTGCTTCTCTGGTCCTGGAAGCAGTCTGGTCTCTGCCATCTCTGCTGTTCACTGCTGTTCACTGTTCACTTTTCCAGCATTGTGGCATCATTGCTGGGCTTTCCAAGCTGCTGCCTGCCGATTGCCTTTCTCGAGGCATGGTGTCTCCATTCTGCTCCTCACCACGGCTTTTTCATGGCAGAAGGCTTGCAGACTCATGCTGCTAGTGCCGGCTCTGCTTCTGCTAGCTCTTGGCGTCTGCTTCTTGGGAAGCTATGACTCTCCACAGGTCTCAGCTGTGGACACACCTGGCTGCTGCTTTCTGAATCTGGCAGTGTCTGAAGTGGCTTTATTCTGGAGCTTTTGAAGCCAACTCAGACTGCCAAGTTTGCAGTCTGCTATGGACACTGCTTTTTGCATCCCAGGTTGGGAAAAACCTACTCTACCCTAAGTTTACCTAAGCCTTATTTAGGCCTACACAATATTTTTATACCTAAAGCTTATTCTACCTGAAAATATCTAAATCTACATTTCTCAAACTAAACTTATGACTTATTTAACCTTATATTCTGTAGGACTACTTTATAAACCTTACCTAAGTCTTACACTTCTTTTTTAAACTTACATTCTGTAGGTCTGCTTTATAAACCTTAACTGTTATCACTTTACATAGAACTAATAACACTAAAGCAAACATCTATAAGATATTTCTTAACACCTAGAAAAGATTTAACATCTAGAGAAGGTTTTTTTTAGCTAAACTATTAACAAAACCAGAAGTTTGCAAATCATTTCTAAAGTTCAAAGTTTATAGTAAAGTTCGGAGTTTATAGTCAGCTTTGATATTATTCTTAAGGTTTTTGAGAGTTTGAAACAAGAGCCTAATTTGACAATGGCTCTCTCAGCCCTGGGATTTTAATGAGTACTGTCGCTATGGGCTTGTAACACTTGTTGCTAGGGGGTTGTAACACTGTCGGGACAATACCACTCCCCAAAGTCACCTTTCCACCGAGTTCTCTTTGCCATTCTGGAACAGGCAGAGATGTACTCATTGGCAAATGGTTTCTCACCAGAGGCAGTCCCTTTACCCAAATTCATCACAGCTCCCCTAAGTGCTTCAATTCAGACAAATGCCATTGACTTCACTCAGTTACCACAGAAGCCTCGCCTCAGGGCGAGGATGAAATTCTTATTGAACTGCTCTAAAGCTCTTTGCAAAAATCTCTTGCACAGCTATTAGGCAATGTAACGTACTTTATCAAAGGAGCCTGCATTGATACTCCATTTCCCAGGCTGCCTTTTGAGTACACTAGCAACCTTCTGGTTCCCTTTACAGGATTTCGCTTTTGCAAGGGGAGATTTTTCTTCTTTTTCTGGAGGCAACAACCCTTTAGGGCTTCACTCTAGGTCAGTGAGGGAAACTGAATGTGCTGGAAACAAAGCTTTCAGAAAGCTCTTTTCCCTGATAGAAAAGAGAGCTTTTCTCCTGGATAGTTCTCTGTCCTGTCCTGGCTCAGCTCTTCCCCAGACAGAGATTCTGATGCTGCTGCAGCTGCAGCTGAGAGGCTTGGCTTTACTGCTTTCCCCATACCAGCAGTCCCTCCCATCAGGAAGGAATCTGCCTGTGTTCTCATCAGGCCCTTGCCTCGGGATTTTCCCAGAGAGGTCCAGGTGAATCTAATTTTGCCCTTACAGAAAGCAAAGCTGAGAATGAAATTTCTGAAAAGTGTTTTTTAGAGAGATTAAGTTTTTCCCAAGAGAGACAAAGACCACCAAGTTTTCCCAAAACTTCTGTTCTCTAAACTTTGGCTTGAATGGCCAAGAGGGAACTAATTCGGAGGGTACTATGTTTCCATACTGTGGTAGCATCAGCAGAGTGAAAGTATTATTTCACCTGCATTCAAGAAAAATTCTTTCCCTGCCACTTGGGACCAAAAGCTTCCCACAGGAATCTTTTTCTCACCGTTAAGCTTTTTGATAGATATTTTTTTCTTCTGATTTTTCATTCCTAGCCCCTTAGTTGGAAAATTAAGGACATCCTACTTTCCTTACTTCTCTAAGTTTTTCCTATAGTACATTTCTATTTCCTACCTTCCTTAACTTTGATAGATAGGTAGGTAGATAGATAGATAGATAGATAGATAGATAGATAGATAGATAGATAGATAGGGTGAGAGAAAACCTAGATCGAGAGAAAACCTAGATTGAGAGAAATCTAACACCTTAGCCTTGAAGCATTTCACTGCCTACCCTATACACCTGAGAATAAAATACCATTGCCTTCATTTTTCAGTTCCTTATCAGCATGCATACACTCAAAACACCCCCTTCATTCCTTTCACTGAGCCCTAGGGTTGTTTTTTTTCCTTTGTCTTTTTCTTTGTACCTGTTCAGTAGCACCATCTGTGGGGGGCTATCCCCCACATTTATTTACCCCAGGGAATCTTGAGGAATGAGACATAAGAGACTTAGGTAGAAATAAAGAGGGAGAGAAACAGAGAGAAACACAGGATAGACTCGGGTGGGCCTGGATCCTTGTCCACTGGCCCAGAGCTTTATTCCAAAGGGCTATTTATAACAATGTCAAATGGAGGGGCAGAGAACCTCCTGCTAGCTAGGTCCAGCCAAGTGTAGACCCTTACAAACACTTGATACTCAAGCCTGTAGTCCAATCAACCTCTTATGCAGTCCTGCTGGTTACAGCCACTAGGAAACCTAGTGGACTCCCACAGCTCACAACCTAGAAAAGCACTTCAGTGGTAATGTCAGCCCCTCCTTAACGAAGAAGCATAGCAGCCACAATCCTGTCGTGCAGTAGTAGTTGTACTGTGGCCTCTCAGTTGTAGGCACATCAAGAAATGTGTTTGTGTGCTGCTAACTGATAGAATGTTTAATTGCACTGCTGTAACTTCTTAGGATTCATTGTTACCAGTGATGACATCTGTATCTTTGTCATTTCACTTTAAACTGGATCTTCTCTCAGTAGGGTGTAGTACTTCAGACACAGCTCACATAACCTTTGTTTTGGATACAGCAGTTTCCCAGAGACTTCGTCTCACTCTTTATCTTACTATGGCCCTCTCTGGAATGGCCTCTTTTTCCATCTCTTGAACTCAGTCACTTCTGTTCACATCCCTACTCCAACATGGTCTCCTCCCAGAAACCATCCCCAGTTGCCCTCAGTCAGAGTGAGCCCATCTCATCCCCACAATCCATTGATGTCACCACTGTAGCACTTGTCCAAGTCTGGTTTATCTTGGGATTCAACTTCCCTGGATACTCAGCCTAGACTTACTGTTATCTGGCCACCGTTCGTACCATGGTGCCTATTGGAAGATGGCATTTTTGGGTACCGGTAGTTTAAATGTCCTGTTGAGTCTCTCAGTTTCCTTCACTGTGCCATCAGCAGCCAACTTTTCTGCTTTTACAATTACTCACTGATTGGTCACCACCCTGGAATTGTTTCCAAACACATTCTCATGCTTCTCATTTTGAGGATTTTGCAGCACTTCATTGTCAGCTTTGAAACATTTCTCTATTCTCCTTGAAGTTACTTCTGTGTGTCATTAGCCAATGTGACTCATTGGGGCTGTGACTCAGTGGCAACTGTTCTTTGAAATCCAGGTTTTTGTTTTCTTTTGTTCGTTTTTAAAGGAGAGCTATTTGGGTAAATGTTGTTTGCAAATCCTTCAATAAAAAAAGCAAGAGCCTGTTTCAGACTTTGTTATTGTTGTTTTTATATACATTATGGAAAAAGGAAACACATTTTCTGAACAGTGTGTTATTATAAAGAATGTATATGCATGGTACCCCATTAACAGTATTTTTCCAACCGTCGTCTCTTGTGTTCCTCAGCTTTTCTTCATGCATCTGCTGCCCAACTTTGCTGAGTGCTGGTGGGACCAGGTCATTCTGGACATCCTATTGTGCAATGGTGGTGGCATCTGGCTGGGCATGGTTGTTTGCCGATTTTTGGAGATGAGGACTTACCACTGGGCAAGCTTTAAGTGAGTCGTCTCCTTTGGAACCTTGGTCACAATTTTAGTATGGTTTGGGCTTTATTACAAATGGGTTTTAGTATGATCTCACAATAACAGATGAATGATACATTGGCAATTACAGTACAGATGATTATAAATCTGGTTTTAAATACCCCTCTAGAAAATGCTGCTGGGTGTAGTGATTCACATATGCCATCTCAACACTTAGGAAGCTGAGGCAGGAGCATTATGCAAATTCAAGGCTAATCTGGGCTGTCAAGTGCCTTTCATACCAGCTTGGGCTACATAGTGAGACCTTGTCTTAAAACATGAAAAATAGCTATAGAAAATGCTAAATCATTTACCGTTTCATCTTTGAGCATCCTTTTGTTCAAAATAATTCTCACAGCCACTCCTTTAATTCATTTCCATAGGCCAAATCCAAACTCATCCATAGATTCAGTGGTTTGCCTCTGGGGATGGCCTTCGCAATTTTTATCAGACTGTTTTTTGAGGGAGCTCTTAAAAAACATTAGTTTCATCCTGTCATACACCCTGTCTTAGGGATTTATTGCTGGGAAGTGACACCATGGCCACTGCAACTCTTATAATGAAGACATTTAATTGGGGCTGGCTTACAGTTCTAGCCCATTATCCTCATGGTGGGAAACATGGCGGCAGGCAGTCAGGCAGACATGGTACTAGAGAAGGAGTCCAGAGGTTCTACATCTGGATGGGCAGGCAGCAGAAAGAGAGAGAGAGTGATACTGGATCTGCCTTGAGCTTCTGAAACCTCAAAGCTTGCCACCACCACCCCTTGTGACATACTTCCTCCAATAATGTCACACCTACTCTTAACAAGGCCATACCTCCTAATAGCGCCATTCTCTATGAGCCTATGGGGGCCATTTTTATTCAAACCACCACACACGTCTGTTGTGGCTTCTTTAGTCTTAAGTATAAGTTGTCATCCACAGGCTGGGAGGAAAGACCTTTCTCCATGTCCCACCAGGTACCCAAAGTCCCATAGCCATCCACAAGCTCCTTCACTGGGGACTTGGTCTGCATTCCAGAGACTAGACTAGTCCTACTTTCCCTTGCTGACCCTAATGACTTGTCATCTTGTAGTTGGAGTTTTCCTGCCTGGCCCACAGTCAGGACAAATCTCTGTCACCCGCCAGTCCCACAGCCACTCAGACCCGACCAAGTAAACACAGAGACTTATACTGGTTACAAACTGTATGGCTGTGGCAGGCTTCTTGCTAACTGTTCTTATAGCTTACATTAATCCATTTCCATTAATCTATACCTTGCCACATGGCTCGTGGCTTACCGGCATCTTCACATGCTGTTTCTCATCGTGGCAGCTGGCAGTGTCTCTCTGACTCAGCCTTCCACTTCCCAGCTTTATTCTCCTCCTTGTCCCGCCTACACTTCCTGCCTAGCCAATGGCCAATCAGTGTTTTATTTATTGCCTAATTAGCAACACATTTGCCATACAGAACATCCCACAGCATCATCTCATCAGGAAAGCTTACCCTGACTCTAGTTTGAGTGTAACACCCCCCACCCCCACCCCCATCTCCACCCCTGCTCTGTGCTTGTACGAGGGCAATTTGTGTCACCACCATTCTGCTTCATTCATTGCTTCTCAGCTTGTGGCGAGCTGAGGTATGATAATGGAGGTAGATGTTTTCACTGCGTAGGAAGTTTATATCACAAAATATGAACATTTCTCCAAGTCAGCCAATATTCTTCTAAAAGATGATTTTAAAGGGCTTTTCCATATATATCTCAATTTATAGACAAATCATAAAATAGTAACTGGTTCATGGTTCATTTAGTTGTTTCTAAGGTTTTTTTTTTTTTTTGGTTTTTCGAG
This sequence comes from Peromyscus californicus insignis, assembly GCF_007827085.1. Taxonomy (NCBI): domain Eukaryota; kingdom Metazoa; phylum Chordata; class Mammalia; order Rodentia; family Cricetidae; genus Peromyscus; species Peromyscus californicus. Next base: position 341,953 of record NW_026294503.1, read on the forward strand.
ACAGGGTTTCTCTGTGTAGCTTTGCGCCTCTCCTGGAACTCACTTGGTAGCCCAGGCTGGCCTCAAACTCACAGAGATCCGCCTGGCTCTGCCTCCCGAGTGCTGGGATCAAAGGCGTGCGCCACCACCGCCCGGCATGTTTCTAAGGTTTTACTGTTACAAAAGCTACAGTGAAAATCATGACATGTCTGTGTATCTGTACATTTCTAGTCCTTGCTTTCTCTCTTTTTAATTGGTAATCTTCTCACAACTAGAGTGCACTGATTTACAGCTCACCCATCCTGAATTTGTACATGTATTCATTCACTGTTTCCTTGAATCTATTTTTAAACCTTTCAGATTCATCCTACATTAAATTGAAAGGATTTTTGCCTATTTCTTCAGGAGTTTTCTTTTCACTGCCTTTTATAGTTCAAGAATGCTTGCATGTTGCCATAAATGCTTTTAGCTTTCCATTTTGACATATCCTACTCCCACAGTAGTTGGATTGAGCCCAGTGCCTACATATGCTAAGCAAGTTCTCTACCACCAAGTCATACTCAGCTCTCTTTCCATCTCCAATCACATTAAATTGCTGTGGTGGCCTTCAACTCACTCTGTAGCCCAGGTAGACCTTGAATTTATAATCCTCCTGCCTCAAGCTATTAGGAATTTACTAACATAGCTCAGGCTGACCTTGAACTCCATCCTCCTGATTTAGCCTCCTGCATGCTGGGATTATAAGCCTACACAACCATGTTTAACCTAGGTCAGATTTATATTGGTATGTGGTACAAAGGAGAGATTTTATACCTTTTGCCATTAATTATCTAACTTATCCTCTTTAGCTTACTAATAATCCCTTTGCCTATTGACTTGAGGCCTTTGTAATTATTTAAAGGTGATCTACTGTGTAACAGTATCTGGGCTACACACTGCTCCAAGCAAGTCGAGCAAAGTGCCACTTTAGAGCCTTGCATCAGTCCTGAGGATATACACTGCTCCTCTCTTTGGGGTGGTAATAATAGCGAGGCCCCGGTTTAGTAACTTGCCTAAGGACACATGGGTCACTAAGCAGTGGAGTGTAAATTTATACCAAGCTGACTCAAGTACAGCCACAGTACTTCCCTGTATTTATGCATTTATCCTTCCGAGTTCAACTTGGAATCATTTTGTCAAGATGCCAGAATATAAGCCCACACTAAACAGAGGCTCAGTATTTTCAAAGCCACATTAAATATAAATAAATATAGACCTTTTAAACTAAATTAACCTCTTCACTGCATTAAATAATCTGTTTCTGGATTGTGTTGTATTTCAATTTCTGTTTTGTTACGTTTGACATTTTGAAAATACAGGACCTTTGCCATCCTTCTTAATTTGGGCAGTCTCTGTTCTTGTTGCTATCATACCTCCAACCTTGTTGGGATGTCTTCCCAGCACATCCTTATGCTGGGAAGACACATAAGGTGGGTGGATAAAGGACCTGACCTGCTTCTCTTCTGTCTTTTACTCCTCTACCTCTGGAAGGAAAGGTCTGGAATGTTGTTATTTATGCAAGAGTCCTCAGTATAAACCTCTGTTGAATTAGACTCCCCACCAGGTATTTAAATGGCTTGGGTTTTGGCTTAACTGGGCTAGTTGAAAGGTTCATACCCAGTTCCTATGTTGACAAAGCTGGTCTGCACCATCCACCTACTCTTTGAACCTAAATCTTCTCATGTGTAAGATAAATTGTGACATGAGACATTTGAATGAGTGATTTCTAGGATTAAACTCATGAAAAGTTAAACATCATTGTCACCACTAACTCTGGGGAAGGATAGAGGGAAATAAATGATGTTGGTGAGCTCAAGAACAGGAAGCATGAGCCCTTTTACCACAACACCCCCTCAGGAGACAGAGTGGGAGGGAATAGTATCCTTGCTCCATCTACTTTCTTCCTGAGTGCTTCCAGGTTGTCTTTAATTCCTGTTAACTTCTTTTGACAACACTTCACAAACTTAGCCCTCTCATATTTCAGCAGCACCCAGATCTCTGATCTCGTTGACATTATTGTACCCTTCCCATCATCCCTGAAGCCCCATCCCCATCCAGTGTGCTCCTGTGACCTGTGCTTGAGACCCTTCCAATAGAAAGGATCCTCTCTGCTCTGAGCACTTGCTAGAATATCATTGGTATGTTGTTTTTTTTTTTTTCCTTTTTCCCTCCTTTTTACTCCTGGATTTTCATGGTTTCTATTCTCTTCTTCCAGGGATATCCATACTACCACAGGGAAGATCAAACGTGCCGTGTTGCAGTTCACCCCTGCTAGCTGGACTTATGTCAGATGGTTTGACCCTAAGTCTTCCTTCCAGAGAGTGGCTGGGATATACCTTTTCATGATCATCTGGCAGGTAATCTGATAGATGCCCATTCTAAGGGGATGGGGGGGAACAAAACACGAATCTTCCTGAGACTAGAATTAAAGGCAGGTTACATTTCATGTCAGCTGGATACTTTGGAAGAGATTTTATAGCTGGCATATAGGGTAATTAAAATCAAGGCTACTCTCTGAGGAGTTGATTCAGTGTGGAGACATTTTAAGATAGGAGTCTCTGAATTACAAATTAGAAACTGATTTCCTGGAAAAGGTCATATTTAGTGCCCATCACCTAATGAATTAGGTGTAACACCGTTCTGAAGAATATTTTAAATACCAAAGGAACTATGGGAAGGCTTTTTAAATTTTTTAATTTAATTTTTAATTTTAGTTTTTGCAGTGCTGGGTATAGAATCCATGGTGTCCAGGGAATGTCCTGGAACCCATCCTTAACAGATACTAGGGGCCATTGCTTATAAAATCGAGGCAGTAAGTGGGTTGGCGTTGAGTTTTGTCTTTTCCTTATTAGAAGGAAGCACAGCTGGGTTTTCTAGGGTCTTGCACATGCCAGGCAAGCACCTTACCACTGAATCTTTTCTTATATTCCTAATTCACTTTTGGTATTCAAAATTGTATCTCAGCTTTTCCCAGTTTGTATAATGTTCACAGAGCTGTCTCAGCTTTGGGAATGGGACCCTTGCACAGTGTGAATCTTGAGGGAGAGAAGCATTCCAGGTGGAAGAAATCTCAGTATTACTGGGGAAGTATTCTCATGCCTCAGGTTTTGGAGACAGACTTTTTTTTTCTGTTTTTGCTTCCTGTCCCCAGAGGTTTTCACAGCTTCTGGAAACTCACCATGAGAAACCACATTTTGCTTAAAAGTTCTTTCAGAATCATCAAACATAAAACTTTAGGACCTTCATACATGCAGTGTGTTGCACATGTACATATACCACACACACAATAAATATATAAATAGATGGGAATAAAACATTAAAATAAAATGGAAAAGATCAATGTGTATCACTTTTAAGACTCACAAATCTTGTTCACACATGGAAAGCAATTCCTTTCTTAATAGATGGAGTTTATAGTTACAGAAGTGCAAGTGGGTAAATCATTACTGTGGTTTGGAGAAGTCACTCTGCTTCTGTATCTGCAAGGTCCATATCTGAAGATTCAACCAACTATAAATAAAAATATTTAAAAAAAATCCTTATAATCAGGGAGTAGTGGCACACACTTATAATCCTAGCACTCAGGAGAATGAGACAGGTGGATTAGTGCAAGTTTAATACCAACCTGGGCTACCTAGTACCAGGTGAGCCAGTACTGCGTCACAAGACTCTGTCTCAGAACAAAAGTTGGATCTGCCCTGAACATACACCTCACATGCCTCCGGTAGTCAGCTCTCAGATGGACCTCAAGTGTCTTTAGGTCAGTGCTGATTTATCTAGAGTTGAACTTTCTTTAGACTGGCCTGATTTCTATAAGACTGTAGAAGTACTGATTTGTATAGTTTGTCCTGGGCTCAAAGTCTGTCCTGACTGTCCCAGCAGATCACACAGAGGAACCAAGTGGCAGAAATGCAAATCAGGAAACATTTCAAATAGCTGATGACCAGAGATCATGCACTACCTTTCCACCACTCTAGTCATACATGTGCATGCGCATGTATGCGTGAACACACACACACACACACACACACACACACACACACACACACACACACACACACCGACCTGCTCCCAGTTGGTCTGTAGTTATATACGGTCTGTTACTACTTTAAGTATCAATCCCTGGGAGACCCCATATATTTTCTGAGAATGCTTTGGACATGCTGGTCATTTTTAGCTCTAGAAAGCCTGTTTAAGGAATGTATGCTCATGATGTAGCCTGGCACAGGGTAACTGATCTTTCTTCTCTTCAGCTGACTGAGTTGAATACCTTCTTCTTGAAGCACATATTTGTGTTCCAAGCCAGCCATCCCTTAAGCTGGTGTAGAATTCTCTTCATCGGCTGCATTACAGCTCCTACAGTGAGGTAATTCTGTCTAGTCCCACTGCCATTTATTGAGGACATATACTTGTTTTGTTTTTTCTTCCTAACAGATTTTCTGTGAAAATATTATGCTAAATAATTGTCCAGAATATGAAGAAAACGTTTTGATCTGAGACCTCAGTACAACAGTGAGATTTTTTTAAAGTGGTTACTTAGTGGCATTCCCCTACAACGGCCCTTGTTTTCAACACCTGTACGTGCTGTCGCTGCTGGTTTTCTTACATCCTGTTAAAAAGTAGTAAAGGTGACAGCAGGTTTCCTAAAATGGGATTATTGTAAGTAGAAAAGTTTGTATAAAGTTGAAGTCACGAGTGGCAATTTGTTTTAGAATGAGACTTTGTTGAGATTCAGTTAAGCTGACTCCCTTTTTAAGTGCCCTGAAAGTCCTCCAGGACAGCCATGGTGAGCCTAAGTGTCCATGCCAATATTCTTCTGCATTCATGTAGGGCCAGAAGAGGGACATCATTCACTGTCCTTCATGTATACCCCCAAGGGGCAATTTCAAACAGAACCTTTTCTTTTGTCTTAGTTTTCTATTTAGAAATGGCATTTACACAGTATAGCTCATAAAGAATGCAGTAGCCACATCAGTGATCTGCAGAAGGAATACATACATAGAAACTAAGCAGTTAAAGGAGTTGCTACCTTTTAAAAACCATAGAATTATTTAGCTTATCCACGCCCCCACCCCTTTTTCACATTTTAAAATTTATTTGGGGTAGAGGTGGGGGCCCAGGCACATGTGTGCCATGGCACTCCTGTGGAGGTTAGAGGACAAGTTGCAGGAGTCTTCTCTCCTTTCACCGTGTGGATCCCAGGAATGGAACTCTAGATTGTCAGGCTTGGCAGAAGGTGTCTTTACCTGCTGAGCCATCTTGCTTTTAATATCATTTAAAATATAAAATGATAAAAATAAAAAATCATATTAAAAGCCATCACTTTTAATATGCATTTGAACCACACAGGTGGAGGGGCTACCTTACCAAAGAGAGGAGATATTGTTGCCTTGCTCAAAGAGACTTTCCCAACCATTGCCTCTTGTCATTTGTTATTACCCCAACACCAGCTAACAAAAGTAGAAAAACTATTCTCTAGAGGGTAACATGTCGATCTAGTAAAGGCAAATAAGGTAATAAAAGTGTGGGCAAAATGAGAAAACCTGTGTTCGATTTTTTTTCACTAGAGACTTTGAAGTAATGAGGTCATAGTTCATGAATGAGTGTTATATAGTGTCTGAGTCCCACAGAGTTCAATGTAAAATTTGTGTGCATATATTATATTTCTTTGCCACAGAGTCTGTCAAATCCTCAAGGGAACCTGTAACCTCCCCAAAATGGTGAGCTCCTGGTTCCCTTACCTTCTGTAGGCACAGATAGAGCTCAGGAGTACTTGTGAGCTCCAAACCACAGTTTTGTTTGACATCTACTCACCAAACATAGCCAGTCCATACTGAAATGTGTGGTACATGTAAACACACATTTTACATGAGTTAATTCAAGAGCAATACAAAACACCTCATTCTTACATTTTGGTATAGTTTATATATTGGTCACTTTATTAAAGTGACTTTTATCTGTCTTTAACTTCATGTGACAGCTAGTAACATCTGAAAGGTATCTCTGACTCATATCTAGTTCTGTCAGTGGGTGCTGCTGTGAGCACTAGAACACTCTTTGCTAATCTTGTCAGCGGCATTCCGAGTCCTGTCATGCAACTAAAGTGAAGTGCAGCTGGGGCCCCTCCAGTTTCAGCAAGACAAAGATGTCTCTGTTTTACCTGTACAATCAACACCTAGATTGTATACCCAAGATGCCATAAGAGGCAGTTGAAGAAGCCCAGCGCTGATCCTCTGGAGTGGTCTCCACTCTACAGAGAGACTGGATCAGACCCAGGCTGCCTTGCTCAGGGCTGGACCAGTGTTGTCTTTGCCAACAGTGTGATCCTGTAAGCTGAGCTCCCTTCGCTCCCACCCAACCCAAGTTCAGAATCCCTTACAGGAGTGTTTGAATAGCCCTAGCTGGCTGCTCCCTTGAATACAACTAGACCAGGCAGCTAGAATATGGCAAGCAAGGCAGGGCAGGTTTTTTATTCCCTCTTCAAAGAGATACCATTGTGTAGAATCTTGGCCTGTAGAGGTGCTCATGAATTCCAATTCTGCTCTTTCAGACAATACTATGCTTACCTCACCGACACACAGTGCAAGCGCGTAGGGACACAGTGCTGGGTATTTGGGTGAGTATCTGTGATTGCAGGGGTTTCAAAATCATTTGAGCCTCTAAATTTCTTTGACTATTTCTTGTTAAGAGTCTTCCAGTGTAATTTCCCATGAAGGATGTTGATGAAGGTCAGAAACTATTTCCCAAAGAGAGTCCTTGTTTTATAAAACAAATTAGATCCAGTATGGATCAGTTGAATTTCTCTGAACATGTTTGAGTTTGGGACATCATCTTGCCCTGGGCTGAGCCACACTTCATGTTATTTCAAACTTAGAAGGCCCCTGTGAAACATCTTACCGCATGCCGAAGTATAATTTTATTGCTCCAAGAATTAACACAGCCACATGGTTACAAATTGTGGGTACAAATGCTGTTAGTTAATATACTGTTTACTGTTTCATATTCTCTATTACCCCTCCAAACCCTCTTATGCATGAGCCTCTTTTCTGTGTGTCAGGTAAGTCATTCTGCTGCGTAAACACCAATAATCTACATTCCTATTTCACATCCAGAGGGGCCTGGGCAAATCTGTATAGGAAGGTGAGTCCCTGAGGTAGCCTAGGTTCAAGACCTAATCTAGGTTCTAATTTGAGTGTGACAGTCTAAAATAAATGACTTCAGGCAGAGTTAGAAATCATTACACACATGGTTAAAACTTCTAAGCAAATATAAAAGAAACTATCATGCAAAATCCAGAGATGATTGTTGTGATCTTCCCTCCCAAATTCTCCTGTGTGTGTATAAACATGCTACTATAACAAAGATTCTAAGAGGTCCTCTATGGTTTTAAAGAATAAAAATTTAGATACCCAAGTTAGAATTCAGTAAGTTCTTCTCCACCCCAAGGAAACAAAGGGCCATTGTCACTAGTTTCTCCTGAGTCTGTGGGTGAGCCTATTTTCCTGCTCAGGTGATTGAAGCTTCAAGAGTAATCAGGTGGATTAAGTTTCCTTTGTTTAGGGCTGTGTGGGAAGAAGGAGAATTCACAGTTCTAGGATTCTGGTGGACTCTGACAGAGGAGGTCCTCTGACATCATGTGTTTAGTTCTGGAAAGGAGGGGTGTTAGCTGTTCCTCCTCGTGTCGATTGAAGGAATCTTTCCAGCCGTGAGCTCTTTGCTCTCAGTTAGGGATTCTCCGCATGTACAGTTTTTCCTTCATGTTTAAAAGTCTTCAGCAAAGATCTTCTCCATAAAAGTATATCAGTTTACTAGTGGAAGGAGACATGGGTCAGATAGGTGGGTGGTGATGTGACAGTTTCCTTCTAATGGCATATCCAAGAAATACAGTGCAGGTGAGTAGGAGAAACAGCAAAGTTAACAAGGCTAAGTGTGGCAGAAAGGTACGCCTTACTGGACAGTGATTAAAATTAAGTTTCAGGGTCTAGAGCAGTGGTTCTCAACCTTTGGGTCACAATCTCTTTGGGGAGGTCAAATGGCCCTCTCACAGGGTTTTCACATTAGATATCCTGCATATCAGATACTTACTATTCATAACAGTAGCAAAATTATAGTTATGAAGTAGCCACAAAATAATTTTATGGTTGGAGGTCACCACAACATGAGGAACTATATTAAAGGGTCGCAGCATTAGGAAGAGATAGTTCATCATTTAAGAGCTCATACAGGAGTTCAGTGTTCATGTTGGCAGCTCACAACTGCCTGTAGCCTGTAACTTCAACCCCCGGGGATGTGATACCTCTGGCCTCCTTGGTCACCTGCACACACACACACACACACACACACACACACACACACCCTCTTAAAAATAATAAGTATAAATTTTTGAAAATATGAAGTCAGGTGCAAATGTGAGCTGTTTGGGAACTGAGAACTGCTGGAACCCAGGCTTGGAAGAATTAGGGGCCAAGCTAAAAATGAATCAGTCAATCCCTCTTCATAAATCACAGGAGGACCCTATGAACACCAAGTAGGACCACCTTCAGTGAGGTACATACCAAGGTCTGGGAAAGGAACAGAGTCTACAGGCACTGAGCATTCACCCCACACCAGGCCTCCACTTCCCTCTTTTGCCCCACCCCCACTCCAGTTGCCCTTATATTATTTCCTCTCATAAAATCAAAAAGCACTGAAGTGTCTGATTTCTTTTAATAATTAGTAACTGTTGTTAAACGCCCTGCCACTCGTGGAGGGCCGTCGCCTGCGGCGGCCATGCCAGCAAAGGAGAGTGCTCATCAGAAGAATCATAGGCCATGGTTACCTTTTTAGAGCTTTATTGGGAGAGAGGGAGAGAGGGGGAGAGGGGGAGAGGGAGAGAGAGAGGACAGATGGAAGGAAGGAGCGGAAAGGAAAGAGAAGGATGCACAGAGGGCCCACCTGCTTTTTAGGCTAGGACACCGTCGCAGACTAATGACGTAATTAAGGACCAAATCCTTACAGTAACTGCTTTATACTTTTGTCACTAATTTAGGAATGACTCCAGGCTTTAGCAAGATGTAGAGGGAGAAAAGTATCTACATCCCATCATAATGACATTTTATCTTTTGGAAGGTGGCAAAGGGCAGGGCAAAGGTCAAACAGGGCCGCCTGCCTCAGGTTTCCTTTCCACCATTTCATACATTTTTCTCCTGAAAGTGATACTTTGTTCTTATACATATTTAACACTCAAAATGCTTCTGTGAATTAATTGCTGAGTTAGCTAACTACAGACTTGCTGTATCATCTCCCTCAGTTGAAACAGGTCTAAGTTGTTTTGTTTTGCTTGTGTGTGAAGTGTTTTTGCATGTGTGTGTGTTAGAATATGTGTTCACATCTGTGTGTGGGTGCATATGCGCTGTGTGTATGTACACATGCATGTGGAGGCTTTGAGTTAGATGTCTCCCACAGTCACTTTCTACTTTATCCACTGGGGCATCTCTCAGGTGAACCCAGAGCTCACTAGTTGGGAAAGTCTGATTGGTCAGCTTGCATCTAAGATTTTTTCCCCATCTCTGCCTTCTGAAGGCTGGAATTACAGACAGGCCACCATGTGTGCTCAGAACTTGCTGGTTTGGGACCCAAACTCCAGTCCTCATGCTTGCACTGCAAGCATTTTATCCCCTGAGCATCTCCCCATGCCAAGATCTGAGCTTTTCAGAAGTTTCTCATAATTGTGCCATTCTTCCTGGCTCACAGCCTGTTGTTTCCTGTTTACAGTCTGCCAGTCCCCATTCCTCAGCATAAGAATACCACTCTGACATCTAGAACTTTCATGCCTCAGTTCCAGTAGTAATCCCCACACTGTCTTGCTCCATTATCTCAGGAACTCCTCTCTAACCCTTGGCCCTGTATTAACACCACCCTTTTTCTGCCCAGTTAGCTAGCTGCCAATGGCAGAGCTGAGAGTGAGTCAGCACTCCTGCACTAACTAGGTTGTAATTTCCAGTGCCTGCCTCTAGGCAGAGGGCCTCAGGCAATTCCAATGTTTATTTGCCTTTTAACCTTGCTATATCTAGGTCACGGTGGCAGCAAGCATCAAAGATTCAGAAGGGGGAACTGTCTGAGATCCATCTACTGTATTGTCTGGCTACCTTGTTCAGCCTGGGGAAAAGCACAGGTATTTACATTTGAACTGAGTAAAGGGAGTGTCTCAGAGCCTTGCAAAAGGGCGATTCCTACCTCAAGGGTTCTGGAAATAGGTGGGGCAGTTAAGTGCTATCACAGTGGACAGGCTTTCTGTGTGCCAAGCCTTTGGATTTAGCCCAAACTAGTGCCATTTGAGTCTTAGTAGGAAAGCTATGCCAACCTTTTAGAAGGTTGCTGTTACTTAGGAATCCATCCAATGTGTTGAAGACAGTGTCTGGTGGTTAAATGAGTTCCTATGATTATTGAAACTAAATGCATCCCATGCTCACCACTTCCCACCCCCTCCTGCTGGTCTTCACACCTGGACTGCAGTGGTAGCGACCTTCTATCCACTCTCCTTCATACTATAGTTTGGCTCAACCTCCAGAATGATCTTATTAAAATGTAAACCTTCTTATATTAAACCCTCCCTGACACTAAAAGCCAATCCCTAGAGTAGCCTTCATGATGCAGATTCCTCTGGCTTCAACTTTACTGGTTCCCTTTGTTCCCTTCACTTCTGGCCCTTGCCCATGCCTTGCCCCTGCCAGGCATTCATTTGACCACCCACACCAAGAGTACCCTACTAAGGAGTTTCTCTGCCAATGCAGTATGACAAATCAAGCCAAATTGAAAAAGTATAAGAACAGGTATATTGAGCAAAGCAACTCCCGGGCTGGTTCACTAGCCTCAGAGAATGAGGCCAGAGAAGTCACCTGCCCAGGCCAGGGCAGGAAAGTTTTATAGATTGTAAGTAAGGGGTGATGATGCATCCAGCACAAGGTTTGTGCCCAAGTATGGTCAAAAGCTGAGCACTTAGGCGGGGACTTGGGAGGCTGGCAGGCAGCATTACTGGAAGAAGCTACAGTAGTCACCACGAATGCAGAACTGGGCTTTCTGGAGCCTATCCTTTCTGAGCAGGTGGGGTTTTGGAAAGACAGAGAGAGACAGAGACAGGGAGACAGATAGACATGGGAATGCAGCTTTCCGGACCATACAGGGGCACCGGAGGCTAACACTCACAGCTGGTCTCTTCTAGTCTTTGCTCTGTGAATCCCACCAATTGAGAAGAAGATCACCACCACAATTTTGACCCAAGTTTGAAGAAAGCTTGATTTTACTGGGGTGCACACAAGAGCTGTCCAGCAGACTGCCTTCTAAGTTGGGTTAAAGAGAACAGCCCGGGTCCATTTCTTGGGCCCCTTTTAAGGAATAAAATCATGAGTACTTGCAAAGCAGGTTTGCAGAAGAGAGACAATGGAGCGATAAGGAAGACCAGAAAAATCTCAAAAACCACCATGTGGTCTACATGTGGACTGAGGGTTAGGGAGGGTCAAACAAGTCAAGGGCATAGGTTAGGGCAGGTCAGGCTCCAAAACAGACTTCAAAGCAACAACTCAGCTCTAACATAAATGGAAACTTATTACAGCATAATGGCCCCTACCTTCAAAATGGAGTCAGGCAGTTCCTCATTCCTACCTGCACTTATGTGTTTCTGTCAGATCTTTGATAGAGCACTGTCTTTAATGATGCCATTGAGTGGCAATTATTATTCTAGAATTGTTTATATGATGGGTGATAAGTTGATAACATGTTGGAGGATACAGAGTCCGATTATAATAACTATTAGAAGTAATATTAGAGGGCCAATGAAGTGGGGGGAACCATCTTAGCCATGACCAGTCAAAATTTGTTTGAGAGACTTTGACTTTTCCTTGTAGATCATCAATTTAGTTGTCAATAATGTGAAAGAAATCAGAGATATTAAAAAGCACATTCCAGTAAATTGCTGACAACTAAGATTGTGTTTAAGTAACGGGTAATCTATAGTAAATCTATTTTGTAGAATAGTTGTTCTTGTTATGCCTAGATCATGGGGACCCTTAAAAGACCACCACAGAAACCGAATCCCATATGTAAAAGCAAAGAGCCTTTATTCAAGCAAGTTCCAGCTTGGACCCTCCGTGTATCCAATGCAGTACCATTGGAGAGTGCCGAGCCCAGGCAGGGTGGGGTTTTTAATTATAGTAGAGGTTGGGGGTGAGGGGATTTCTAGGGTTCAGGACTCTGGCTAGGGACATCTTGGTAAAAGGGAAATGGGTGTGTGCTTGGGCTAAAGGATACCTTCTAATGGTTGGAACTGAACGTTTGGAATGTCAGGTATTTCCCCTTAGATGCTGGCCCTTCCTGGGTAGAGTTAGCTTATAGCTTTTCCTGGGGACTAGGTGGTACCTACCAGTAAGCCTGTCACGGCAGCTGTGTGGTCAAGCTGTTTTGGGCCCCCACAGTCTCAGTTCTCGCATTTCTTGATTAGTTTTGGCTAATATTTCTACTGTAATATTAGTAGCTTTTGAAATTAGACCTGCTATTTTAGAAACCTCTCATTGTAGTGCTAATCCTGAAATTTGCCAGAAAGACCAGTTCCACCATTTTGGCTGAATTTAAACAAGCTTTTATTAAAATATTAAATACTATCCAAGATGGAATTTTATCTAGACCATCACCTGGAAACTTTCCAGGTGAGTGGCCACGAGACTTGTGTTGACAGAGCTTATATGGGCAAAACCCATAGGCCACCATACTTTCCCATGAGGCTTTGTCCTTAGTTTCCAAGAACTCCAACTCCCAGAATCCCAGGAAGTTATCTATCTGGTTTTTGGGCAGGTGTTATCTTTTAAGAACTACAGTTCCCAGAATCCCAGGAAGTTGCCTGGTCTTTGGGCAGGTGGGGCTTACAGGTTAACTTTGGGTCTAACAGTAGTCCAACAAAAAGCCCTGGGACAGGTAACAGAAAGGCCACAATAGCAGCAACTGTAGTGGATCTAATAGATGTAAGGAATCATCTCAATTTTCAGGAAGAGCTCTTGTAATTCTATTGTAAAGATTTGCTGAGTAAAATAGGTGTAACACATCCTGTACCACATAAGCCCTCATATCCTGCAGGGAGTACAGAATAAGTATTATTTTCACAGAAAAATGTCCATCCTAAGGCCAATCGTTTACCAAAAGGGAGAGTGTGATAAGAAGTGGAATTACAATAGGAAGGGACATTTGTGCAATCAAAACATAGACATTATCAATGGGAACACCAGCTACAGCTTTTGAGACATTAGTGGGGCATGTTCCATTTTGTCCTCTGTTATCCTTGTATAATTTTCATGAGAAACCCCTATTCCATACAAATTTCTTTCTTAGAGCCGGGGAATAGAGGAATCTTTTCTGACACAGAAGGAGTTTTCTCCTTGAGTTTTTAGTGTTAAATGGACCCAGACATTTTTAAGTTATAGATAGGGTTACTCTGGGTATGTTAAATTCAATTGAAGTGATTAATGAATCATCCCTTCCCCTTCTTATTTTTATCACATCTGTAATTTCTGTTATCAGAAAAATAAAACTGTTAGCCATAGGACAATCTTGGTGCAGATTCTAACAGCAAGAACACACTGTTTAAAGTTTGTGATAGTCAAACTTTAGGAAGTGTGATTTTTTTAATGGCCTTTTTTTATTCACTTTCTACCTCTGGGAGCTAGGCTCCTCTTCTGTGGGTTCCTTGGGTGCCTTCTTGAGATGTGAGTGATGAACCCAGGAAGGAGTACCAGCAACCTTAACAGCAGTTGGCATCCAGAGAATCACAATATAAGGTCCTTTTTGGTCCTTTCCATCTAGGTTCAAGTTGGCCAGGTTTGAAGCTGCAGACCAATACAGTTACTCTGGGTTGGAATGGGTGATCTGGTGGGCAGTGCCCAGCCAGTTGAGCATCCTAGACCTGAGGGAAAATCTTATCCAAGGTTAATTACAATCCTTTTAAGGACTTAGAGATTGGAGTGGGGCAATTGCTAACAGTAATGTACCCGAGGGATCGTGGGAGATGGTCACCCATAGACTATTTCATGTTTGGTGAACTTTTCTCGGTAGGAGGTACAACATACCCTGAGAAAGTTGTAAGGCAAGAGGTTATCAACCCAGTTATCAGTCTCAAGAGTATATTTAGTTAAAAATCTCTTTAAAGTTCTATTCGTTCTCTCTATTTCCTGAGCTCTGAGGATGATACATACAACAAAGTTTCCAATTTATGTTAAGAGCCTTAGAAGACAATTGAGATAACTTGGCTGTGAAGGCTGAGCCATTATCAGACCCCAGAAATATGAGGAGGCCAAATCTGGGAATAATTTCCATTAATTTCTTAACTACCACTTGAGTAGTTTCCGCTCAGGATGGAAAGGGCTCTCTACCCAGCCAGTGAGTATCAACAAAGATCAGCAGATATTTGTAGCCATATAGTCCTAGTTTGGCTTCAGTAATGTCCAGTTCTCAAAAGTCACTGGGTAATGTACTTTGACTCTGTTGACCTAGGGGAAGCATGTCCTTCTTTGCATTTACATGGGCACAGATCAGGAAGCGATCTGAAATGCTCTGACGTTTTTCTCAGTGTCCAGGTAGCCAGACAGGAAGAGAGATAAGTTCTGAGATCTTAGGTTACAAGTGCATGGTGTGATTCAAGGCCATTAGCCAGTTTGGGCCCAGTACCTTTGGTATGCAGATTCTTCCATCAGGCAAGATCCGCCATCCATTGCAGCTCTGAAAGCCCCCAAGTCAGAATATGACTTGATCTCTTCTGGATCATACTCAGGAACATCTTCATTGAGGCAGAGTGGGGGCTCTGGGACAGCAGATGGTTCTAGTGCAGTTTGGGTTCCCCCAAAGCAGACTTGATCTGCATGGTTGTCACCTTGGGTTTTGTGAGGTTTTGTTGTTCTGGCCAGTGTATTATGGCCAGTTCAGTTGTCAACCAGATGGCCTCTATCAAGTATGCAATTTCATGTTTATTTTTAATAGTCTTTCTCTCTGAGGTGAGTAAGCTCCTCTGTTTATATATCTGTCCATGAACATGAGCTGTGGCAAAAAGCATATCTGCTGTCTATGTAGATATTCACCTTTTTTCCTTCAACCCATCTTTCCTACTTTTTTGTTTTGTTTTTTTGAGACAGGGTTTCTCTATGTTAACAGCCTTGGCTGTCCTGAAACTGGCTTTGTAGACCAGGCAGGCCTTGAACTCCCAGAGATCCACTTACCTCTGCCTGCCAAGTGCTGGGATTAAAGGCATGCAGCATCACTGCCTAGCCCTTCAGCCCATCTTAAAGCCTGAGTCAGAGCAATTATTTCTGCTCCCTGGGCAGATGTGCCCCTGGGCAAGGCTTGTGCCCAAATGAATGCCTTCTGGCCTGTGACCACCACTACCCTGGCATACTTGGTTCCTTCTTCCATTGCTGCCATCCATGTAGAAATCCACATCTCTTTTGGTAAGAGGAATGTCTGTCAGGTCTGGTCACATACATTGGATGATGTCCAGCATCTCCATGCAGTCATGGATCGTTTCCTCAGTATTGTCATCTGACAGCAGGGTGGCAGTCAGTCCTTATCTGAGTCATACAGGCATTTGACATCCACTGATTGGTGGCTTTCCTCAGCAGGATTTCCAGAATGTGTGAAGCTGTTACAGTTAGAGTCTGTCCCAGTGTGAGCCTGTCAACTTTTTTTTTTTTTTTTTTTTTTTTTTTTACAAGAATTGTGGTGGCTGCTATTCCTCTTAGTCATCAGAGGCTATAGGATCCAGTCTCTTTGAGACGTAAGTTATAGTGTTTTCCAGGGACCCAGGGTCTGAGTCAGGACTCCCTTGCCAATGCCCTTTCTTTCATGGATATTAAAATGAAAGGAGTTGGAGAGTTAAAGTGGGGGCTTGTACAGGGGCCTCCTTTAAGTTCTTAAAGACCTGTTCATGTTCCTCAGTCCATTCCAAAGGAGAAGTATTGTCCCTGGCCATAGCAGAGTACAAAGGTTTGGCAATTTCAGCAAACCCAGGTATCCAAAGACAGCAGTATCCAACAGCTCCCAGAAATTCCCTAACTTGTTTCTTGGTGGTTGGAGGTGGGATTTGCATTGTGGCCAACTATGTGGCCCTAGGACAACAGTCTTTTCCCTACTGGTAGTTCATAGCCCAAGCAGGTAACCTGGAGTGAGCCAATTTGGGCTTTCTTTTTAGAAACTCCATAGCCTAAATGGGCTAGAGTTTCCACAAGGTCTCTGGTAGCTTTCAAACAATCCTCCTCATCTTTAGTGGCCAATAGTAAATCATCCGCATATTGAGGCAAGGTTACCTCCCGGTTCTTAACTATAGAAGAGACTTAAATCTGATTGAGTGCTTCATTGAGGATGGTGGGAGAGTTTTTGAATCCTTGAAGCAGTCTGGTCCAGCTTGTCCCCATATCCCCAATTCAGGGTTGGCCCTTTCAAATGCAAAGATGGGCTGACTTAATTCTAACAGGAATAGAGAAGAATTCATCTTTTACATCCAATACAATGTAAACTTTATGCTCTGGTGGTAATAAACTGAGCAAAATGTTAGGATTTAGAACGTTGGGTGAATGGATTCTACCCATTTGTTCATTTCCTTCAAGTCTTATACTGGTCCTTAGTCTGAGTTCAGGCTTTGGGGCATGCAATAAGAGGGTATTCCAGATTGTCTGGCAAGGAGTAAGTATGCCTGTTTCAAGCAGGGACCTACTGTGAACCTTGATCCCTTCCCTGGCTTCCAAACTGATGAGGTATTGCTTGACTTGAATAGACATTGCTAGTTGCACTATGACAAGTGCCATGTTTTGCCAAGCCAGAAGGATTGTTCTCTGCCCAAACTGTAGGAATTTCCTGGATCAACAACTTTTTCCATTCCCCTTCTAGAGACTGGGTTGGATTTTGGAGGAGCAGATATTCCTCACTCATTGGGCAGGTTATAGTTAAATCCTTAGCAGGGCCTCCTAATTGCAACCTAGGAGTATCTTCTGAGAACGATATTGCTGCTTGGAGCTTCTTCAAGAGGTCCTGTCCCATTAAAGGGTAGGGACATTCAGAAATAACAAGAAAAGAATGAATCACAGTCCCTTGTTCTAGGTTAGCAGTCCTGTCGGTGGTTCATTTATATTCTTTGATATCCTGTGGCCCCCGTTACTTCTATTGTTTGGTAAGGGGTCCTAGGGGCTCCCATAATGCTGAATGAGTAGCCCTCATGTCCACCAGAAAATTTACAGGTTAGCCCCTATTGGTGAAGGTAAATGGGCTTCTGGGGGCCTTGTTCAAAGGAGTATTGGCCTCACTAATCCTCCATAGCTAGGATTGGCTTGGGTTTGGGGGGACCTGTTTCTGGCATGGACATTCGTTTTTCCAGTGGCCTGTTATTTTTTTTTTTTTTTTTTTTTTTTTTTTTGCAATAGGCACATTGGTCCTTTTTTAAAGCTCTCCCCTTTTTATCATGGTGTGCATGGGCAGTGTTGAAAGTGGCTGGGGCTGTCACACAGCCACAGTGGGATGCCCCATCTTGTTTATCAAAAGATCTTCTTTGCTATCTCTGCCATCAAACACCTTCAGGGCTCTCTCTAATAGTTCTGACCTGTTCTTTCCTGCAAATCCATCCACCTTTTGTATCTTTCCATGTATGTCAGAGGCTGACTGAGCAACAAAGGCCAGGTTAATCGCCTTGAGATTTGTCAGGTCCTCTGGGTCTATAGGGCTATATAGCTGATAGGTGTCCAGGAAAGCTGAAGGCGATTCATCTGCATCCAGTTTCACATCTGCTAACTTAGATATGTTAGTGGGCTTTTGGGATGCCATTTCGTCCCTTCCAACAGAACCTGGTGGTATTCACTGGGTGACCTCCTACCTTTCTCTGTGGTGTAGTCCCATTGGGGTCTCTGTCTTGGCAGACTGTTGTCAATTGCATTTACCCTCAGGTTATCAGCCACTGAAGCTGTTTCGGGGAGTGCTTCAGCTGCTTTTGTGAGAATCTATTCCCTTTCTTCAGTAGTAAAAAGGGTATGGAGAATCTGCTGACTGTCATCTCACGTGGGGAGATAATTGAATGAGATCGAATCAATTAGAGAAATTAAGGAATCAGGGTTAGTACTGAAAGGGGGCTTCTGAATCTTATAGAGAATCTTGTAGAGATCTGTAGTGGAGAAAGGGACATACAAGTAGTGATTTTTAGTGAAAAGCTATAGAGGAGCAAGGACCAAAGGAGATGCCACCCTAGAACCAGAATTGGAGGAGGAGTTGGGAGGGCTATATTGGGACCCCTGGCTTGTGTGTGGAGGGGAAAAGACATGAGGAGGTAGGGAAGAGCTGGGGGGAGGTAGGGGGAGGTAGGGAAGAGCTGGGGGAGATGGGGGTAGGGAAGAGCTGGGGGAGGTAGGGAAGAGTTGGGAGGATAGAGGGAGGTAGGGAAGAGCTAGGGGGAGGTAGGGGGAGGTAGGGAAGAGCTGGGGGAGATGGGGGTAGGGAAGAGCTGGGGGAGGTAGGGAAGAGTTGGGGGGATAGAGGGAGGTAGGGAAGAGCTGGGGTGGGGGTGATGGGGGAGGTAGGAAAGCTGGGGGGAGGTAGGGGAAGTAGGGAAGAGCTGGGGGAGAAAAGATGGGGAGGTAGGGAAGAACTAGGAGGTGGGGTAGGAGTAGATGTGGATGGGGGGCAGTGAGGCTATGATGGTGGGACTAGGGCGGTAAAGGTGGAGGCTGAGGTGAGGAGGGGATAGAGTGGTAAAGTTATATATGGAAGGAGGAGGGATTCTTCCTTCTGCGAATTCTGCAAAAAGGTTTTCAGAGGGCTCCTGCATCTCTGCTACAGACCCTCGGAGAGCCAATCTGCCGACAATCAGGGCTTGGCCACCTTGCCCATTAAGAACCATACAGACCTTCGTGAGGGGCGGGAGGTTGGAAGTTGCTTCAGCCCAAGGCAAAATGTGTCAATCCAGTCTGATCTAGGTAGCCATGATTACCAAGGGTGACATCTGAGAATCGAAAGTGCCCTGGGAGGGCCAGTCAACCCCGAATGTGGGCCATTCAGTTTCACAGAATGTTCAGAGGCAACTCTTAGTGAGAGGATAATCATAATCCTCCTTGACTAGAGGGGGCTAAATTTATCAGAATGTTTTAAAACACAGGTAGAGGGCTGTCAGGCTTATTATCTATTCTATCTGTCTGTTTAGTCACCCCAAGTCCAAATAAGCCAATTAACA
Organism: Peromyscus californicus insignis; assembly: GCF_007827085.1. Taxonomy (NCBI): domain Eukaryota; kingdom Metazoa; phylum Chordata; class Mammalia; order Rodentia; family Cricetidae; genus Peromyscus; species Peromyscus californicus. Next base: position 361,190 of record NW_026294503.1, read on the forward strand.
CAGAAAGTAAAATGACAGAACAGAAACAGTAAACAGGAAGCCAAAGACAAGTCAAAAAAAAGGGACATGAAACCAGACCTCAGGTGGATGGTGCTACGTCTCACTCTTTGTCCTGGGCTGGAGAATATTGAGGTTCCATTGAACACCCTCACATCCTAGATCAGGATCTCAACAGACCAGACTATGGCTTACCAGGGAGGCCTCTAGAGGCTTACTGCTTTTCTTGCACAGCAGTTCACTCTGATAGTCCCTGAAACTGAAAGCACGCCTCAGAGTCTTGGAACCTCTCAAGATGCACACTTCCTGAGGTGACCCTTCAGCCCTGGATTTCTGAAGTGAGGGTCCAGCTTTAGAATTTGGATGGATGATCTGATCTCGATATGATCTCGCTGAGGCCTCCAGAAAATGTTAATCCCATTGGGCAAGAATAAGACCACTACCACAATTTTGAGCCAAATTTGAAGCAAGCTTGGTTTTTATTGGGGTGCACACAAGAACTGGCTAGCAACTCCTCCTGAGTCCAGTTAAAGAGACCAGACCTTAGACTATTTCTTGGACCCCTTTTAAGGAGTAAAATTATGAGTAGTTGCAAAACAGGTTTACAGAATAGAGATGATGGAGCCATAAGAAAATAGAGAAAAATCTCAAAACCACATATGGTCTCCATGTGGAGGGGGGGTAGGGAGGGTCACGGTATTCTCAAAAAACAAGTTAAGGTCATAGGTTGGGGCATGTCAGACTCCAGGAAACAGACTTAAAAGCAGCAACTCAGCTTTTATGGTAAATGGAAACTTTTTTTTAACAATACAGCATAATGGCTCCTTCCTTAAAATGGAGTCAGGCAAGTTCCTCAACTCAGCTGTCACTTTCTTATTGAGATGTGTCCATGTACACAGATAATGGCATAACTGAGGCTTCTTATGTCCTGGAGATGCTGGTGTTCAGAAAAATCTGCAGGTCTTTATGAAACCCATTGAGTAGATCCTGATCAGCATTTAAGTAGAGGGCTAGAGAGATGGCTCAGTTGTTGCTGGCCACTCTTCCAGAGGACTTCAGTTTGATTCTTATCACCTACACAGTAGCTCATGACCAACTTGTAACTCCAGTCCCAGGGAATCCAATGCCCTTTTCTGGTCTCAACAGGCATAGACATACATGCAGGCAAAACACCTATACATATAAAACAAAAATGAGGAAAAATGAAGCAGAATGGAAAACCACCAAAGTAGGTGTCAAAGGACATATTACAGTTTAGTTAAAGATTTTAATTGCTCTTATTTTCTAGAATTGGGGAACACTTATTCTGTAAAGTAGGACAGATGCTCCGATAAACTGAGGAGTATAGGTCCATTTTAATGGAGATTAAAGGGTGGGGAGAAAGCAGAAACAAAGAATAGAAAGATTATCACAGAATTATGCTCCTTTAAGACAAAGATAAAGAAACAGAAGCATAGACATAACTTATTGTTGGTATTAGATTGCTTCAACTTACTTCCTTATAGGATTAGATAGAAAGAACTCCTTTATGCCTATGAAATTGGCCTGTTTGGCACATTTTGCATTTTTGTAATCTCTAATCCCAGTTTCTTAAATCAGATAAATACCTTGGTTTCTACTTGGTGACAGAAACTCCTTTGGTTTGAGTGACTCCATCCTGACTTTTAGCCTGCTCTATTGGGACCTGAGGCAAGAGCTCAGTTGAAAACAATGGCCTACTGTACTTTTTATTTAATGAGGGTTGCAATTATTTTATGAGACTTTTGTTTAAATGGTGTGTGGGGGGGGGGGGGGAGAGGAGGGGAGGGGAGGGTGAATTGGAAATGCTTTGTTACCAACTCTGGTCAGCTAGTCCTGTGCTGTGACCACATGACTGAGAAAGCATCTTAAAGGAGAAGGAGTTTCCTCTGGCTCACACTTTGAGGATGCAGCCTGTCATGGTGGGGAAGGCAGGCAGCAGAGCTTATCAAGGCAGCAAGTGATCACGTCTCTATGGACTGGGAAGCCGAAAGAAGACATGAAGTAGAGCTAGCTAAAAACCTCAGAGGTCCACTTCCTCCAGTGAGCTCCATCTCCTAAAGGTTCCATATTCTCCTAAAACAGCACTACCAGCTAGAGACCAAGTATTAAAATATAAAACACAAGCTTCTTGAGCGGGACATTTTACATGTAAACCATAACACCATGCTTTTGAAAAGGGACTCAAATCGGAGTGAACAATCGGAATCTAGTACTATGCTTAGGATATTTTGATGACCGAAGTGAAGATACTCACACTTGTGTCCTGACACTTGTGTCAGCTTCGTTTTTCATTGTCCCAGCACAAGAGTGACTCTGTGACACTTACCAGCACCACAGGCTCAAGCTGTAAAAGGCCGCTGCCATCTAATGTTAAATCATGGCCTATACTCCAAGATTGGAATACTAAGTCTTTTGTAAGGATTTATGAGTTTAAATGATGCTTAAGCAGGGGCTTTTAAGGGGGTGGTAATTAAGGAGCAGTGGTCTCCAATAATTCCAGATGGCTACCATTTAACTTTGTTTGGGTGCATACAGAGAAAAAGAAAGTCCCAAGCTCTAGAAGATAGTATCAAAAATACTTTCTGCTAATTTTTTCTGCTTTTCTGAAATGGGCCTAATTGCAAACACTCTGTTGTTTAGAACCAGCCATGTATCTGATGATGGCTGTGATTTTTGTCTGCCTGTGGACAGAGGATCAAGGTCCTCACGCACCAATGATTGACTATTTGGATTCTGTTCCAAGCGTAGACTCTCTAACGTGGAATTATTCAACATCTGTATTCTTCGACCATCTTTCTAGCCCAACTCATAACCCTCACCTCATCCATTCTTATCTCCAACCTCTGAGCCGTAATAAAGGCCTAATACTTTTCTTTAATGTTTTAATTAAATGGAAATCATGAATTGTTTGCATGTGTGTTAACATTTTTTTGTTCTTAGCAAAATTGTTTAAGAGAGGATAAAAGGGTTATATTGTCAGTAAAACAAAGGATATTTAGTCATGAGACTCTTGAAAGACTAGGAGGGAATATAGTTGATGCCTTCAAGTATTGACAGACTCCATTAGAGGGCTCTAATGCTACCTGTGTATGCCAAAGGTTATAAGAAGACAGCAGATGAAGGGTAGAGGAGGCAGTCTCTAGCCCATAACAACCAGCCTCTAGCAGCTGAACTCTGACCAGAAAACTGAACCAACTCTCAAAGATAGTAGATTCTCTGTGCTTCAGAAGGTCCCCAAGTTGGCTTGAGGGCTCACTCTCAGGTGATGCTGGGTGTTCCTAGATATTAAAAACAAGTGAGTCAAGATTTTAGAGAATAGAAAAGGAGAAAAATATTTCCAGAAAAAGTGTGATGGGAAAGAACTATGTCATTTTGTAGAGGACCTGCTTCCTGTGTCTGAAGCAGGAATCTTGACCATCGGCTTTGGGACTCATCTGTTGCATGTTTATGGCAATGAACACGCTCTAATAAGGTGAACTAACATTGAACCTCTCGCTCCTTGTCTACTTAGGGTCATTGGTTTCCTGGAAGCTATTGTTTGCATAAAATTTGGACAAGATCTCTTCTCCAAGACCCAGATACTCTATGTTGTATTTTGGCTTCTTTGTGTGGTAAGTCATTACTCTCACACCGCAGAATATTAGCTGAACTTCCTAGCTATCTTTAAGGAAACTGAAATACAAAAATAAGATTCTCTTGTACACTAAGTTTCCTTAGAAGTTCATAGACATTTTCTTAATAACTTAAGATTGGGCACTAGTCTAAAAGTTTAAGACTAAAATACAGCCATACAGCAGCTTAAATGGGTCACCTTGGCCATTTCCAAATAGATGCCCTCAGCAGGTACACCACCTATGTGATTTCTTTGCTTCTGGGAATGTGTCTACATGAGGTGAACTAGTAAGGACTTTGAGGAAGCAACAAGGACATTTTCCATGCCCTCTCCTTCATCCTATCACTGTGACTTTTATAGTATAACATACATGGGTTTATATACAACTTGGCATCACAGAGTAGGTTTTGGAAGCAATCAGACCACAGGTGTTCTGCTTTGTAGGCCACACTTCTACCCCAGAGAGGGACCTACTCTGAAGAGAAGAGTTTAGTGGGGCATCAACCTAGAGCTCCATCCTTTTATTTCTGTCCTTTACTCTTACCTCTGAAACTGAAATGTTGGAATGTTGGCTAGCTTGATTATAATCAGGTCTTGTGCAGAAACCACGCCTGCTGGGAGTTCATGAGAGTGGTGGTCTATCATGTCCAGAGACACTGTTTCATTCCCTGACCTTAGACTTCACATTTTTATAATTTCTTTGAATTGCTGCCCACCCATAGCAAGTAGTTGTCATACCTGTCAAGTCTCTTTTGCTCTATAGCATTCCTTATGTCTCTAGCTCATCCTCCCTTGCAGTTTGAGGGAGAAAACAGCTCATCTGTCCTATAGATTTTCTTACTGTCTTCCCAATTTCATCCTCTCTTGGAATAAAATACATTTTTGATTTTCTATAAGGTATTTTTGTTTTATTTTGTTTGTTATTTTTACAATGTCTGTTTTTAGGGTTGTAGGTTTGAAATGCCAACTACACCAGCACCTTTCACCAGCTCCTTGATCTTGAGCAGTAACAGGGAATGAGTATCTCCAACGTAATTAAAGTACGGAATTAATAATTAATTAAAGTACAGAATTAATTATATTTTTCTATCCTAGTAAGATTAGAAGAAAGAGTTGGGGGCATTAGGTGTATGTGATGTTTTGCTTCTGATTTTCTTGGATTGTTCTCTGACATGGTCACTTCAGGTTTGGACTGGAATATGATCTGCTACATGGGTAGAGGGCTGCTTACCTTACCTGCTACAGGAGAGCCATGGGACCACAGCAGGATAAGCCAGAGTGCCCCCCAGATATGGTCGAGGATACTTCTTACCATAGTACATCATGAGCAGGTCACACATGAGCAGGTCATACATGGTTGTTCTAGTCCTAACCCATGTAATGGAATTGATTTTGTTTATATCCTCCTTTCACAATATTGAACTTTGTGAGTATAAAGAAGCTTGATCATCCTTTTGCCATCATTGTCATGAGCACAGAACCTGGCATATAGGAATCTCAGCAAGTATGTAAAGAATGAGTTGGAGAGGCAGAGACTACAGATATCCAGGCCAAGGGATCAGCTTGTACAGACATGGGACTGTGAAAGCAAAGAGGGAACACTGGAGAGGATAGGAGTTGCCTGTATAGGAAGGACTATGCATACTTATAGTTGAGTCTTCTAGGAGTTGTAAGTGAGAAAGGAATGTAGTCTGATTTTTGTCACAGAGAAGCACTGTGCAGGATGGGGTCTCTAGGAAGAATGTTAAATTAGAGTATGTTTGTTGTTTGGTCCTAATTGACAAGTGACAGGTAGAAGCGAAGCAGAGTCATTGGAGGGCAAGGAAAGGGCTAGCTAGGTTTGTTAGTTGTTCTAGAGATGTTTGCATAGGACACTTGCCCTGTCATTACCCAGAATGGACTTGAAGATAACTCTGGTGTTTCTAGATTGTGGTAGTAACAGGGCACATGAGAGCAGCCTATAGCAGTTCTGAGTTGAGGTTAAATTTTTAGATGAAGATATTTTATCTCATCATCTGCCTCACTGAATTCTTCATCTGCTCAGTAACATTGGATAAGGCTTGCTAAGGGGTGACCTGACCCAAGCTATCCCTATGTAGGACCAGGAGAAGCCATGAGATTATAGGAAGAGTTAGAAGACACTCCATAGGGACTTGAGATGCTGGCCAAAGATAGGATTCCATGGAGTAGCTGGATTTAAGAGGCCAAGTAGGGCTTTTGTGACAGCCATAAGATGACAGTGAGACGCTGAAGAGGGCGGAGTCCCTGACTGACATCATCAGGCATGACACATGGAGAGGTCTCTGTGTAAGATGAATCTTAAAAGGTCTTATTAATAAAAAACCCAGAGCCAGATATTGGGATGAAAACTGAGAGATCAGAGGAGCAGAAAGAAGCCAGCCACGTTCTTACCGCTAGGAAATCCTCAGCCAAAGAGAGAGCCACTTCTTGTATACTCACACCTATATGCCTTTCTGTTCTGCCATCTTACTTCCTCTCTCTACCCAGCTTCCCTTTTTTGCCCAGCTCTGTCACTTCCTGTCTGTCTGTACAGACCTCCAGACCTCTATGGTTAACTAGTGCTGGGAATTAAAGGTGTGTGCCACACCTGGCTCTGTTCCCAGTGTAGCCTTGAACTCACAGAGATCCCAATGAATCTCTGCCTCCTGAATGCTAGGATTAAAGGCATGTGCTACCATTGCCTGACTTCTATGTTTAATATAGTAGCTGGCTTTTTCCTCTGATCCCCAGATAAGGTTTATTGTGGTGCACAAATAAAATATCACCATTACTCGGCTTGAAAAGAGGCCACTGAGCTGGTTAGCTTCCATTCTTATAACAAATACCTGAAGTCAGTTCAAAGAGAAAGGTTTATTTTGGCTCAAGGTTTATTGTTTTGGGGGCTTCAATCTACAATCATTTATCCCCATAGTGTTAGCCCAGTAAGAACAAAGTGTGCTTGTGTGATAGCCGGATATGAAAGAAAAGGCTTTGGCATGTTCCTTTATATCAGCAACATTTGCTGAGTATCCTCTGAAGTCAGTGTCCTCCTAAGATCCCAAAAGAAAAGAGTCTCAGCACTCCCTTTGGCATCCCCTTCTTTACGAAGGACGTTGTAATATAGACATGGTAACAAGAGAACATGAAATCCAATCCATATGCTAACTAGCAGGTCTCTACATGATGGAGTTTTAAAGATGGGAAGGAGAGACTCATCAGCACCTTTCAGAGAAGCCGCCTATGACCTAAGACCTTCTACTGGGCTCTGCTGTTTAGAGGTTCCTACCACCTCCCAGTTGCAACAAACTGTGAACCAAGGCTACCATGGACCTCTGGGAGACATTCAAAGCATAGCAAGTCCCTGCTGCTGCCTTGTGTGTTTCACAACCCAAAAGAATGGAAACAAATCCCAACACTTTTCATACCATGGCCTTTATTAAAGAGCATGAGACGATCATTATTCAATAAGAGAGCAGTAGGTTACACCATGCCTACCATAGTACTCAAGAAACAAAGGCCCTAATTCTTTCCTTTGCTTGGCAAGGCACCACATACAGAATTTAAGATTAATGTGGAAGCAAGCATCTCATGTGCTGCCTAATAAGGTTGTTGAATAGTCATCATACATTTTAATGTTTATTACCATAATTGTAAAGCCAAGATGGATTCTGCATGCTCACTACTGCCACATCCATGGGCACAGACTGCCTGGCTTTCATCCCACAGAGTTTTCAGTTCTCCCTCCCTCGTTTCTCTTTAAACAAAATCCATGCAATTACTGTTTTAAATCCAGACCTTGACATTTTAAGTGGGTACTTGCCTGGATTTCCACAGGTATGATTGCAAATCCATAAATTACAAGCTTTTGTCTCCTGAACCAAGTAGAAAATGGGCCTCTAGGTAAAGTGGTACATTTGGCAACCACATTAGGCCCTTTGTGTGGTGATCGTGATGATGAGGTGGCCTGTATTTTCCTGGTCCTTCTGCAAAGCCAGCTCTGTCTGCTGATTCCTGTTGGGGAAAGCCCCAGCTGCAGCCGGACAGCACAGGCTTGGAGATGAGAAAGGAAAGAATCTGACCCCTGGTGGTCATAATCTGCAATGGCAGGCCAGTGGCCATTACCTTCCTCCTCCCAGGCTCATTCCATAGCCTGGGAAGAGGTGCCTAAGCTCCCTCTCCCAGTGTGAAGCTGTTGTGCCCTTGTAACACCTAACACAATGGAGGCTCACACACACATGATACATTTCTACTTGTGGCTATTCTTTCCCTTCCATGAAAAATGGCAAATTTAATGTTGATGTATGTTATAAAATTTGGACAAGTATTAGAATATGCTGGAGGTTAGAAGCCATTTACATTTTGTAACTGTAATATATTCATTCATTGCATAGTTTTTGTTGTGAGGGAGTGTGAACTTCTCTTTAAAACTCCACCATGTAGAGACCTGCTGGTTTGTGTATGGATTGGGTTTCATGTTCTTTTGTCACCATGCCTCTGTCCCAGCCTTCTTGGTGGGCATCTAGCAGGAGCACTGAGATTCTTTTCTTTTGGGTTCTTAGGAGAATGCTGACTTCAGAGACACTTAGCAAGTTGAGGACATGAAGGAATGGGCCAGAACTTAGGCTCCAGGCTATAGGGATAAGCTCACAATTCTGCTGCTCTTGTCTGTCTGCTGTTCTGTGAGGTATTGTTTTTCTCAGTGGATGGAGGAGCTCCACAGAAGGATGGTGATAGGAAGATATAAAGACATAAAACCAGTATCTGACTTGAGATCAATAACCTCTTTAAAACTAGGACCTGGTCTGTTCCAGTTTTTCCCCATGTCACCCAAGTCCCTGGAAGGCATTCACCGCTATTTTTCCTCTTCTGTTAAGTGGGAAGATTAAGAATCTCTAAAGTGGCCTTCTAGATCTAAAGCTCTGATTCTCAGAAAGAAGTAAAATTATTCTCTCAGGAAGAGCAAGTCCCACCATGATTTCATACCGGTCCCCATGGTTAGGATGAGATGATAGGTAGCGATGTACCCAAGTGTCTATAGGAAATAGTGTGAACTCTCTGGGTATTAGGGATGGCTTAGTGTAAAGTGTTCTTGAGAATGGGCTGTTTTGTTTGATTGCGTTTGTTTACTTCACTCACTCTTTCTGGCCCCTCCTTTCCCCCTCATACCCCCTTTCTGCTGTCCCTCTTATTCCCTCTGCCCTTTGCTACTCAGTCTGGGCAGCCAAAGACTTTTCCTAAACTTAGTTTTTTGACACATTTTGAAATTTTGGATTCTCACTATCCATGAGAGATGGGTTTCATGCCCCCACCTCTGGGATACACAAATCCACTAGCTATCAAGTCCTACATTCTTGTTGACATTGTGCTTGTATAGTGTATGCATGTCCTCCTATAGCATTTAAAGCATATGTATATAAAACATAAATACTGTGTAACTTGTTTTTTAGGGAAGGATGATGAGCATTTTAAAATCTTTATTTTGGTACAAATACATTTTTTTTTTTCTCAAAAATTTCTAAACCAGTTTGTTGACTCTGAGGATGGGAAACGTCTACATGCAGTGGGCCAATTGTCTATACTTTTGTCCTTACACTGAAGTTTAAGCTGAGATACCAGCTTCTGGGTAGCCTCTCATCTCATGCAGGTTGTTACAAAGTATTTTCAGTCTCTTTGTTTTTCTATCTACAAAAGCAACAGCAGCAGGGGTCAGAGTAGAGCAACTGGCTCTGAAAAGCCAGGGTGGTAAGCTCAGCATTGTTCTTGCTCAGTCCACAGGGATGCCTTCCCAGGCATTGTTGCAATGAGGCTGAATGAGACTTTTCTGTCCAGAAGTTCTCTTTCTTAAGCTGAGTTTGTGGACTTCTTAGCAGTGGATGCCAGGTAGAGCCATTTGTCTGGTCTCACCATAGCCCTTCTTACAAATGGAGTATCTATGACCTGCCCAACCAGTCCACCAAACCCGTTCCTGCTCATCTCTGACTGTCCCATCTCAGCCACATCCAACCGTTTTGAAGCCTTGCCCTGAAGACAGATGGCAGAAAGGCACTGAGCTATCTTCTGGATTCTCCCAGGATCCCAGTTTCTGGAAAGTGAAGTGTATGTGCACTGTCAATTATAAAGGGGCTTTGTGTCTTTTTGTCTTCCAGGCCTTCACCACGTTCCTGTGTCTGTACGGCATGGTTTGGTATGCAGAGCACTATGGCCACCGGGAAAAGGTAGAGCAGAAACAGAGGTGGCCTCCATTTAAAAGACCCAGTGGGTAGCGCAAACACACAGAGGGAGAGAGATAGCATAGCAGCCTTAGGGAGTGATGCCAGTCCTGCCATATAGGAACTTAACGTGTCAGAAGGTGCCCCTGTTACACAGCTGTGCTTGCTTGTGGCTGGCCTGGTCAGTATCTTTATCCTCCTTTTGCAAGGAGTTTAAATCTTAGTTACTTAAATAAAATTTTAAAAATTAGCTAAAACAAGTGTAGAAGCGGGAAACCCCTGAACCCATTCTCAAGGTTGTCTTATATTCTGGCTCTTTTGCCTTTTCAGACCTTTTTATATGTCCCACTCCAGGCCCCCCACCTGCATTGCCTGCTTCTTACAGTTAAAGTAGAGAATGGTTTGAGTGGGTTTTAACACTAGAGTAGTTCTGGGCATTATTGTGTTTGGTGTGTGTGTGTGTGTTGATGTGTGGGATTGTTTATGTGTGTAGGGGGGTGTCAGGGAGGATGCGGGTGGGGGAAACTTTTATGTGCAGGCCAGAGGCTAACTTCAGATATCATTCCTCTCTGTGTACTTGTCCATTGTTATTTTTTATTTTTATTTTTTAGCAGTCCCTCTCACTGGTTATAATAAGCATGAGCCACTATGCCAGGCTCTTTGATTTGGGTTCTGGAGATTGAACTTAGGACTTTACTGACTGAGCTATCTCTCCAGTCCTGTCTTTGTTTAAATAAAGATAATGCTGTCATCCTTCATTCATAACTTTGAGCTTGGATATCTGTATATGTATGTGATATCATCATCAAACCTAGGGCCTTGTCCATGCTGTATCCCAGCCTCAGAGCTAATGCTTTCTAGAAGGTTGATTCTGTGTGTTCTGGCAGACGATCACAGGCTTCTAGCTGAGAAATACAGGGTGAACCTTTTCACACTCAGCCTGCCCCCCTCCTTTTTTTTCATCCTGCCATTCTTCTCAGGACTGACCTAAAGCTTACCCATTAAACCTGTGTCTCTCTCTAGACCTATTCAGAGTGTGAAGATGGCACTTACAGTCCAGAGATCTCCTGGCATCATGGGAAAGGCTCAAAAGGTAACAACTGTCTTGCTCACTGTTTAAAGCTTTATTGAGTCCTCTGCACCTCAGACCTACTGTGGAGACTTAGGGTCAGTGTTCATCCTCTGAGCTTCAGTAGAGACATTGAAGAGTCTCAACCTACTTATCACATCTCTCCTGTCTACTAAGAAACACATGGTTCTCCAATATCTAGCCAGAAGCTTGCCTTGTGAGATGAGGCTACAAACTGGGTTCTGCTTTCCTCAGGCAGGAAGTTCTACACTGCCTCAAGCCTCATGGTGGGAGCACTCCCCCTCTTGGCTTTTATAGTGGGTGAAAATGCTTAGAGAGTGCTGTGTGCCCCTGAGAGAAGGCCTTTCAGAAGAGGTTGCTGAATGTGATGGTTTTTATTCTGGAAGCAGAGCTGTGTGAATGGGACCCTCAGCTGACCTCTCTCTGGGAAGCATTTTGTAATGATCTAGGGTGACTGGGTTATTTGAAAATTTTAAATTTATGAAACATTGACAGTGAAGAGACTCCACTGGCCAGTACTTTTTAGCTCTTGTCAGAACCAAGAAGCATGGCTGAGGGGAGCAAACTGTGAGTCTGAGAGACTGAGCTTGATGTGGCCTGTGGTAAAGAAGACTTGTGAGTTCTTTAGAAATTGTGCCGAGAGGTGACCCTGGGGAGCTGGTGACTAGGAACTCTGCTTAGTTCCCTGCCACCCTGTAGACTGTTGTCATGTGTGGGCAAAGGGAGTCATCAGACCAACCTTATCTGGTTCCATCCAGTTGCATATCAGCCCTGGACACTCTTGGTTTCCCGGTAGAAAGGATTCATGAGTGGAAGAGATACCGCTTATGAAGGAAAGAGTCAGCCCAATGTTACAATGTCACCTCAGGCTCCCACTCATGAGCAGTAGGCTTGTAAAGATGTTGACCTTTCTGCTAATAGTCTTAATTTTATGAAGTCAAGAATCTGTTCCAACTGAGAGCTTACAAAGCCTGTTTAACAGTTCACTGTGTACAGCTTGGGGGATCTGTACTGTTGTTGTGAGCATCGGATGGATACTGATGTTGTCCCTTGTTTGTGCTCTCATTTGTGCTCACCCTTCTGGTCCTCATGACTGTGCTGTGTCCAGTCTATTTTACATACTGCCAGAGTAAAAATTCCTCAGGGCCCAGGTCTTATGGTGCATTTGCCTTGTATACATGAGGCACAGCCAGACTCTGTCAGGTTCACATGGCCTTAATTTATCAATGAGGCCACTAGAGGGAGAGCAAGTGTCAGTTGGCTCAAGTCAGTGTTGGGTAAGAGCTGCTTCTAGATGGCAGGCTACGGCAGGCTAGAAAGGGAGAACCACAGATTCCAGAAGCCAGCCGCAAAGCCCAAAGGCCCCTGGTGATGATGTGTTGGCTTCCTTTGGGCAGGTTCTGAAGACAGCCCACCCAAGCATTCAAGCAACAGTGAAAGCCATTCTTCCAGAAGAAGGAACCGGCATTCCAAGTCCAAAGTCACCAATGGAGTTGGAAAGAAATGAAGAAGCCTAGTTAATATCAGATGTTCCAGAGAGTGCTTAGACCTGAGAGGGCAACAGAACATCTTCGGATCTTCCTATGTGGAGATCAAAATGTACAGAACATACAGAAGGGGGCTTTGGGGATCATGATTTGAGATTATAAGTCTTGGCTTCCATAGCCCTGAACACACATTAGGCTGGCCATGACTTGGGGTTCTTTGCCAACAGGAGGTGTCTCCTAACTTCAGCACATGGCCTGTGGTTGCTGGTAGCTATACAGTGTGCTGGAAGGACAGGATAGCTGTTTGCCAGCAATGGCTCTGTGCTCATGTGTCTTGTGGACGCTGTATAAATATCTTAATTCAGATGATTTAACCAATTGGTTAATGAACTGCTCACTGGGTTTTATTTTTATGAATCTGCCTTTCCATTTGATTGATTGTTTAAGTTCAGTTTGCTTTTCCATCTTTTACTTCCTGTTGTCAAGTTAGAATGCTTAAAAGCTTCCAGAATCCATTGCTGAAATTGGGGTTCCTTCTAGAGAAACAAAGAGTGGGGGGAGCTTTTGTGTCCCTGCTTAGCATACTCAGTCCCTAGCCACATGACATATGACCAGCAGCCTAAGTTTGAAGGAGGCTGGCTGCTTGCACTGGCGTCTCAGATTGGAACCTGTTTTGTTCCATTCCAAACGCTGTTTGTCCAGACTGAGTGCACAAAAGCGACCCTGCCAGAGGAGCTGGGTTACTGCAGCTCCTCTCCTGCCAGGTGCCTTTCCCATGGGCTTGGTTTTTCTTCTATGGTTTGTTGCCTACTTTGTCTTTCTGTCTCATGTGAGGTGCTAGTGAGTATTAATTAACTTTCATCTGTGCCATGCTCTCCTAGAACGTTCTCCCACCCTGGATCCTTGTTTTAAATAAACCAGTTCACATGAAAGTCTCCTCAAATATCTGTCTGTTAGAATGGCATTTCTTCATTATCTTTTTGGTCTTTCAGCGGTTTATAAGCAAGCTTGTATTTTACAATTGACTTTAAGATAATACATATGTATATGTGTTCTATATGCTGAAGAGAAAAAAGAAACATTATTTTTAAAGGGCTTATGATATATGTCCTAGTCTGAATCTTCCAGAGTAATCCACAGGAAGTGGAAGTGTAGCCATTGTCTGTCACTGTGGTCATGCTGACCAAGTTGGGTTTTCTTCTTCAAACAAGTGGCCTGTACAGATACAAACCTACTAACCCTTGCTCTTATTTCCTGGAGCACAATGATTTCTGCATCTTTGCTGTCTTAAAGGAAATCTTTGAACTATAGAAGTTATGTTTTCCTTCTTTTAAAAAAGAATTCTCAGATGAGAGGGTTAAATGAATCATAAACAGCCAAGGTCACAGTTAGTGCCCTGAGTGACCACTTGATCTAGAGCCACCTACAGACATGCCTCTTCAGCCAGACTGTTCTGAGAAGATCAGCAGCAGCAGCTAGCCCACACTGGGAATCCAGGGCAGGCCATAGCTCTCAGCTTCCCCACCGCATCCCATGAATGTGTTTAAAGGGGGGCAGAGCAGTGCATGCTGCATATACTACCTGTCATTCCCCATCCCTTCTTTCATAGTTTTGGTATTGAACCCAGGGCCTCTTGTGTGCTAGACAAGAGCTCTGCCTCTGAGCTTTGGCCTTCTCTCACATTCCATCAAACAAGCTTTTATGAATATAGTTATGACTTTAAAACATCCCTCTGCTTTGCAGATTGGTGAGTTTGTTTTGTTTCTGTGCAATTTTGGTGAGCCCCAAAATTTATATCCCTCTTATAGGTTCTTTGTCATGCCATTGAGGGTTTCCAAGGTCCTTCTCCAGAAGAGCTGGGTCTTGTGCTGTAGGACTCATGTAGTGGGTGGCCCAGCCCCTCTGAAGGGGCACATGCCCATCTTCTACAACCAGACAGTTAAGTGCCTGTGGAGTTAATGGTGAATTTGACATTGCTGTGGTGTGCGTAAGAACCAAAGCACACATGCGTTAATGTTTCCTCTCTGACTTTGTAGGAAACAGCTAGGAAAGCACGCTAAGTTCAAACTTTCTATTTCCCCCTTGAGTAAGTGCTCTTAGCTGCTGTAATGACCAAACCAACACTTTCCATGGCTGTGTTACCATTACTCCTCCACATTTCCAGGTTGATGGAAGTAGAACACATGTTCCAGAGGCATCTTTCAGTGAGTGGTGACTATAAGTCACTTCATGACCCCCTTTGCAGATTGCTGTCTTTAAAGACACCACTGTTGAGGGTATAAAGCAGGAGGAAATTTTTTGTGTCTTTCTCCCTAATTCACACTGCACTGAGTGTCAGACTCTCCTTCCTTTTCATCATCCTTGGACCTTACAGGCCTCTCTGCCTTCCCTCTTGTTCCTTTCACCATTCATAAAGAAGCCTTTGACGACCTGCTCTCCACCCATGCTCAGATGTTTCACTGCCCTGTTGAGCATTTTGATGATACCCAGCATCTGGTAAGTGCCAGTCTTCACTGGGACTGCCCTGGAAATCAGGTTCTCACCCAAGAAAATAAAATTGCTTACATCAGTCCCAGTCTTCTTAGTCCCTACTCAGAAGCCACTTGCCTCAGAGCATCCTGAGAAATGATACCTGCTTTGTTAAGGCCTGCGTTTTAGAATTGGATTTCCAGAATGTTTGGGTTACATTTCAAGGCCCTGACGGAGTGACTAGTTGGGAGGCTGGGTAAGAAGGGAAGGCTTACTACTGGATGGGAAGCAAGAAGTGGGGCCTTTGGGAGCAGACTGAGTGTGTCCTCTAAACACTGTGTTTGACATCCATTGGCTGTGCCCAGGGACTGTCATAGGACTGCTGGGCATATCACAGGTGAGTGTGACTTAACATCCAGAAATCCACAGGTGGACTATTGTGCCTCTATATTTCCTATTTCTCTGATGTAGAAAGGCCTCTGGTTCCTGCATCTCACCACCCAATGGAACACCTCTTTATGTGTATGCATGTTTCCATGATTACATTTGAGATTTGGTTCTTTGCAGTCAGTATTGGAATGACTGATACTGATGGGCCACAATCTTACTGCTCATCCGTAATTAAAGATGTAATTTTTACATTTTTTTATTCTGAACTTTATGGTAAGATGGTCACAGGTAAGGCTGTAATATTTTTTTAGTTTTGCCCTTATGTAAACTTAAAGCAATTTGTTACCATGTATTGATTGTACAAAATAATGGGTTTCATTCTGACATTGTCATATGTGTGTATACAGGATACTTTGATCATATTCCCCATTACTCTTTTTTGTCTCCCCTGCCACCCAGATGGCCCCTTTTCTCTTCCCAGATAATTTAAAGGAACTATTATTGTCTACAAAAGAAGAAGAAAATAGCTGGACTTGAATTGTTTAGTTTGTAGGCATGCTGAGTTGTAAAATATCTTCCTTGTCTCTGATGTCTACTAAAAATGCCTTTGGTCCACTTTAAAAACGTCACCTGTGACTTTGTCTACCCTGCTATTACTTTTCTTGCAATGTGTTGGATGGATTGAAAAAAAAAGGAGGGGGGGAGCCCAAGAGTTTTCTATGTAGCCAAGCTGGCCATGAATTCACAGAAGTCTTCTTATTTCAGCCTCCTGCGTGCTGTGCTTACAGGCATGTACCACCTCACCTGGCTTGTTGGGTAAAAATTTAAAGCTTCCTGACCTCTAAGGTGACATATTTTTACCACACTCCCACATTGTTCAAAGGTTTACTATAGTCAAAGGTCCAGGTCCTGTCAAGGCTTCATGTAGCTCAGCTTAGCTTACAACTCCTTGTAATCTGGTATCTCAGTATTCATGTTGAAAGCTGGTCTTTTCGTTCAGTGTACCTTACTAGCTAGAGAAGTGGGTGTCAGGCCAGCTTCCTGCCTACAGTCCTAGCAAAGACTTCCAGACCCCCAGCATACTGCCTTCCTGTGGCGGAGAAGAGGATATTAGCACATCCCTTTCCCCCAGAGCCTAATAAAGACAGGAACATCACTGGGAAAATAGAATTTGCTAGAGGGCTTTGCTGCCCAGCTGAGTCAACCAGCTTGGGGGTCTCCTTAGTTATCTGGACTCATGCTTACATATTGTAGTATGATCATGTGTTAATTACTGCATTTTCTTTGGTACTGAATGTTACATTGCTATTGAAACTATAAGGATTGTGGGCTCCAGTGGCATCCTGAGACAGCAGGAAGGTTTTCTTAATTACAGGCAGGCAGGACTACTGAATGCTCCCTTACTAGAAATATGTACTGTACTCCTGACTTCGCCCACTGCCATAACAAAGGGCTACTTGCATTTGCTGTCACCAGTCTGATTGCTCTATGCCACAGGCTGATGAGGTCCTTTCTAGACAGGTACAACTGGGAAGGACTAAGTTATCTAGTTTGCCTGGATTTTTAGGATTCCCCACCTTCTCAAAGAGTGGAAATACCTAGATCAGCTGCAGGAGGGTAAGTTTTGTAGCACCACAGAGAACAAGTCTTCAAGACAAAGACGCTGGGGACCTCTGAAATAACTTTGGATGTAGCTCTCAAAACCCCTATCTTCCCAACAACCTCCAGAGCACCGGGCTTGCTTCACTTGTACACCAGAGTCATAGCCCTATTCCAGAGGAAAGGTTGTCCCAGATCTTCACATGTACATATGTTCTGTGAGTCCTGTCAGTTCAGTGGTATCTGGCTGTTTTCTGGAATGAGATGGCATGGAGCAGTTGAGCACTTGCCTGCAGGCACTGGGCCAAGAAGGAGCTGTCAGGTCAATCTAGGACCCTAAGGCTCTTGTTCCAGATGTCTGGACATAATGTTTATGTTCCTGTCCTGTTTCTCCATCACCTGACAGAGCTTACTTGTCTTTACCCATAGCACTCCTATCCAGTGTCATCGGATAGCAGATGACTGGTGGACAGTCAGATCTTTGGAGAATCACACTCTTTATGTACCCCTCCTCCATTCAAAGGGATTCAGATCTCAGGGCCTCTGGAGTTGCCCTCATTTGAGATGACCAAACTGCAAGAGTGGTACTGGCAATTAGGTTCTGTCCACAGCTTTTCCGTCCCTTTGTGCCTATGATCTGAAGTGAGCTAAGATGCCATCCCTAGACCTGGTTCTACCTCTCCACTGGAATTCTTTTTCTGGATGGTTGATGTAGGGTGTCAACCTCCAAGGCAGTTTGTTCCTGTTATTAGCTCCCTCTGCCTGTAGGAATGTGATTTACAATCTGGAGTGGCCCTAAAGCCCTTCCCATTTGAAAAATAGCAAGTATGGGAAAGAATGTAAATTATATATAACAAATTCCTATGGTCAGCAATAATGGGATGGCAGGGGGGGGTTATTTTTTTTAACGAGGGATGCATATGGCTTTAATTTGTAAGGGGCCCACCATATTTCTAGGAAGAACAGATAAGAGTGCAATGTCCTGCTGAGATACAGTGTTTTTCCAAAATGAAAAATAGCACTTCTTGGATGACTCACTAAATACTTTGAAGTACCCATTCTACTACACCAATGGGGAAGGGACAGTAGGTGGCAGTAACATTCTAATATTTGTAGGATTAGTTGTCTGGTGTGAGCACCCCCCCTCCCCCCCTTCCCCAGCTCCCAAATTTTACTTCCCAGGAGGTTTGGCTAGAATAGTTTTGTTTTCTTCTTTACTAGTTTGTTAGTGGAGATTCTGTTCAAGGATCATACTGCTACTGTAAGCAGGAACAACAGCCACAAAGTTGTCCTGAAGCATGGTGGGTCAGCTCAGGCTTTGGTTTCACAAGCTGGGCAGCAGTGGCTCTTGACCAGCCAGGAAGGGAGGGAACCACTTGTTGCCATGTGTATTCCTGCTTCTGGGATCATCAGACCACAGAAGCTGGGGTAATGTTGGCTTTACTTATGTTGAGCATTTTCCCATTTAGCCCAGTCTTCTGGTTCAAAGAGGTATGTGAAAGCTGAAAAAACATGCAGAGCTCAAACTTTCCAGGCTACTGTCATAACAGCGCCATCTCTGCCAGAGCACCTATTAAAGTCAGTGTGCATCTGATTGTCCTTGGTGTGGTCAGTGACTGTGTTGACAGCAGAGCAGTGTGCATAATGTGCGTGTGAATATACTGCTTAAAATTACGAACATACACAGAATACCCCCACAAACACCCATTCACTCACGTACCCCCTTTGCCTTCCTGACATTTTCTTTGAGCCACATTTGATTCATAGAAGGTTAGCCTCATCTGGAGTGTGAGGTAGCCAGACCCACATAAGGCATGAAAGAGAAGGACCATTGTGGACTCCCAAAATGTCTGAGTTAGAGTGTATGTAAATGTGTTGGCCACCCAGATCACCCCAGCTGAGGATCCCTTATTTAATACCTTCTCTGCTAGAAATTTGTGTTTGTGTACATCTAAAAATTCAACAGGAGAAGGAGAAAAGTCTAATGGTAGTAACAACAGAGAATGTATGTCAGTCTCATATTTGGTTTATAAATTAAACGTATGAAGGGAAATGACAGGCATGGAGATGATGGCTCAGCAGCTAAGAGTACTGGCTACTCTTACAGAGGACCTGTGTTCACCCAGCACCCATATGGTGGCTCACAACCATCTGTAACTCCAACTGCAGGAGTTCAGGTGCCTACTGACTGCTGTGGCTACCAGGAGCACACACAGTGTGCAGACATGCATGCAGGAAAAACACTCATACACGTAAAATTTTCAAAATAACCTTAGAAAATAGAGGGAAATGACATAATCAAAGGCCTGGGACTAGGTAGAAAGCTCAGTTAGTAGAATGCTTGCTGCAGTAAAGTGCATGAAGACTTAGGTTTGACAAAAGTTGGGTATGGTGACAGATTTGCCTAGCCCCATCAGTGCGGGGATGGAGACAGCAGCTCACTCACAAGTCAGTCTGACCGAATTGGTAAGCACCAGGATCAGTTAGAGACCCTGTCTCAAGAAATAAAGGTGGAAAGTGATGAAGACACTTGATGTTGCCCTCTGGATTCTACCTGCAGGCACACACAGAAGTTCTGGAATAATGACTGCTTTAAAATATGTTGCCATATAAGTCAACTCACATTGCCACTGGTTTTTCAAACAACGATGCTCTGAACAGCAGAATTACCTTTTAGGTTTTGTTTAACCATGTAAGCATAACTTCTGGTACTCTGCTACACAACTGGCTGCCATCATGACACTCACCCAAAATGAATGTTACAGAGTAAGCCCAAGAATGGAAACAAAAATCTACAGCATTCACTGCCTCCAGTTCCCCATTTCACCTATTTCAGCCCTTGATTTGATTTTTTTTAAAAAAGTTTCTAAGTTAGTTACAGAGGTAAAGAAAATTCTTGAGTGTCCAGCTAGCTGGTCAGATTGAGAAAGAAAGGGAATATTCCCATTTCCCAAGCTAATTTTGTTGCCAGATTTTACTGTTGAGTTGCTGCAGTGACTATCAAGGGCTGCTTTTTGGCCAAAATAATATTAAAAAACTAGCACTTGAGCTAGGGATGTGACCTGGTTGGTAGAATGTTGGCCTACCATGCACAAAGCCTTGGTTCAACCCTCCTGCACCACATAAACCATAGTGTGATGCATGCCCACAGTCTCAACACTTGAAAGGACAAACAGAAGTTCAAGGTCATCCTAGTTTGGGTTACATGAGACTGTGCAATTCATGAATAAAAGTGAAAGCTAACAGTCAAGTTGGAAATATAGATCAGTGGTAGCTAGTATGCATGAGAGCCTAGGTTCAAGTCCCAGTACTACAACAGTAAAAAATTTAAAGCTAATATTTAGGCTAACCATGTACTAGGAGCTATGCGTAGTGATTCCCATGGGACATCTGACTTAGGTTTGAAGAAGTGACTGTAGCTAAT
The DNA here is from genome assembly GCF_007827085.1 of Peromyscus californicus insignis. Lineage (NCBI taxonomy): Eukaryota > Metazoa > Chordata > Mammalia > Rodentia > Cricetidae > Peromyscus > Peromyscus californicus. Next base: position 381,489 of record NW_026294503.1, read on the forward strand.
TCCAAACTGGATTTAGAATCACCATGGAAACAGACTTCTGAATGTGTCTCTGGGGGTGTTACCAGAAAGGTCTGACTAAAGTGAGAAGACCCACTCTGGAGGTAGGCTGTATGTATCCCATGGGCTGAGGTCCTGGACTGAAGACAATGAAAACAAGTTGAGCACCGTCCCTCATCTCTGTGTTCTCTCCTTGGACACATTGTGACCAAACTGCCTCACAGCCCTGCCATTGTGTGTCCTTTCCATGATGTTCAAAGTAGGAGCCAAAACAACCTTCCTTCCTTCAGATGCTTTTGTCAGGTGTTTTGTTAAAGTAACAAAAGTAACTAATCGAGGCTGATCTCGTTTTCCTTGGTTCTACAGAAGCCCTTGGTCCTCTAGCCTGGGCACTCAGGCCTGCGTCTGCTCTGAGTTTTGCTTCACTTCCTCAGCTGCCACATTTAACTGTGCCCCTGAGCCCCACATCCTGCGTTTTGGAGGGCCATTTTGCTCATTTTGTTTTCCTGTTAGAGTTCAATCAACCATGGAGATTGATAGCCTTTCTTTTACTTAGTGCTAATTAGAAAATACATTAAGCTAGGTGTGGTGGCACATGCCTTTGATTCCAGCACCCAAGAGGCTGAGGCAGGTCTCTCCAGGTTCCAAGCCAGCCTTGCCTACATGATAAGGCCCCATCTTAAAAAACAACAACCAACAGAAAAGAAAATACCACAAGGTATCTGTCCGTTGAAGATAACTGAAGACTACTGGTAAGTCCTCAGGGCACGTGCCAGGAACATACCTTCCAGAACAACCCTTCCACCTTAACGGTTTGGATATTTTTGCCAGACCCCAAAGAAGGTCCTGAGTTTCTCCCTTAGCTACGGGTTCATGCATATCTCTCAAAAATTCAGGCTTTGTGGGGCCCTCTACTTTGGGTTTACAACCTTGAGGTCTTTCCTATGGAAAAAAAATACAAAAAGCTCTTAGGCATAATGTTTCATAAAAAGTAATGCCATGTGGCCTCATTGTTAGGCTACCCCTGGGTGTCTTGGAAAAGTCCCCTTGCCAAAGGAAGGGACTTAAAAGCATTGGTTTCATTAACTTCACAGAAAACCCCCCACTAGCAACTAAAATAACTCACTTCACCTGCTTAGAGTTCAAACAAGCTACATCTTGTATTTTTTTCCCCATAAATTGTGCAAATCCCAAGATACCATTGTCCACAGGAAATGTAGTATTCTCTTACCCTCCGGGCTTTCTCACCTACCCAAATTTTCGGAATATGGGTCTGATTATTTGTTCCCCAAGGCCAGCAAACTGGCTAGTCCCATCAGCACATTCCCACTCTGAGATGCTTCCATTCTTGCTGGCACAGCAGGAGGCATCAGACAAATGGTCTGCTCTTCCTCCTGGACCAGACTCAGCCCTTGTTGCTTATGGAGGCAAATCTGCCATCCAAGCACTCTCTTTCTTTGTGAGGAACCTTCCTTTAGGGTCTTAGTATGTACCCATCACTGTCATGACTTACTCAATCCAAGAAAGTACTATAAGGGCTGTTTCCAAAAGAAAGGTGTGACACTTCTTCCCTTTCCTCCCCATTGGTCTGCAGGCAGATCCATCACTTCCCTTCTGGGCTTCTTGCTAATGGGGAACGTGGCTAACAAGTATCTTGCCAGGCCCACAAAACAGAACTGAAAGGTTCTGTGGCTGCAGTCTCCCAGCTTCCAATTTTCTTGTTCCTTCCCCTTGAGCTGGCAGGACTTAGGTCATTAGACCTGATGGTTTATAGAAGATTTCCTGTTCCCATAGAAGTCTCTTTCCTCCTGGTGGGACCAGTAACCACTCTGGTTTTCAGATGGGGACCATGGTAGGGGTTCCAGAACTTAGTTGAGCTGCAGAATCTAGGATGCCAGGAGCTGCATCTGCTCTGTATCTAAGGAAGATATTCTCTTGCAAGGCTGCTCATTGCTTTAATGAGTACAGAACTCACAAGAAAAGGCGCTTCCACTGGTGGTTGTACCCAAACTGAACTAATTATCTTTCATTTCACTAACTCTCCTGCTGGGACCAGTTTAGTTTAAGGAACTATTTTTGCCTTTGAACACAAATGTTCTTCTTTCTTGCATCTATTTACCACAAGTTTACCAGATAAGTAATAATGGGACACTGAGTTAAACGTTTTCTTGTGAATAAAAATGTGTTTGTTTGTTTTGTTTTGTTTTTGAAATGTGATTCCCAGAGAAGACTATTCTCACATGCAACATCCATTTATGAGAGTGTCTATACTACGTTGACTCTAAGGTAATGGAGCCAAGGACAAATCACTCATCTGGCCTCAGGGAGAGGCCAACCCTCCATTCTGCAAGATTACTACCCTGTAATCACCCCTCCCCCCCAGTTCCTTATTATGCTGATAGGAACCAGAGGGTTAGGCTGTACTAAAAGAAGGCCGAGGAAAAGAAACAGAATCACACATTTTCACTCCCTTTCCCACCCAAAGAAAGTTGCTCCCAGATGCTCTGCCTGTTGTGCAGTTTCTGATTCCAAATGGTTCAAGGAGGAGGAGTTAGCCTGGGGGGTGCAAAGCCCTGTGGAAAAAGTCATAAGAACAAAAGAAAGAAGAGCCAGTGGAAAAGTCTGGGGGAGCAGGGTACTCCAATATTTCCTAGGTCAAGACACTGAGGCTCAAAATAGTTAAAACACTAGGTCAGAGCTGGGTTCCCTCCCATCCCTGCTCCTTGGATTCCTGCCCTATGTGTGGTGTTCACCTACAGTTGCCAAAGGTCTGCTGTTGCTTGTGAAATAGGAGCCACTATCTTCTCAATCAGACTTTTTCCTCTCTTCCTCGACTTGCACATGTCTCACATCCAGGACCCAGATCTGTTCTATCAGGGCTTCTATCATCAAGCGTTCCAAACTTTAAAGGTAATATGCAAAAAGAAGTATACTCAGATGAGGGTACACTGTTAGTTACTTTACTCTTGCTGTGACCAAATTCCTGATAAGCGATGCAAGGGAGAAGGGTTATTTTGGTACAGTGTTTGAGGATATAGTACACCATGGCAAGAAAAGCACAGTGGCTGGTCATATTGCACCCTCAGTCAGGAAACAGAAATAAATGCTTGTACTCAATTCACTTTCTCCTTTTTATTCAGTCTGGGATGCCACCCATGCAATGGTACTGCTCACATTCAAGATGAGTTTTCCTTCCTCAGAGACACATCCAGAGGTGTGTTTCCATGATGATTCTAAATCTAGTCAGATTGAAAATGAAGATTGACAATTAGAAGAATGGCAGACACCCCTTCCAAGTGAAGCATTGTGGATGGCCATATATGAGGTGACCTGTTGTATTTAGAAAATGCAAAAAGGAGGGCCAGCAAGATGGCTCATCAGGTAAAGGCATTCATCACCAAACTGGATGACCTGAGTTCAATCCCCAAAACCCACATGGTAGAACCAAACCAATTCTCCCAGTTGTTATCTGACCCTGTAACATGTTCTGCGGCATGAAAGACACACACACACACACACACACACACACACACACACACACACACACCACTTAATAAGTGCAATTTTTATAAAGAGAGTACTAAGGACTGAAAAGCAAGTGCTAAAGTCAAGGCTTTCAAAAGGTACATGAAGGACAAGAAGGAGAAATGAGAATGGATGTCCATTGTCTGGGGAAAGAGCTTAGCATGCTGGGTCTTCCTGCTACAGACCCTATGATTGCACTAGGTCTTTTCTTTATCTTCCTGCCCTGAGGATAGAAGCAGGGCCTGACACATTTATGAAAGTGCTCAGCCAACTAGGCTATATACCGAGCCTGCTCCATACTCTACCAGGTCTCCTCAGTCAAGTTCTGGCCTCTATTTGCTCTGGTAATTTTCTCTTTCCATCTCTGCCTCTGGCCATACTGGCCTATGATTTTTATCCCATGAAACTGCATTAGGGCCTCCCTAATTATGTCCTGTCCCACCCATCAATACTAGGCAAGTTGTCATCTTGGAGGATCTCCCTTCCCTGAACAGCAGGGAGTCTCAAGGAGGGACAATTGGTGTGTCTGCCTTGACCATGAACCTTATTTACTTAGATTCCTTTCATATGTTCTCAGCCAAGATAGTACTTTTTAACATGGGAAAGTTAGAACAGAACTGAAAACCAAGATGGCTTAGCTTCATTTTAAATACAACTCTGAGCTCCTCATCAGTAACTGCCATGCCCTGCATCCCAGAAGTGATATGGATTAAAACCAAAAACACAAGAAAGGGTCACATCAGCACCAGGAGGTAGATTTTGAAGACTAGACCAATAAACTTGGCATTGGTTCTCAATAAAATCTAGAGTTCTTTCTAAGAGGGAGTGTCTAGAACCATCTTTACAGAGGAAAGCAAGGATCACTGGCATTAGCACGGGTTCATTAAGAACAAACCATAGAAACTGTGGGTGGTGACATACTCCTGTAAGCCCAGAATTTGGGAGGCAGGAAGATCAGGAGTTGAGGGTCATTCAGGTTCACATAGCAAGTTTGAAGCTAGCCTGAGCTACATGAGACCTCATTTTAAAAAACAAGCAATAAAAAGAACAAGTTTGAAAAACTAACACGGTATCATTTTTACACATGATTATCAGGCAATGAGGTCAAGAGAATGTTACAAATGACCAAAATCCCAGAGCAAAACTTCCACTTAAATGAAAAACAAAAGGTAAATTGCCTCACTCTTCCAAGCCCTCTAACACTCTACCACAGATTTGAGAAGCAGAAGACTAGTATATGTCCTTGTGATGTTCAGTGTTAGTGGTCAACTTGACAGAAATAGAATCCCCTGGGAGACAGGCCTCTGAGCAAGCCTATGGAGGGTTATCTTGTTTATGTTAATTGAAGTAGGAAGACCCACCTACTGTGGGTGGTACCATTCCCTGAGTGTGAGATTCTAGATTGTATAAAGTCGAAAAAGCAAATTGAGCAGGATGCATTCATCATTCTCCATATTCATTGTAGATGTGACTAGCTGCTTCTAGCCTCCCACCTTGACTTCCCCACCACGAACTATGAGCTAAAATAAACCCTTTCTCCAGGCCAGTGAGAGACTCTGTCTCAAAAACCAAGATGTGTACAGAACAAATCTCAAGGTTGACCTCTGGCCTCCACCAATATGTGCAAACATGCACCTGCCCTTAAGACTGTCACCATAATGTAGGCCATATACTTGTCCATCAGCTCCAAAAGCTTACATCCACCCCCATTTTTGTAGTTACTTTTCTATTGCTGTGAAGGGACACCATGACCATGGCAACTTATAGAAGAAAGAGTTTATTAAGCTTATAGTTTCAAAGGGTGAGTCCATGGCCATATCACAGGGAATATGGTAGCAGACAGTAGGCAGGTGTGGTGCTGGAGCAATAGCTGAGAGTTTATATCCTAATCTGCAAATAGGAGACAGAGAGAACTAATTGGGAGCAGCATGGGCTTTTCTTTCTCTCTCTCTCTCTCTCTCTCTCTCTCTCTCTCTCTATCTTTCTTTCTTTTTTTTTTTTTTAAGATTTATTTATTATGTATGCAGTGTTCTGCCTGCATGCCAGAAGAGGGCACCAGATCTCATTACTGATGGTTGGGACCCCCCATGTGGTTGCTAGGAATTGAACTCAAGACCTCTGTAAGAACAGCCAGTGCTCTTAACCACTGAGCCATCTCTTCAAACCTTTAAGTCTGCCACCAGTGGCACACCTCTGCCAACAAGGCCATACCTTCTAATCTTTTCCAAGCAGTCACCAACTGGAGACCAAGTGTTCAAATATTTGAGCCTATGGGGGTCATTCTCATTCAAACCACTATACCCATATGTATGCAAGCATGCATGTTAATTGTTTTTCTTTTGTGATTAGAGAATGTAATGTATACAGCTTTTGAGTGTACATCACAATACTGTTAACTGTGATTATTATGCTGTACAGTAGATATCTAGAACTTACCTGTCTTGCATAACAGAAACTTGCCCTGATCAATACCTTCCCATCCCCCTCCCTAAGCTCTTTACAAGAACTCTCCTATGCTCTGCTTCTACAAATTTGACCAATCATTCCCCTTAAAATTGGATCATACAGTATTTGTTCTGGTGCCTGGCTTACTTTTCTTAGCGTAATCTCTTCCAGGTCTAACCATGTTGTCACAAAGGATATGATTTCCTTCTTTGTAGTGTGGAATATTGTGTTGCATGGATGTCCAATGTTTTGTTTATTCACCCATAGACTTTTAGATTGTTTCATTGTCTTAGCTAATATGATAGGCATCTGAAAATACATATGTCTGAGATTTTGACTTCAGCTCCTTTCAGTACATATTCATAGATGGGATTGTTGGATCATATGGTAATTCTGTTTGATATTTTTAAGGAAACTTTATATTACTTTCATAGTAAACACCATTAGAATTTATATTCCCAATTTTTACCAACTGCACAAGTGCTGCATTCACCTGTTATTTTTTTAAATATTCTAACACATATCTGATTGTTGTCTTCATTTTCATTTTCCTGAGAATTAGTTACAGTGAGCATGTTTTGCATATAATAGCCATTAGTATGTCTTCTTTGGTGAACAATAATATACATCATATCTTCTACCCATATTTAAAATCATGTCACTTGGGTTTTGTTACTGTTTATTATTATTGGGTCTTGGATTTTCTTATAATCTTTCAGATATAAGACTTATGACTTCTGGATTTTTTTTCTAATCTATAGGTTGTGTTTCCTATTCTGTCATTGGTTTCCTTGTTGTGTAGAACTTTTTATGTTTTGATGTAATCCCACTGGTCTTGCTCTTGTGTTGTAGCCCACTAGATTTCCTAGTGGCTGTATCCAGCAGGTCTGCATAGGAGGTTGATTGGACCACAGGCCTGAGTATTAGGTGTTTGTAAGGGTTTACAGTCAAGTGTAGGGGGCGGGGAGGAGAAAAAAATAACCCTAGGACTTGGTGAAAGGATTGAGGGGGTGTTGTGAGTTTAGACATGCCGATAAGGAATGAAGAATGAAGGCAACAGTATTTTATTCTCGGGTGTATAGGTTAGGCAGTGAAATACTGTGAGGCTGCAACATTAAATATATATATATATATATATATATATATATATATATATATATTTACCCATATACATATATGGGTTCTCTCTCTTTCTCTCTCTTCCTTCTATAAAAATTAAGGAAGGTAGACTGTAGTAATTTAATGCAGGAAGAAATTTAGATAAGGTGGAGTAAAAATGAAGGAATATAGCATAAAGATAAGCAACTAGACAGAGAAACTATGGGGCTATGAATGAAAAATCTTAGGAAAGAATCAAATGAAATATCTATCAAAGAAGAGCTTAACAGGCAGAGAAAAGATTCTGATGGAAGCTTTTGGCCTGTGGGCATTGATTAGGGACAGTCCAGATCTGAGCCCAGAGAAGCAAGGGGGAATTGTCCTTGAGGTGGACAAAACCCTCTGCTCCATCATCAGTGCCTGAGAAAACTTTCACTCTGCTGATGCTGTCACTGTATGGAAACATCATACCCTCAGAAATAGTTCCCTGTTCGCCACTGAAGCCAAAGTTTAGAGAGCAGAAGTCTTGGGAAAACTCTCTCTCTTGGGAAAAATTTAATCTCTCTCTAAAAAAAGCCAAAAAGACTTTCAGAACTTTTCTCAGGTTTTTTTTTTAATAAGGGCAAAATTAGTTTCACCTGAATGGGAAAATCCCCTGAGGCAAGCACAGGGCAGCTTGAGGAAGCTGCTGGTGCAGAGAAGGCAGGGAAGCCAAGTGTCAGAGACATTATCTGGAGAAGGAACCAGGACAGGACAGGGAGATATCCAGGAGAGAAGCTCTCCTTTTTTCTATCAGCAAAAGGACCTTTCTGAAAAAAAAAATGCTTTTGGTTTCCCCCACTGACTTGCCTCCAGCCAAGTGGAGAAGTACACCTGTTAAGCAGAGGTGCAGGAATCCTGATGCAAGCTTAGGAAAGAAAAATCTCCTGTTGCAAAAGCAAAACCCTGTATAGGGAACCAGAAAGTTTGCTAGCATACTCAAAAGGCTTTCTGGGAAATGTAGTGTCAATGTAGGTTTGAAACAGTGTCTTATATTGTCTAATATCTGAGCAAGAAGTTTTTGCTAAGAGCTTTATGGAAGTTCAGTATGATGATTTCACACTCAGCCTGAAGTGAAGCTTTTCGGTAGAACAAACTGAAAGTTCTGCTATAACAGAAACATTTGTCTGAATTGAAGCACTTAAGGGAGCTGTTATGAATTTGGGTAAAGGGACCACTTCTGGTTAGAAACCGTTTACCGCTGAGAGCGCATCTCTGCCGGTTCCAGAATGGCTGAGAGCTCATTGGCAAGAAAGGTGACTTTGGAAAGTGACATTTGTCCTGAAAGTGTTACAGCCCCCTAGCAACAAGTGTTACAACTCTATAGTGACAGTACTCACTAAAATCCCAGGGTTCAGAGAGCCATTGCCAAATTAGACTCTTGTTTCAAACTCTCAAGAATAATATCAAAGCTGACTGAAAACTCTGAACTTTACTAAGGCTTGAGTAGGACTTATTTAGGGTTTGTAGAGTAGTCCTATAGAATATAAGTTTATTATGTAAGCTTGAATGAGACTTGGATAAGGTTTATAAAGTAGTCCTATAAAATGTAGGTTTAGAATATACAGGCTTTTAGTCTAGGGACATGGTGAAGGTTGAATATAGTGATTATATGGTGAAAATGCAATAAAAAAGTAATTTAGAGTAGGTTTTTCCCAACCTGGGACACAGAAAACAGCATCCCTAGCAGACTTGGCAGTTCCAAAAGCCACCAATAACAACAAGAAGCAGCTCCATAGATTGCCAGCTTCAGAAGGTAGCAGCCAGGTGTCCATGGCTGAGACCCGTGACGTGTCATAACTTCCCAAGTAGCAGATGACAAGAGCCAGTGCAAGCACCAGCAGCCAGAGGTTCTCAGAAGCTGAGACCTTTGAGGCATCAGTGCAGAGCAGGTGGCAAATGCCTGGGGGTCTATAAGCCTTCTGCCATGAAAAAGCCTCAGTGAGGATCAGAATGGAGACACCATACCACAAGAAAGGCAAATGGTAGGCAGCAGTTTGGAAAACCCAAGAGTGATGATGCCACACTGTGGGAAAAGTGAACAGCGAGCAGAGCAGCAGTGAACAGCAGAGATGGCAGAAATCAGACTGCTTCCAGGACTAGGGAAACAGTGTCAGTGCCAGACAAGCAGCTGAGATGTGCTGGAGAGCAGGAAGCTATGGAGGTGAGAACTGTGCTCCAGTGTGAACAGCCAGACCAAGGCTCTGCAGGAACTGCTAAAACTGACTACAGCCCGAGCTCCCAGCAGCATGGCAGCCATGCAACAGGACAGCATAGAGAGACTTCTGGGACCTGGGGTGCTGAGCACTTGGACTGTCAGCAAAGCAGGTAATGGGTTTTTCTCCCAAAGTAAAACTGTGGAAGAGCCACAGTTCAGCTCATGGCAGCTGAAGGAGCATTGAGCCTGTGTGACTGTGAGGTGAAGCTCTCTAGCCTGGTCTGGGAATGACCTGGTTACAGAAGGCTACAGACTGCAAAACACAGCAGTAAGCTGAGAGCGAAAGTTTCAGAGAGACTTGCTTGAACTGAAAAGTTTTGGTTATGGGACTTCCCGTATTTGGAGCTGTTTGCTTCAGAGTCATTATGACTCTGACAGCTATACACAGACTTAAGGGCAGCTGACAAGCCAGGCCCTGATTTTGAGCACTCAGAGGGACTTTTAGGCCTGGTACAAGAACTCTTTTTGAACTCAAGACAGTAATGATTTCATTACAATGGGACATTTTGTATTTACTTATGCATATAGACTCTATCAAAAGTGGTGACTTATTAACTGCTTATGGAACTGTTTATGTAAAAATGGAACTGCTTAAAAATGGAACTGTTTAAATAGACAAGTTTGGGTTTTTTTTTTTAAAAAGGAGGAGTGTTAATATTTCTCAGTCTATTTAATTAAAAAAATGTTTTCGTGTTACTTGAGTGAATTAATGTTATGTTTTGTATAGTTCTATTAAGAAATTGTTTTGAATGTAGGTTTGTAGGTTGAGAGTAGATTTGTAGGAATTATAATTATGTAAGATTGAGAGTAGTTTTGTAGGAATTATAATCCTGTATCCTATGTTTTGTTAGCAAAAAATTCAAATGGTTCTATTAAGATTTTGCTTTAAGATGTAAGATTGAGAAAATTGTAACTATGTATAACAATATTTATGTTAGAATTATGTTTACCTGTTAATATTAATGATGAAGCTAAGGGAGTCTTAGAGTTTGATTCATTTGCATCAAGAGTTTTTTCCTTTTAAAATATAAAGAAGAGGGACCTGTTTCAGCCCACTAGATTTCCTAGTAGCTGTACCCAGCAGGACTGCATAAGAAGTTGATTGTACCATGGGCCTGAGTATCAGGTATTTGTAAGGGTCTACACTTGACTGTAACTAGCAAAGAGGAGGTCTTTTGCTCCACCCCTTGGCATTGTTATAAATAAACCTTTGGAATAAAGTTCTGGGCCAGTGGATAAGGATCCAGGCCTACCCAAGTCTATTCTGCATTTCTCTCTGTTTCTCCCCTTCTTTATTTCTAACTAAGTCTCTTATCCCTCATTCCTCAAGAGTCCCTGGGGTAAATAAATGTGGGGGCTGGTCTGCCACACTCTTGCTACCCATGTACATCCAGGAAACCATCGCCAAACCCATTTCTTTCTGAGTTTTATATTTAATGTTTTCTGTGGTTTTGGTTTGTTCTGTCTCTGAGACAGAGCTTCTCTGCTAGTGGTTTGTGCCTAAGGACAAACGCAGCAACCCCATGACTTGCTTTTCATCCCACCAGCTCCATTGCCACACAGTAGGAATCTGTAGTTCTGTTCATTTCTGGACAGAGACAGGTTTGCTCCACTTAGTGAATATTTGGGTTCAGTGAAGTGGGGCTGTCCAGCCCAACAGCCTACCCCCTACTTAGCAGGGCTGTACAGGATGAGCTGTTCTGATCCTCAAATGCAAGAAAAGCCTATTTTCAGACACCACAACATTTAATGAGCATCTTTCTTGTGTTGAATTCTGTGTCAGTTGCTTTAACATGGCTAATCCCACTTAGTCTCCTATCTAAATAGTAGGGAAACATGTGCTGACTCAGAGAAAACATCCTCAATCTGGTTCAAATGTATTGTATGCACAATGTCACACCAAGGCGGCAACTAGTAGAATCATCTATCATGGAGGGAAGATGCCTCCTGAAATGGGGATATCAGCCACAGGCTCTAGTTACTGGAGGGTGTTATTTTTAGCTCAGTAACAGGCAAGACTCAGAGTTACTTATGGTTAGTGAATCACATTTAGCCAGCAGGTGAGTGTTTTGTTTTTGTTTACACTATTGTATTTTTTCCACTGTTAGAACATATCTTTTTTTTTGAGACAGGGTTTCTCTGTGTAACAGTCCTGGCTGTCCTGGAACTCGCTTTGTAGACCAGACTGGCCTCAAACTCACAGAGATCCACCTGCCTCTGCCTCCCATGGGATTAAAGGCATGTGCCACCAATGCCCGGCATCTCTTTTTAAATATAATTTTTTATTGATTCTTTGGGAATTTGACATCATCAACCCCAATCCCATTCATCTCCCAGTCCCTCCATATCTGCCCTTCACTCATGTAGCATCCCCCTAAAAGAAAATGAATAAAACAAACAAATAAATAAACAAAAATTAAAAAATAAAAATATTAATTTTAATAAAGCAAAACAAAAACAAACAAAAAACACTTCACCCTCATCTTTTCTGCCTCTTCATCACCTCTTTATTCATCATAGTGGCACTGGGAGCTGTGGTGTGTCATTGAAACAGTATACCCTTTTGTCTAAATAGCTTTGCTTGCAAATATTCATTGTATAATGAGTTGTTGGTCTGGTTCAAGGCCTCTGGCTTCTTGTACACCATCAATATTGGACCCTCATTGAAATGCCTCTTGGATAAACTGTTGTTGCCCCAAGTCATGAAGATAGTCCCTTCACCCACTCCAGTGGGTCATAGATAGGGTAGATGTTAGGGGGGTTCAACTCAAAGTCCTGGATATATGCCTGAGTGGTAGCTGAGACGGTCAGTCTGAGGTGGTAGGAATACCCTGCCCTAAGGCAAGGGGCAGAGCCAGTTCTCCCACACCTGTAGTGAGGAGTGGGGCCAGTTCTCCCATGAGGGTCAGGGCCAGTGAGGGTCAAGGCCAGCTCTCCTAGGACCAGTGGAGGACAGGGCCAGTTCAGCACTGCCCTTATATTTCAACATGTATGGTTTGTGTGGGCCCCTGTGGTAATAGAAGCAATAGACATTGACATAGACCCCTGCTGCAGCAGGACTATGGGCCCATATGTTACCATGGCCCTGGTGGCAACACAGGCCACCCAAATCAGCATGGCCCCAACAGCAGCATGGCCGTCAGACATCAACATGGTCTCAGGTAGTGGACAAGACCTGAGACATCTTCACAGCCTTCAGTGGTAACAGGAGCCAGGAACATCAAAATAGACTACAGATTGAGACATGGCCTTTAGCAGCAGCTCGGGCATGGACAATTACATGGCCCCAGTTGGCAGCACAGGCCACTTAGGTGGTCATGGCCTGGGCAATGACATGGCCACAGGTGGTGGCCCAGCCCCCAGGCATCCATGTGGCCTTTGATGGCAACATGAGTTATGGACAGCAACACAGATCCTGGCTGTAGTAAGACCACAGACCCAGACATGGTCCTTGGCAGCAGCCCAGGCCAGATGTCTCCATGACTCTGAGTGGCAATACAGGCCACTCTGATGGGCATGGCTCTGGCAGCAGCACAGCCCTTGGACACTAACATGGACCCAAGTGGCAACCCAGACTCTGGGCATCCACATGGCATTCTATGGTAACAGGAGCCACAGACATCAACACAGACCCTAGCTACAGGAGGGCCATAGACCCAGACATGGCCCTCAGCAGCAGCTCGGACCTGGATGACACCATACCTCTGGTGGCAGTGCAGGATGGAATCTTATTTTTTAATTTAAATTTATTTTAAGAATCCCATATACTAGTACTGTATTTACATAATTTCTATCCCTCCCTTTCTCCACTCCAACTCTACCCATGCTCCCCATTCCCTCTCAAATTAATGACTTCTTTAATTATTATTATTACACACACACACACACACACACACACACACACACACACACACACACACAACCTACTGAGACCTTTTAGTGTTGCTTTTATGTACATCTGTTTAGGGCTTACTACTGGGGACTGAATGACTTATCACAGAGAGCCTATCCCTCTATAAAACTGATTATTATTCTTTCAGTACCCATTGATTGTCTGTAGCTCTTCAACTACGGATAGGAGCTTGTGAGATTTCTCCCATTCATGTTGGCATGTCAACTGATATTGTCATTGTGAAGAGATTATTTAGGCCACCATATTGTTCAGATTCCAAGGGTGGAGTTTCCTATCATGTCTAGAATACACTGTTTGTCAGTAGGAATACTGGTTCTCTGATCTCTATAATCTTTCTGCCCTCTCTTCTATGATTTCTCTGAGCCTAAGGTTTAGGGGATGTCTTGTAGATCTATCAGTTGAGGCTTGGCTTCCCAGTTACTTAGTCACTTAGTTTCTGCATTTGACTAGTTGTGCAACTCTGTAATTCCCCCAGATAGTTGTTTGTGAACACCACTTTCAAACCAGTCTGCTAGGAAAAGGATCTGCTACAAATCCCTATGCAGTTCTTTAAACCTTGATAATGCTCTGTATGCAACAGTCCTATTGACATTACCCTTCATAGAGAATGACCGAGAGTTCCAGAGGTTGACAGTGAGAAATAAGACACAAGGGAGACCCATGTTCTTTGACTTTGTAGAGTAGGCAGAATACAAATGCAAACCACATTTCCCAAAAAGATCTTTCCCCTTAATTCTCCAATCCATATGTACTACATGAAAAATCTAATCTGTATGTTTCTTACTCATTTACACTTACCTCATCAAAGCATTTCCTCTGTAGAATTATTTGATGTCCAAGGAGACTTTAAAGACTTTTTTCTTTTAATGAGCCTTTGTTCTTAGAAATAAAGAAGCTGCTGAAGTTGTATAGGCAAAGAATAAATGAACTTGAACTCCAGAAAGGTCAAACTTTGTTTCAAGTAGGATCTATATTTGGAAGAAATAATTTTGGGAGTGTGCTCTTTTTCCTTTGAGAGATTTCTCCTTTTATTTTTTTTTTAAAGAGGAGTTCTTTTTTTTTTAAATGACAAAGTTTATTAACTAAATGTGGGAAAACTTCATGAAGTTTGAAAACATAGTTAAGAATTTTGAAATGAGGAAAGTAATACAGAAATAAAAATATTGGTAAAATTATAACTCCTAAATTTGCAAATGGAGCAAGAGTATAATTTTATAGATGCACATGTCCACAAACTTAAACACAAGAAAAAATGAAAGGAAACCGAAACACAACAAAATTTTTTTTAATTATGCTCAAAAATTAAAAATATATGAGAGAAAAAGATAGATTATATAAAAAGTATTAAAGATTATATTCATACCCCTCTAACAGAAATGATAAAAGGAAGACAAGCCCACAGAGACACCTCTTTAGTACACAGGAGACTATAGTGAATGGAAATTGCACAAAATAATTTTCCTAAATAAAGATGAAATAGATCCCTTTTCTTTTTTTTCTTTATTAAGAAATTTTCTACTCACTCTACATACCACCCACAAATCCCACCTCCTCCCTCCTCCCATCTCCCAGCCCTCCCTCCCAAGCCTACAACCCTACATCCCCCAAATCAAGGTCTCCCATGGGGAGTCAGCAGAGCCCAGCACACTGAGCCTAGGCAGGTCCAAGCCCCTTCCCACGGTACCAAGGCTGCGCAAGGCGCCACACCACAGGCACTGGATTTCCAAAAGCCTGCCCATGCACCAGGGATGGATCCCGATCCCCCTGCCTGGGTGGTCCCTATACAGTTTGAGCCCAACAACCGTCTTCCGTATCCACAGGGCCTAGTCCCCTGAGGGTTTCACAGCCACTAGTCTACAGTTCATGAGCCTCCAATAGTGTAGCCGGTCATCTCTGCACTTCTTCCCGTCATGATCTCGATGTCCCTCGTCTGCAGAATTCCTCCTCTATCTCATCGATTGGTTTCCCAGAGCTCAGCCTGGCACCTGGCCGTGGATTTCTGCATCTACCTCCATCGGTCACCGGACAAAGGTCTATGATGATAGGGTATTCGCTAGACCGGTCCAGGCACCCTCTGGACCACTGCCAGCAGTCCAAGGTGGTGTCCTGAGAGCCTCCCCAGCACCCTGCTTCTTCCTTTTCCCATGATGTCCTCATTTATCATGGTATAAAGAGGAGTTCTTAATGGATACTTGGATTTTCATGCAAAAACAATTTTCTCTCTGGATGATGGTAGATATCATTAGGTGAATAAAGTCTCCTTATGGGGCTCTAAGGTAGTATTCAGCTTTTAGGTAGAAGAGAAGGGCATCTATTTTGGCTTTTGAGAACTTGTGGCCAAATCTACTTCCAGGAAGTTGCCTCCTCCTAAGACCCTAGCCTGTCTATGCTGGAAAGAGCAGAGTTCTCTGGTGTGAAAAATGTCATGAATCCATAGGACTGATTCAACTCCCATCCTTCTCAGTCCTGAATGCCTCCCTTTATTTGCTAACATTTCTGTCCTTGACTCATGTCTGAGCGGAACTGTGTACTGAAGCTTTAAGGGATAGGAAGGGGTGGAAGATGCTGTTCTTGCTCTTTAGAGATTAGCAATTTTACTGAGAAACAAAGCAACCAACATGTGTTGTCAGTTACTCAGTATTTAGGACTTCTAGGAAGGAAAGGCTGGCCAAGATCTGTCAGAACACGGGAGACTTCCCTCAGCAGGTTAGCCTGAGGACCTAGTTGTTGCAGCCTGCAGATTAGCACAACCTTCTCAGCTACAGGTACTTGGAATGCCATCAGTTGGACACTCTTTCAAGTAGATGGGATTAAAATTTTTGTTTGGTGTTTCCATGCAGAAGAGAGTGTGGAAGGGATGCAGGACCAAGGATGGTAGGATCCAAAGTCTCTGATGGTTCTGTAATTGTGCACTCCTCAGCCAAACCCAAGCTGTGTCAATCAGTTGCCAGGACTGCACTGTGACCATCAACTATTATTCTTCAAGCCACTTGGGAGTACTATAACCCACCCCAAATGCTCTCCTTATATTCTACAGTAAATACACATTTCCTCATCTCAACACATTTCTAGTGGGATTTCAGTTCACTTTGTATTCTATTCTGGGATGTCTGTCCGACAGAGGTGACATGATGTATATGCTAATATGCTAATATCTGGCTCAGAATATAAGAAAGAAAACAGAAGGCTATGGGAAAATATAGTCTAAGGACCCATTTTCTTTGTTTCTCCTATAGAAACATTACAAAAATTTGTATTTTTCCCTGTAACAACTCTACAGAGCAAATACTATGATAACCATCTTATAGATGAGGAAGGAGGTATCTCAAGGCTGACTCATTTACCCATGGGTAGTCAATGAAGAGAAACCCAAGACAGGCTTAGGTTATTATATTATAGGCCTTTCTGGGTATTCTTTTGGGCAGCATATCTTCCAGCCAGAGGAGAAGCAAGGTGTTGAGGTGTTTACTTTGGGAAGATGTACGAAGAATGTCAGATCTGAGAATGGAGGCTGAATGTTGATGCTGTGGAGGGTGTATGTAGTTCACTTTTCAAATAGGGGTGGTGGCAATTGGAATCAGGAGAAACATTGAAATATCTCTGAGAAATATGAGCAAAGGGTGGGACAGGGAATCTGGAAGCAAGAGAAATGAGAGTGGCCATGGCAGGGAGAAGTGGCTTTAGTCACTATGCCATATAAAAGCATCAGAGGTAAAGGTGAAAGGAGAAGGAGAGGACATTCTGGTCCTGAGAAAACATTGATGGCAGTGAAACCCAAGGAAGGGCACAGGTTTGAAGGGAAAGACACTGAATGTGTTGTGTTAAAGATTTTTGGGGAGCATCTGTAGTCCGTACTTCTAGCTCAGACTAGACTAGAGGTCTGTCTTCATGTTGAGTTGCTATAGGCCAAGATGGGACTTATGGATGGATGGGACTATTAGTCAAGAAAGTTGACCAGCCCACCAAACACTGACTCTTGGGAATCACCAGACTTTGCCTTTCAGATACAGAATTGCTGATTCTGAGGAGGTTCTTCTGCATCAAAGCAGGAATTCTGGAAAACAGAGAGGTGTTCAATCTTAAGTACCAGTGACAGGAATGTTGTGACCTCCAGTGGATATGTAGGTACCCAGGAATACATGATTCTCTATCAATAGTGTGATTCTCACAATGAAATATTACTCTGGGGTCAATTTATTTCTTATTATCCCAATTGGGCATTTATTTAGGTTCAAGAAACTATTTGGAGGTCTCTGAGCCTAGAACCTAATTACAATTTCTATAGATTTTTATATTTGTATTCCATTTATATTTATAATAATTTTCATAATAACATGAGCATATAAATAGAAAATTCTACTTTGTTTTATTGGAGCTTATTGAGGTATTACATTTTAGAAAATCACATCTCTGAAGGAAATACTATTGCTAGCATCTGAGGTATTGCTATGCAGTAAGTGGTGAGTCCCTGTACCCATTCAAGCATCTGACTATTTGAACTTCAAGTATTTATGTTTAAACATAACATGAAATGCATTTCCCTTACAGAGTCCTTTCCTTTATCTTTCATGTTACAGTAAGGTTATTCTACTCTTTGTGAAAGTTTGTAAATGTAGATAAGTGATATGATTTATGAAATTCACTTTAGGAGGGCAAAGGTGTGGTTAAAAATTAATTTTCATAAAGGAGGTTTGGGATTAATGAAGTTGATAACCAATGATTTTAGGCTATTGCCATCCAATAGAAATGTAATATGGGACAAAAGTTTAAATTTAAATTTTATGCCATTTTAAAACAATTTAAAAAATGGAATAGAATTTATTTCAAAAGGGAAGTAAGCTCTGTCCCATGCTATAGCACAGAAGACTTCTGAGGACACTGTGCTAAGTAAAAGGAGCCAGTAGCAAAAATACAAATACTGTGATTCTATTTCTCTGTGGTGTCTGCATAATCAGTCATGTTTGTAGAAACAGAAAGTGGGGTGGTGGTTGCTAGGATTTGGGGGAAAGACAAATGGGAAGTTACTGTGTAATGAGCATGGAGTTTTGAACTTGTAAGATGAACTTCTGGATTATCCACAACAATGCAACCATATTCAACACTGCTCAATTACAACACTTAATAATAGCCAACATGATGAATCTTGTACTCTGTGCTTTCTTAAAACCACAATAAAAAGTCACAGTGAGTGAAATTAATCTTGGCAATAAATTTCTTTAACTCAATACGTTCAAAATACTTTCATTTCAATGTGTAATCAATTTGTAGAAAAATTATCAATGAGAAATTTTATGTTTGTTCTTGAACAAAGTCTGGAATCTCTATGCATCTTGTAGTGCATATCAGCCATTTCTGGTGCTGTCAGTTGCCTGTAGCTAGTAGCTGCAGTATTAGATAAGCTGACACTTATAGAGCAAACCTCAGGTGTCAGGCACTGCTGAGAGTCCTTTCCATGGAATGACTCTTTATCTTTACCTTTGAGACAGGTGCCAGGACACTCAAGCTCGAGGAGCATGCCTGAGGTCAAGAACAGAGCAGTCAAGTGGAGAACTGGACCCGGGAATTCTGGATCCAGAGCTTAGCCTTAACTACTGTGCTGCGGACACCTTTGTCAAACTCTTCCCTAGGATGCCTTTCTGACTAACCAGAGTCTGAACTTCATAGGAAGTTGCCAGAAGTTCTTCGGTGGGCCTAGAGTAGCAGAGCCCTAGCTGGGCAGGCTTTAGGACATTGGGTATCTGTCTAGTAAGCTTATGTTTCCCTGATTTCCTGTGTGGGTTTGGTAGCAGCAGAAAGAAACTTGTGTTTCACACACACACACACACACACACACACACACACACACACACACACACACACCTGCACTATTCTCTATTCCATGTTTCTATTAGGGACTTAGTGGATCTAGTGAATCAGGACAAAACACAGCTGTGACAAAAGACCCTGTCCTGACACACACAACTAATAAGACTTGCTAGCAGGTCTTTGCTGGTGAATTGCCTACATTCCAATAACTTTTTCTCCTGAGTGTTCCTTAATCAAAACAGATTTCTTCATTTCTTGGGCCTCCCTCAAGATTATTCTGACAATTTCCCATTAATTATCAAATTATGCCTTGCTGCAAAATGATTACATTTACTTCCTGCCTAAACACCTCCCCCTATTTATGAAAAGTCTCATTTAAACTAATATGCTTTTAACTTGTTTAATTTCAACACCTCCATAGAGGCTCCTAATGAGCAGATTCTGTGCTTGACTGGTCCCTTGGCTCTTCCTTGTGTTCTCTGTTCCAAGACCAATTTTGATTCTGCTGCCCAGGAAAGGAAAGGACATGCTCCTGGAGTGTAGTGCTTGATTGCAGCTTTTCTGAGTGATGGGTAAACATAAATAAGTGACCTTGAGTCCAAACCACTCCTAAAAGTTGGGCTGCATTCCTTGTTTTAGAAGTGTGAAAATGGGACCACAAGAGTAAAAATTTCCTCCCAGTTTCAACTGGGCGGCTTAATGAGTCATGTGATTATACCCAGATTCCCTTTACAGGGCCCTCTTTATTATCATTTAATAAAGAGATGATTCCAGGCTATGACCCACAAGGCTAGCAATATTATAACCTCAGAGCTGGTGAAATGCTTCCTCCGGGATGTTATTCCCCCTCTGGCAGGGGGAACAAGGGACTTGAAGACCTCTCAGTCCTCCTTTATGGAGAAGAGCCTGTGCCAAGAGCTCCTCTTCCTGGCACTGTCTTCTCCAAGGTGTCAGCTGGGTCACTTTGGTGGAGTGCTGGGAATCAGGTCAGTCTGTTCCTCTGATTAACCCTGATCTCATTCTGTTGGCAGCAGTCAGTAGCCAGATGCCCTGCTGCTTTCCAAAGACTCATGCCAGAGCACCTGGGAGGAGGAAGAGTGATGAGTGCATACTGCACACTGTGAGGCCCTTTGGATTCTAAGAGCTTGCAATGCCCAGGGTCTCCTGAAGCTTTCATGTTGGTATCACTATACTTCTTTCCCCATTTTATAGATCAGGAAACCAAGGCACATGGGTTAGTAACATTTACAAGGCCACATAACCAATCACTGGGAGAGCTGACTCATACTGGACCAGAGGTCTGTCTCCTAAGGGCTTGGTTCCTATGCTGTCTTGGCAAGGGTAATGATGGGGAAGGAAATACTAGGCTATGTTTGCATGTCTAAGACTTTAATAGTCTATATGTGGACATCCATTGTAACCAGCGTTGGTGCTACATTACACTCTGGCTCTTCTCCATGAGTATGTGTACTCAGCCATGGTGACCTCACCCTACCCATAAGCCTTACACTAGACATGAGTCCATTATTCCTGCCAGACCAACAGATCTTTCCTGAGAATTTTCAAATTTAAACTGAAAAAAATAAATGGGTGAAACTGAATAAGTGTGAACCCCAGACTGCCCAGGGCATGCTAGAGGCTAATGGAGCAAACAATTAAAAACAAAAAAAAAAAACCCAACAACAACAGAGAAAGAGAATTCCAATGGCATTTGAGTCCCCCATTTAACCCCTGTAGTGCAACTCTTATATTTCCTACAATGCAGATCTACAAGTCAATGATGCCCCCTTTACCTAAGCTAGTTCTAGTCATATTTCTGTCACTTATGATGAAAAGACTTCTGATGTGTCATGCTCTGGAATTTGATCGACTAGAGACAAACAGAAGTCTCTATGGGGCTTCAATCTGTGCTTTAGGAAGGGTAATGTGGTATTATGGCACGGGGCAGAAATGGAGTGCAGTTCCTTCCTGCGGTGTCGGCCATGACACTGATCCAAAGGAGACATGGAGAAGGTCCTGCCCAAAGCAGATGGCTGTGGACCAGCAGGAGCAAAATCAAAAAATGTCATTGGTAAGAAATTCTTAGGCTCAGTGATTGACTAAAATTAAAGATATATTCAGGCATTCTGAGAACTCTTTGTCAACTTGACACAAACCTAAATATACCTGGGGAGAAAGAAAATCTGAATTGAGGACTTTCCTCCATCAGATTGTCCAATAGTGTCTGTGAGGTATGTTCTTAATTGCTAATTGATGTAAAAGGGCTCATTGTGAGCAGTGCTGTCCCAAGTTAGCCTGGACTGTATAAGAAAGCTGCACAAATCAGTAAGCATGATGGTCTCTGCTTCAGTTGCTGCCTCCAAATTCCTGTCTTGAGCTCCTGCCCTGGATTCTCTTGATGATGGTCTGTAACCTATAAGCTAAATATACCCTTTTAGTCCCTAAGTAGCTTGTAGTCAGCATTTTATTATTGTAGTAGAGAAGCAAAGTAGGACAGTTGCACATGCCTGAAATCCTCGCACTGGGGGGTTCTTCTTAGTAGAAGAGGGAAAACTAAGAATTCAGGGTCTTCCTTGGCTACACAACAAGTCTGAGGCCAGCCTGGGCTACCTGAAACCCTGTCTCAAAAACAAACAAAAAATGAAATAAAATTAGACAAATGATGATGTCAGCAGTTGAACAGGGAACAGGTGGCAGAGCAGACTCAGAGGATGTACATGGCAGCAGTAGGTGATGAGCTTGACTGCAGACAGCTCTGGTCCAGCCAGGGGCAGCTCCATTAAGCTAGCACAGTATGTTCTGAAACTATTACTGAGGGTATACTGTGCCATCACCTGCTGCTCACAGCCTCAGTCGTGACCACTCATCCTGACCTGTACCTCATACCTGGTTCTACCAGTTGCTAGCTACTTTTACTTTTGTCTTTGAATCACCCTGCAAATTTGACTGGAGAGGTATTGACTTCCTGTTAATACATGGGCACTTTTCCATGGAATCTGCTTCTTCCTGCTGCTCAGTTAAACTGGCCATCTTTGCCTACTCTCTCCTGGAATGAAAAGAAAGGACGGCTAGCACTATTAAAAACAACACAGGACCATGCTGTGGAAAATGGGCTCCTGCCAATTTGGCAGTGTCTACTCAGGAAATTCTTTTGTAAGATATCTAGCGCCTACCATAGTTAAAAGGAGATGCAGGTACTAAATCCCCTCCACTTCTGCCCCCATCCCAAGAGTATCAAACTCTGCTACACTTACAGCTACCAATAAGCATCAAGAATGATTTTTCGTTTAAGCCCTAAACCATACCTCTATGTCTAACATATACTTTGCATGATGAAAAAATATTCTAGGAAAGGAATTCAGTAGATCTGCTGGTCAGAAGCAGGCAACAGAATCATGTGTTAGCTATTACACACACAACTAGGTGTCTAAGACTTAACAGACATTAGAAAGGGTATAAGCTGTTAGACACAAAGAATTCATAGAGTCTGCTCAAATGAGCATGGAGAGCCCAAATCGTATTTCCAGGCATTTGTACAGTTCATATACCATTCTTGTCACCAAAAACTAATTTCTAGACTTATGCAAATGAACAAACCATTTATTGTTGAAGGGAGATGAGGATTGCTGAGGTTCTTGCAGAAATCAGTTCTGGAGTGAGGACTTCCTATTAGAGCCATTAAAAACTAATGAAACACTCTGGAGTGTGTGTTCCTGATTGGGGTACTTCACACATTGATGAATTGCTCCTATGGTTCTAATTAAGGCTAAAACACATTCCTTGACCCAAGCTGAAGTTCATAAAATGAATGACATGTAGTATTGTTCATATTCAGAACTTTTGCATAAGCTGTTCTCTGCATACAATGTCCCCATCCCCTTCTCATGCATTTGTCTGAATAACTCATACTCATACTCAATCCATACCTTAGCATGGTGATCACCTCTTCCAAGAAGCCTCATTGATTGGTCCTTCATCAAAGTAAAGTTGAGTGTCATTCTCATGTATCCCTTTAGCATCTTCACATAGTTTCTTATCTCTGAGAGTCATTTGGTCTGTCCTCTTCATGTGATTTTTACTTCTAGTTTTTGTATCTTTGGTGCCAAGCAGACAAAGGTATTCCATTTGCTCATGAAATTGATTTCTTTTTTTGGAGATATGGTCTTGATATGTAGTCCTAGCTGACCTGGAACTCGTTGTATAAATCAAACTAGCCTCGAACTTGCTGTAATTAATTATTAATTATTCCACCTCTGCCTACTAAGTGTTGGGATTTCAGGTGTTAGCCTACTTGCAAAATTGAATTAAGTTCAAAAGCAGATAATGTTTTCCTCATTCCTATGTATTAAAAGAGGAGACTGTTAGTAGGTGTAGTCAGCTGAAGATGAACCCTTCAGTGTGAGGGCAATGGGTGAGACTATAGGTACACCACAGTTTCAGAATAACTTGAAAGTGAGTAAACAGAAAACTTCTTCATCTGCTGTCTGTTTAAATGCCCCAAGGCTCTCCTGCATTTGTTCCTAGGGTAAACTCTGGAGCCAAATCTGTGGCAAGTATCTCTGGCATGAACTGGTTTTAAATTTTTATCCCAAAGAGAAGAAATCGGCCAGAAGCCTCATTTAGCCTATGTTTCCCTGTGAGTTGTGCCATTGCCATGGAGCAAAGGAAGGCAAGGTATAGCCAGCCAGCCAGAGAGCCCAACAGGAGGCTGCTGACCTCATTTTGTTCACCATCAACCAAATGCACAGACTTGGTCATGACATTTGCCAAAGTGTTGCTGAACAAACGGCAGTAAAATGGTATTCCACCTATTCAGTAACTCAGCTGAGGGGCTGAGAGGCTTTCTGTGTCTTGGCCAAAATAATAAGATGTCTTCTTCCTTGGCAACTCAAAAATCTGTCATTTAAAGTACAACCAAGCCTGTGTTTCACTATGCTATGTTTCATTTAAATAAGCCATGGAGAAGGTCGGAGGATGACGTGGACTCATGCATTTAAAATGTGTAAAGTTAATGCCTTGGG
Source organism: Peromyscus californicus insignis (assembly GCF_007827085.1). NCBI lineage: Eukaryota > Metazoa > Chordata > Mammalia > Rodentia > Cricetidae > Peromyscus > Peromyscus californicus. The sequence continues at coordinate 405,550 of NW_026294503.1, forward strand.
ATCATGTAGGAAGTGCTGTAATCAACTGATGGCTGTTCCCTGGGGTCCCAGGAAAGGAACCAGGTCCAGAGAACAATGCATTTTCAGTTTCTCTTCTGCTCCTTGATTCCCAGCCTTTACCCTTCTTATCCCTAAGTCCAAGATTTTATGTCATGAAGTCACATCAGGTCTGCCATTCTGGGGCAAGGTACCATTTAGGAAAGCTAGATAACACAGAGTTGAAATCATAGTTTGAGGAAACACACTGGACAGTGGCCCCTAAGGATCTCCAGGGCTGCCTTCAATTAGAGCTGGACAGGTCCTGACAACATCTTCTTATCAGTGAGAAAGCCATCCTGAGAAATGCTTTTGGTTATTCACATGAAGAATATTCAATGAATGCAACTTCAACTCAGTAGGTGATGTTCTGTGCTCTGGAAATTAATAACTATGGTCAGGGAATCATTAGATGTGTCTAAAATCCTTTGAAATACTTTCAGCAAGTCTGAATTCAGAATGATTTGATTCATGATCTTGGATCTGTAATCAAGCTTTCCAGAGAGGCTATTACCCAGCTTAGATTTTTAGGGGGAAAAGACTAGTTGAAAATTCACTTTCCACTTAGGAAGCCCTTAGTCTACCTGCAAGTTCAGGGGAAATAAAAGGAACTCTCTCCCCTTTGGCCAGTATTTCTTCTCAGAGTTATTCTGACTCTCTGAGGATGTGTTTTTGTTTCTCTTAACTTCTGCATTCTGCTTAAGGCAGCATGGGCTTCCTCACCCCTATTGATCCCCAAGATACGGAAACAGACAGAATAAGAACAGCAAAGGTCTGCCACTGTGCTGAGAAGTAGCTTCAGTAAAAACCGACCTCCAGCACTACTCAGCTTTTTATTAGGTTCCAGTAGTTGCTTAACCCCTGAACTGCCTCTTACTCAACTCCAACCCCCCATGAGGTTATATAAGATTGAAGCATATAAAATTGCTGACATTTGTGGTATGCTTGCTCTGTACAGAGTATTGTGTTAAGAGTTTGTCATGGAGAGACTTTTGACCAAGCACACACTGCTCCTATTTTATAGATGGGGAAACTAAGGCTCAACAAAGTTTTATAGCAGGAGCAAGATTGTTAATAAATGCAGAAGCTGACTTCAACACTAAATTGCCTAACTCTGTTGTTATGACTCATTGGGGTGGATGAAATGTTTTGTGGGTTCAAGGACAGAGTTTGGGAACTGTGATGTCATGGAGTGATGATGGTGGTGCTAAAGAATTTAAGTATATATACAACAAACATCTAGAACCTGAAAGAAGGCCATCATTGGGCGTGGTTATTGTTACCGATCACCAGCATATTGCTCTCCATTTCTCAACTTACAGATGATGTCCACAGCTCTCTCAACGTCTTTTAAAGTCAAGTCTCAAATATAAACAGCATCTAGATTTTTTAAAATGTTGCCAGTCTCTCTTCAGTGTTTTCTATCAGTGATACAATAATGTCCTTGGAAACAGATGTACAGACTGAGATTTCTCTATAGAAAGTTTGTTGGGAGTATTTTAGATGACCAATGGTAGGACCCAAAGGAACTGGCTTGGGCAGAGGAAAAGCACATTGTAGTATTGTTGCAACAAAGACCTCTTACTACTCCACAGGCTGGGCTGAAATGGAGGTAGTCTATGGGGCTTCTATGATGCCCACTCTCTAATATACATACTTACATATTATGTTTTTGTGTATCTGAGAATTTTCTTCTCTCTGATGCTACTTATCAAAAGTATTAGAAAACCCCTTTTTCTATTCCCAGGCTTGGACTTAAAAGGGCAAGATCCTTGGTATATTCTGGTTGTGGGAGACCCTCTAGGCACTCAGTCTTTTCAGTTCTTCCAGGCTCTAGGGAATGTTTCAATCTGGACTGTAATAGCCTTGGGACTATGATTTGAGTTGCCTTTGATTACTTTTTATGGGATGAGCAGACATCATACCCCAGTTCCTGCTTATCTAGGGCCAGAGTAGTATTTACTCAGTAAGCCAGTGCTAATATTTTGTTGTGTAATATTTTTTAACTATGTAAAGATATGTTACATTTGTTTATGCTGTGGAATATTACTTTAACTGTGTCAAGGATGTAATATATTTGTTTGTGCTGCATTTGTACATTTAATTATGTAAAGACGTGTTGCTGTTTCACCTTGCCTGCCTAAGGCACCTGAATGGTCTAATAAAAAGCTGAGTGGCCAATAGCTAGGCAGGAGAGAGATAGGTGAAGCTGGTGGGCAGGGAGAATAAGTAGAAGGAGAAATCTACGCTCAAGAGAAAAGAAGAACAAGAAGAGAGAATAAGGGAGAAAAAGAGGGAGATGCCTGAGGCAAGAAGCCAGGCAGCTGCCAGCCAGCCAGAACAAGCAGTGAAAGTAGGACATACAGAATGAAAGAAAGGTAAAAAGCCCTGAGGCAAAACACAGAAAAAGAGAGACAGGTTAAACTGGTTAAAACAGGCTTTCCAAATTTGATTAGGTATGCAGCCCTGGGGACGTCATCCAAAAATCACAAAGGGACACCCTAGCCCTTAGATTCTCTGATCCTGTCTGCCACCACCTCAATCATTACCCCTCATTGCCAAAGACTGAGTTTCTTACAGGCCTACTCCACAAGAACAGCATTACTATCCACTCTCTATAACAGCTTCTACAGGATTCCATCTAGTCACAAGCCTCTTTGCTCCTGAGATATTTCTACTCACCTCAATATCATGGTGGCCTCTCTGCCTGATGTGTCAGAAACAATAGTGTGGTATCAAAGATAGGAAGACTAGCTTTGAGGAGTGACTTCAGGGTGGTTCTGGGGAGTTGTGGGAAAGTTCTGTGAATGTTTAGTTGGTGGACAAGAGGTGTTCAGAAGAAAGACTTCTAATATTCAAGTGAGAGAAGAGAAAGACACAAAGACAAACAATAGATTGATCATTGTCAAGGAATTGGTTTTATGACCCTCTGTTATAACAATCCCTGTCAGTACTTATAGAAAAACACCCAGTCCTTAAGGAAGGAGTGGAAGAAGAGTCCTCCTTGAACCTCATGCTTCAGCCCTTACTTTGAAAATCTCCTGTGTCTAATTCATTCAGTGAGAGGACAGAAGGCCCCTAGCCAGAAGACTGGGCTCCCTGCTCTGTGCTCTTCCATATGGGAACTCACTCTTGAGAAGCCCACACTTAGTATGTCTTATCTTTTTTCTGAGTGTCTATCTTTCTATTAACTTCTGTGGTAGTTTGAATAGGAATGGCCACCAAAAGCTCAAATATTTGAATGCATGGTTATTAGGGAGTGGCACTACTTGAGAGAGATTAAGAGGTGTGGTCTTGTTGGGATAGCTGTGGCACTGTTGGAGGAATTATGTCACTGGGGTAGGTTTTGAGGTTTCAGAAGCCCAAGCCAGACCCACTGGCTTTCTCTTCCTGCTTCCTGCTGATTGGGAGGTAGAACTCTCAGCTACCTCTCCAGTACTATGTCTACCTGCATGCTTCTCACTATGATAGTAATGAACTAAACCTCTGAAACTGTAAGCAAGCCTCAATTAAATGTTTTCTTTTATAAGAGTTACCAAGGTCATGGTGTCTCTTAATAGCAGTAGAAAACTGACCAAGACAACCTCCATGTTAACTCTATGTTGAAAGTTCTTCCTAATAACAATGAGAGAGAGAGAGAGAGAGAGAGAGAGAGAGAGAGAGAGAGAGAGAATGCTCAAGTGCAAATGACTTGATACAGTGATGCACCCCTGCTGTCCCAGAACTTAGGAACTCAAGTGGGATGATTGTTTGAGTCTACCAGTTCAAGTTCCACCTGGGCAACATATTAAGATTTCATATAAAAAAATGAAATAAAATGCAAAAATATAAACAACAATAAAAAACAAACATGGGTTGCTATTAGTCTCCTCATTTCTGATTGGCTCTGTGTCATTCATCCTCATGTTCACAACACAAATTCTGTGACTGCCACAGGACAGCCAATCAGTAATTGTTGAGTAAGTGAATGTCCTTTGCTTAAGGTTCAGGGATAGTATCACAGAAATCACACAGAGAGCTAAACAGTAAGTAAAGATTCTAGTTCACAAGGTACAACTTCTGTTTTTCTCCAGGGCCTCCCTGGCCAGCTTTTGATACAGATCCAATCTACCATTTTTCATTCACTGAAGGGACAAGAGGGATTCCCTGGGAAGTGGTCTAAATGGTCCAAGGTCCACTTGTTAAAGTTTCAAATTTCTGTATGCTATGCTACATTCCCCTCACAAGAGAGTCTAGGCATGTCACCATCATCAGGTGGGTAGCTTTGTTGTAGGTAAGGGCACAGATAGGTTTCATGTCCCTTGTTGACTTTGACCAGTTTCTCCTCAAAGTTATCTATGGGGAATAAGTAAGAAAGAATAGGTGATTAATTAGCAGTGTCTGCCTCAGGAGTGGAAGGGAGAAATGACTGCTTTGATGGAGTGGACCACCCATGGCTTCAGCAGAACGACATGTCTTTATCCAAAAAAGGCTGCTCGGATCCTTCCCAAGGGTTTAGATGTCTGTGGCAGTCATTAGGAAATGAATTCTACCCATTTCTGAAGTAATTTCTTTTCTTCTGTAATAATGCTGAATCAGCTGGAAGAAGAAACCACCTCACCCCACCACCCCACTACCCCACCACCCCACCCCTGCTCCCAGCAGAATTGTATATCGAAAACTCAGTTTAGCCATCATTGTTTTCGCTTGTTTCATTTTTTGTTTTGTATTTTAGTATGAGCCTTTGATGAAATGCTGTGGTTTTGGCCAAGCATCAGTCTCATACATGGATAAAGAGGCACAGCTCAGGAGTCTGTTCCTGCCCCTGTCCTGCCTCACTTGGGTCTGAGACACATTATCCAGCAGGCTCAACAATAACACAAAAATGCTAGTAATCAAGAGCTCTGGATGGGAAACCAAGAATGTGAGGTCAACCCTTTGTTCCTTTCTTTTCAGGAAACGTATTCAGATCATCCAGAGACTGTCATCAGAGTTTTTAAGATCAGAGCCTGGGGCCCTGGTCACACAAACAAGCCAGTTTCATCTGATTGTCCACAACAAGCCAATTAACTAATCAACTAATGATGAGAAGCAGGAAAGTTTTATCCAGTGTGATTATCCAGTGTGACCTCATTGAGAAGAGGAACAAAGAGGTCAGTGACCACCCTAAATCTATCTTTGGGTCTTGCCTAAAATTTAGGTTTGAATAGAGGCTGTGAGGTATGCATATCTACGTAGACCTGGTCAAGGTGTAGTTCCCCTCATCATCATTGTCTCAGCGCTAGTCTCTACAGCAAGGTGTTCTGACAAGTGTCAGAACTAAGTAAAATCTCTTTCCTAGAGACAAGATCCCTTCCCCTCTGGTTGGTACCAGGCTTTAGCCTTTTACTTCTCTCAGCATGAGATCCTCAAAGGATACGTTCTGAGTTTTTTAGAGGGTGGGGAGGAGCATTGTTTCAATAGTTCAAATGGAGGGGTGTGGTGGTATTGTGGTCCCCAAAATATTGTGTACCCTAATAAATTTATCTGGGGTCAGAGAACAGACAGCCACTAGATACAGAAGCTAGAAAATGGTGGCACTCATGCCTTTAATCCTAGCATTCCAGAGGCGTAAATCCATCTGCGATCTCTGTGAGTTCAAGGCCACATTGGAAAGAGCCAGGCATGGTGACACACGCCTTTAATCCCAGGGAGTGAGCCTTTAATCCCAGGGAGTGGTGGTAGTAGGCAGAAAGATATATAAGGTGTGAGGACCAGAAACTAGAGGCATTTGGCTGGTTAAGCATTTGGTCTGGTTAAGCGTCAGGCTTTCAAGCAGCAGTTCAGCTGAGAGCCATTGGGATGAGGACACAGAAGGTTCCAGTCTGAGAAAATAGGACCAGCTGAGAAGTTGGCCAGGTGAGGTTAGCTGTGGCTCTTTCTGTCTCTCTGATCTTCCAGTATTCACCCCAATAACTGGCCTCAGGTTTGATTTTATTAATAAGACTCTCTAAGATTCATGCTACAGAGGGGTACTTGTATCTCTTTAGAATATCTTCATTCCTGCCAGTCTGATTTCAAGGGAGTGAGGGATGGTGGCTGGGAAAGGATTTAGGTTGGTCTGTGTTTGAACCATGGCAGGACTGTCCTGCAGTAATGCTCAGTGATGATGGAAAATTGACAGAGCTGATGCACATGGTCTTACCAGCAAGAAGCTTGAGAGGGACAACAAAACAGCAAGTGGAACCAAAACAGAAGGTGAAGGGATGCCAGGGCAGTGACAGGAACTATTCTGGATGAGAACAAGGTGGTAGACGCTGAGGATATGTCTCTAGATAAATTAGTCTTGGGCTGTCCAAATTGCCCTGTGAAGTTTTTCTGGTACTTTCTCATAAAAGAGACCAAGCACAGACATGCAGAAAACTGATGATTCAAAGTGATTATTTGAAAACAGAGATCGTCTTTTGACTTGAATATCAAAGGAAGGTTTCCTCCTGACTCAGGAATGGGACCAACCATCAAAAAACAAACAGATATTAGTGCACCACCTTAGTTAGAATGTTTTGGCTTATCTTTCTGTGTTATCATCACTGTTTTTCAGATTTGGGACCATTCTTTTTTTCACTTTCTCACTTTATATTACATTTGAATATAAAGAACAGAATACTTTTGGATTGAAAAAGACAGAGTATCTACTACACGCTTATTTTCTTACTGTTTAGGAAATTGTTTACTAAGAGATAAACATATTCAAATTTCTATGGATAAATGCATAGATGATAAATTGGCCAAAGATAACTCATTCTATGCCTTGAGTAATACCACTGATGCCTGAAACAGAACCACTGATTTTAACTCTTTCTCTTGACCTTCCCCAAACAGATCAAAATGAAAATAGCAGAATATGATAACTAGGGCAGCCATGTAATTTGTTACCCAAACTGGGACCATTTTCCAGTGGAAAGCAATGCTGACCATAGTTACTCTAGGATAAGACTCAAACAGAGATGCATGGTCACCCTAAGAGCATAGGAAATATTGTGTATTCTGGAGCCAGGTCTAGATTTCAATCCAAGCCCTGCATGCTTTCTCATCATGAGAGAGAGGACACATTACTAGATGCTTCATCTTCAGTCTCACTTTGTTTATTGTAAAGAAAAAGGATGTTTGCAAGATTGGTATGAAGATCACACAGCACAAGACTGGCACTCCATATATATTCATATTCCTTACTTTATATCCATATGCTAGTATTAGTAAGTTTGCTTATTTATATATTATTCATGCACCCATGTGTGACTAGGAGAAGCATTTAATGAGTAAGGCCAATGGAGCAGCAGAATCAGTGATATTCCACAGGTGATGCTTAAGATAATTCATGGAAGGGCATTTGGTTGTCCTGGTGATTTATGTGTGTCTACCAGTACTCAGCAGAAGGGTGCCAGGCACACAGGGCATTTCATAACATACTGAAAAGTTCTATATGATGAAAAATTAACTTTCACCCCTCACAGTCTCCCAGTGTCTCACAGGATATTTATATAGTTAAAACCATCTTTATTATATTTTGAGCCTACAGACATTTATTTTGCATAAAAAGCAATGCAGTTTTGCAGAGTTTTAATATGCATTGGGCTCTTCCAGAATGCATCAGCTGTATATATTAGGAAGGACTTCATTTGGATTTTAACTGAGAGTTGTTCAGCATCTCAGGAACTTTGTCGCTGGCAGGGATACTGCTGCTAGAAATGGTAAAGTAAGAAGGATGTGGTAGACACTAATACAACACACCAGATACATCAACAATATTAATCACCTTTATAGTCAAATAATTCTTCACATGGACATAAGCATTTGGTGACTATCCTAAGGACTTACATAATTAGTGTTATATCGTTTTAATTATAATTTTTAAATCTCTTTTTTTATTACAGAACATTATATTTGTAGCAGAAACTTCTAGATAATCACTGAGATACACATTCTCATCTCTTTCTTGTCTCTTACAACTAGACTCTATTACCCAGTCACCTTTGCAGGTAGTATTCATGTGACTATGTTCTAGCTAATGGATGCATCTTCCAGGCCTGGAGCACAAAAACCTCCACACACATTCTATATGTCTTTTTCTCTTTGTCACATACTTATCTGCATGATCCAATCAGAGGAAGAGTAACAAACTTCTGTTGTGTTGAACCCATTAAATAATATAGGGTATATTTATTTTAGCAACTAACTAATGTGACATTCTTAATTAGAACTTATTTGTGAATTTCACTTTAAACTATTAAAAAGAACATTAAAACATTAGCTAATAAAAAGATCTTAGGTCTGATAGGGTTACAAATCATTGATTTATACTATGGAAGATGCCTTAGGAACTGCAAGGGAAGAGCAACGAGTAGTCAGTATTTAACTAAGTTTATAGTTCAGTGAACAAAGTACACACACATTTGCAGAGTTAATCATTAATCCAAGGAAATGTATGATAAGAAACAATCTATACAGGCTCACCTGGCATTCTGCACCCAGAGCTGTATCCATGGCCCTACTGCAGCTACAGTCTGTGTTGATGTTCATGGTCTGTGTTACCAGAGAAGGCCATACAGATGCCCTTAGTCTGGACTGCCACTTGAGACCATGGATGTCTAAGGGCCATGCTGATGTCCAAGGCCAGACTAATCTGAGTGTCCTGTTCTGCCACCCAAGGCCGTGATGATGTCCAGGCCCAAGCTGAAGCTGACGGCCATGTCTAGGTCCATGGCCTAACTGCACTTGGGGTCTGTGATGATGTCTGTGTGTCGTGTTACCACTCGGTGCCATTGGAGAACTGGTCCCGGCCCTCACCTGCGACCTCAGTAAGAGAATTACCCCCTCCTCCTGGGAGAACTGACCCCAATGGCAGTGGTGTGGGACAGCTGGCTCCAATCTTCAATGGCCCTCGGAGCACTGCCTCCCCCCAGTGGGATGCCACAACAGGAGAGCTGGCCCTACTTCTTGTCATGCACCAGAGAGACGGCCCTTACCTTTGCCTGAAGGGGTCCGTCCCAGTGGAGCCTCAGACTGACCAATTCAGCTGCCACGCAGGCCCACATCCTGGACTTTGAATTTGACCCCTCCATCAACATCTACCCCATTTATGACCTGCTGGAGAGAATGAAGGCATTGGTCCTTGGGACCATAGTCACAGGATCTCCATGACTCAAGACTTTGGTGAGGGCCCAGTATTGATGATATACTGAAAGCCAGAGGCCTTGAACCAGACTAACAACTCATTGCAATGGACAATTGCAGATAAAGCTGTTTGAGCAAGGGTATACTTCGTGACGTACAGCCATTCCCAAGGCCACTATGACAAAGGAATATGTGATGGAGAGATGAGAAAGATGGAGAAGAGAATTTTGGGGCAGGAGGGGTGGGAGGCTGCAAGAATGGAGGGCAGACATGAGAGGGCTGGGAAATGAGTGGGATTGGGGTGCATGATGTGAAATTCCTACCACCATAAGATCAAGGTCAGAAACAACCCATTTTACAGAGTGAACTCCAGACACTTTTGTTTTGCAAACATATTGATAATAATAACTTTTTGAGTAACATTATGTATATACATGTAATATATAATATACATTATGTATAATAGAACTCAAGACAATAGCAATGATACACATATGTTATATGTCATAAAGAAAGAAAAATAGCATTGCTAATTAAGTCACACCTTAGACTTTCTTTAGGCATCAGCTGTAAAGTTTCCCAATATGAGAGATTCTAAATGAGACACAACCATGTACTTTAGATCTGATAAGAATATATTTCTAAATTACTATACTATGTGCATTTAGAACCATACATACACAAAATGGAAGTTCTAAAGGGTTGAAAATTTATAAGCAAATATTCTAATATTTTCTCATTGAATCCTACAAGACTGCCACAGTTGGAGACCAGTGGCATAGACAGATGTCCTCAGTTGGCTCTAAAGAAACAAGGTGTTTCTATTAGCTGTGTCTCTATGATTCTGGATAAACTGAAGAACATTCCAAATTAGAAAAGTTGCCAAAGCACATAAACAGAGTGAACTGTCTGTCTCAGGGGTGTTGAGAGATAATGAATAAGCCTTGGGGCTAGAAAGTAACTGAACTTCTGAGCCTGATCACTAGGGCCAATGAGAGGAGAAGAAGGATAGTCAGGGGAAAAGATAAATGACATAGCACAAACGGGGGCCATCCAGATGGAACAGAGCAGGAGAGAGCAAGCAAATGACAGCTGGGAGTTGTGTTTAATGTCAGCATGAGGAAAGAAGAACAAAAGGATTTTGAAGGTTCCACTTCAGGCCAATTTTATAGGTCAGGTGAGGTATGATCCTTGTGAGGAAGACTGAGGTATCAGGGTGCCTGAAATTTCTCCTTTGGAAATTAATTCCTCAAAGATAAGAGACAGACAGCCCAATCAAGATGCTATAATGTGCCTCCCTTCCTAACAGATGTCTTTGTTTCTTATGAGTGGACTGGTTAGAGGAAAACAGTGTAGAAAAATAATGAGGAGAGCTGATGTGGTGGGCCACCCCTGCAATCCCAGGACAGGGAATAGGGGTAGAGGCAGAGGTATGAGGAGCTCAAGGTCAATCCCAGCAATATATCCAGTTTGAAGCCAGGCTGGGAAACATCAGACCCTGTCTTGCAAACACAAATATATATTAGGAAGGCTAGAGGTAAGTATGGACCCAAGAGGAGAAGCACTGCCCTAACAGGAAATGACTAGAGTCTACCTTAGTGGCTCCGACACTCACAGCTTCAAAGAGGCCCAATTTCATTTTTCACTGAAATTTCCCCTTCTATTACTCTTTCATCTATGTCTATCCAGCTTTTCTCAAAACATAGTTTCTAGAAAGATAAAAATAAGATATCTCAGAAATAAACATTTTAATTTGTTTTTGCCTTCTTTTTGGAGACAAGGTCATGCTGTACAGCCCAGGATGGACTGAACTCACTGTGTAGCCTAGATTAGCCATGAATTCATGCTTCCACTCTGAGTGCTAATTACATATGTCACCAGACCAAGATCCATTACAGCATTTTGAAAGCTTAAAAACAAAAGAAGAAATCATAAGAGAAAAAAAATGAATATAACTGAATACTTATCCTCCCTTACCCATGGAGATACATTTCAAGACCCCACATGGATCCCTGATGCCATGGGTAGTTCCAAGGCCAATACTTGCAAGTACTATGTTTTTTCCTAAGATAAAGCTCAGTTTATAAATGAGACACAATAAGAGATTAATTAGCAACAATGACTACCCAGCAAAGAGAGCAATTATAGCATATATTTTACATAAGAAGATTTTATTTTAGTTAATGATTTTTTTACTTCTAGAATTTTCCATTTAATATATTCAGATCACAGTTGATCACAAGCAGCTAAAAACACAGAGAATGAAACTATCAATAAAGGGAGACTGCTTAGAGAGCAAGGTCCTCCTTCTGCCTGTGGTCTTTCTGTCATGAGCCCTCCAGGCTGAACCATCACTAGCTTATGTGCAAAGGGAGAACAGTAAGATTTTCATGTCAGACATGCTATTCAGCACTTTGGAAAGTAATTACATTTGCCTTTGTGAGTGGATACCAAGGGAGGTAATCCTTTATGGACTTACGTTTGCACAAGCTACACAGACCTAAGTCCTACCAGGACAGCTTCTTGTGCTATGTACAAAAAACCATTCATTTATACCCTTGATATAGTCAGGGAAAATCATTTTGACACACTGAGACACTCAGAAAGAGGAAAGTGCAGCTTGAGACCACTCCTAAGGATCCATAGACTCACAATGCTCAGTGCATACCATGTTCAAGGACTCATGAAACAGGAAAGAAAACAGATTTGATAAAACAGCAGCATCTTCCTCAAACCTGGCAGGGTTTTGCCCAGTGATTAGCAAACAAACTTCTTGTCACCTAGCTGGCTGTCCCTCCCTTCCAAACCTGAACTTCTGCACATAGAAAATGACTGGATGACATAAGAAATCCCATAAAGCTCTGTCAATACATTTGAGCCAGTCTTTATTTTATCTATCACATGAGATCCTTCAGCACTGATTTGAAAACAACAATGAAGCCAAGTTCTATACCTGAAGAACTCCTAACCCTTGACTAGAGTGTAAAAGGGCCAGCCAAAGAAACAGACCCTGACCCTGAAACCAGAGCCAAAGGTTAAAAAGGGCCAGTGAAAGAAACACACTTTGGCCATGAAACCCGAGCCAAAGAAACATAACCTGGGAGAGACACTGCCAGCCACTGCGATGACAAACAGCATGTGAAGATGTCAGTAAGCCACGAGCCATGTGGCAAGGTATAGATTAATGGAAATGGATTAATTTAAGCTGTAAGAACAGTTAGCAAGAAGCCTTCCATGGTACAGTTTGTAACCAATATAAGTCTCTGTGTTTACTTGGTCGGGTCTGAGCGGCTGTGGGACTGGCAGGTGAGAGAGATTTGTCCTGACTGTGGGCCAGGCAGGAAAACTTTAGCTACAAATGGCATCCAACGTGTTGGCAAGAGTTTCCACCTAAAACCTGAGAAAAGATTCTAAAACGGAGCTAAAAACAGTTCCTAATTGTCTCTCTCAAATGAGCAGCAGCTGCCGGTTTAAGCTACTTGTTGGTTCCTGGCATGCATGCACGACCTGCAGTATGGCGGGAATGAGGCCTCTGCAAGTGGCACATTAAGCTGCATGGTGGATTTAGCCTTTGCTAGTATAAAACAAAAAAAGAGGTTTCTGGGCTACACACTGCTTGGATAAAAGCATAGACCCACGATAGCTCCCAGAGCTGGCGGGAAAACGTACCACCGCCATGTTGGGAAGCTGAGGTGGGCGGAGCCAGCAGCCACAGCTGCTGCAGTTTAAAGCAATAGATTCACAATAAGACAGATTCAGATGTAATAGTTTACAATGTGTGTAAAATATACATAGGCTTGAAAGAGACAAAAAAGGTGATATACACAGTTACAGAAACAAATACATAGTTTTAAAAAATAAAGTCTTTAAAGAGACAGTAAAGGTAATATAAAAACTAAGCCACTTAAAGATGAATATTACACAGAGAATCTGGATTGTGTTGTCTTTGGGATTTTTAACTGCAGAAAAACATTTGATCATAAAAGATGTTGAGTTAAACCAATATGTATATTTTAAAGATACCTTGATTTCCAAATTTGGATGTAAGGATGTGTTGCCTTGGAAAGGAGGCTCTGTTTTTGTTCCCACAGAAAGCCAGAGGCTATGGATTTTTTCCAGATTAAGATACATCAGGTTTGACCAGCCAAGACCCCCTGAAAAGTCTCCGATGACACCAAGGCCCAGATGATCCAACATCCAGAATGGTTTGAAGGCAACTGGCTCAGACAATACAGCCTCATGGACTATTCCATAATCCTAAAATTTTCTTTGTGTCTCCATAGGATACAGCACCCCCCTCCAGCAGGAAGTAGTAAGAGAAGCTATGCCCAAATTCCCAAATTATATGTAATTTTACTTTGTTAAGGTTAAAACCTTCCTTTTTGAAAAAAAAAAGAAAAGGGGAAGTGTGGTGGGATGTTCTGTATGGCAAATGTGTTGCTCTGATTGGTTAGTAAATAAAACACTGATTGGCCAGTAGTCAGGCAGGAGGAAGTATAGGCGGGACAAGGAGGAGAAGAATTCTGGGAAGTGGAAGGCTGAGTGAGAGACATTGCCAGCCACCGCGATGACAAACAGCATGTGAAGATGCCGGTAAGCCACGAGCCACATGGCAAGGTATAGATTTATAGAAATGGATTAATTTAAGATATAAGAACAGTTAGCAAGAAGCCTGGTACGGCCATACAGTTTTTAAGCAAAAAAAACAAAAAACAACAACAAAAAAAAAAAAACAAAAGGAACATAACCTGATCCAAAACCAGAGCCAGTGAAAGAAAAACACCCTATCCTTGAAACCAGAGTCAAAAGGTTAAAAATTGTCCATGAAAAAAGCACACTTTGGCCCTTAAGCTAGAACCAAAGAAACATACTCTGCCCCTGACCAACTCATTGTGGAAACCAACCAATCACTGAGCATAAAATCCAGTCAATCTCAGGGATTGAAATCTGACCAATTCCCACCCTCAAAATCTTCATCCTGGAAAAACTCCATCCCCAAGAAACCCTTTATAATCTGTTCAGTTTGAAGCTGCCTTTTTCTATCCTGGCAGAGGCAGCCACTCTTCTGGATTCCTCCCTTCCAACAAATCTCTTGAATGAGGTTGAGGTGATGACCTTCTTTCACCAGAGTGGAGCAAGGCAGAGAAGTGGCAGAGAAGTAACAACATTCACCAGAGTAGGAACAGAACTGCTACATTTTTGTGGGGAAACTCTTAGCAGAGCAGAGCGGAGCTGAGCTATATCAGTTCTTTGTTGCTGTGTAGGAAGCTACCACAAACTTGGCATAAGCTCTGCTTGTCTATTTGTAAATAGTGATGTGGGTGGCTGGGCTCTGTTCAAGACTACCCAAGGGTACTGGCAGGGTTATGTCCTCATTGGGGCCTGGGATCACCTTCCAAGCTCATGTGGTTGTGGCAGCATTTGGTTCCTTGTAACATAGAATTGAAGTCCCCATTTCATTGCTGACTGTCAGCATGAGGTGCTCTCAGCTTCTAAAGTTACCTCACATCCTTTATCACATTGTCTGCCCCATCTTCAAAGCCAGCTGCAGAAACCCCTCCACCCCTAGATTGCCCAGGTGTCAAATCTATTACACACTTGAATCTCTTCCCTTCTAAGAACTCCCTAAGTAGATCAGCACCTACCCAACTCCCAAGCCCCAGTGTAAGCTCCCTAGCTTGTGGTCAGTTGATTTGACACCTTAATTATACCTGAAAAAAAAAACTTATGTCAGGAATAGTTAGCTTAGTGTTTGAATATCTGTATTTGTTCACTGGGAAGGCACCAGTGAGAACTTTGGAGGGTACTTGGTCCTCTTATGGGACTTTTAACAGTGGGATCAGGGGCTGACTCCTTTACTAGCTTTTGGGATCCTACTCCTCATACGGGGTCTCCTTGTGACCCAGACTTAATACATGGGGAGGTGCTTAGACTTATGAAACTTGATATGGCATGTTTTGTTGATATCCATGGAAGACCTGCCCTTTCCTGGAAAGAAATGGGAGAAGTGGATTGGGGGTGGGAACAGAGGGGGGTTGAGGGAAGGACTGGGAGGAGTGGAGGGAGGAGAAACTGCAGCTGGGATGTAAGTAATATTAAAAATAAAAAAGAATTCCCTTTATGAGCTTAAGAAATTTAAATCCATGGGCTGAGGGTATAACTCGGTTAATAGAGTATTTTCCTAGAATGCTTGAAACCCTGAGATAAATCCCTAGCACTGCATGAAACTGGTGTGGTAGTGCACCTTGTGACCCCAGCACTATAGAGGGGAGGCAGGAGGATCAAAGTCATTCTCAACTATGTAGAGAATTAGAGGCTAGCCTGTGCCATTTAAGATCCTGTCTCAAAAACATTTTTTTCCTGTAAAATAGAAGCTGGGCATGGTGTCTTATACTTATGCCAGCACCCAAGAGGTCAAGTTAGGAGGATCACCATGAATTTCAGGACAGCCTAAGCTACAGAATGAGATCCTAACTTAAAAACAAGAGCAAAGCAAACAAACAAAAACATTAAACGAAAGGAAGAAAGAGAAAGAAAGAAAGGAGAAAAAAATAAAGCATAAAGGAAGAAAAAGGAGTTTAAATCAGTCTTGAAAAATACTTCAAAAGGTTATTCATCTGGACCAGATGTGGTAGTGCATTCTTGCAATCTCAGAACTCTCCAAGGCTGAAGAAAGTTTAAGAACTGAAGGCCAAGATAGTCTATAAGGAGGAAACAAAGACAGTGGTTTTTGTAGAATATTATTTTAAGGTATGTTACTTTTGCTTTTGTTGCATTTGTCTAACTCTGTGTAGCTGTGTTATGCCTGTCTAAAACACCTGATGGTCTGATAAAGAACTAAGCAGCCAATGGCAAGGCAGGCAGAGAGAATATATAGAAGGAGAAATCTGGAAGGAAGAAGTAGCCAGAGAAGGAAGAGGACCCCAGGGGCCAGCCACCCAGCTATACAGCAAGCCACGGAGTAAGAGTAAGATTTTCAGAAGTAAGAGAATGGGAAAAGCCCAGAGGCAAAAAGGTAGACTGGTTAATTTAGGTTAAAGAAAGCTGGCAAGAAACAAACCAAGCTAAGACCAAGCATTTATAAATAAGAAAGCCTCCATATGTGATTTATTTGGGAGCTGGGTGGCAAGCCCCACAAAAAGTAAAAACAACCATCAACATTTTGGCATACCCACGTGGCGCTTGAATTTCTATAATGCCTGAGAAAGCTTAAAAAAAGAGGTTACAGCTTGTTTAAGAGTTTCTGCCTGCTGGCAAGCCCTTGAGCAATCAGTATGTTAAGTAGGAACAAAAAACTAAGTGAAAACACCTGCCATAGTGCAAGCATTCTAGAGCTCTAGGAAGGTTGAATGCAGTTTCTGGTCAGACAAACCTCCAACCTGCCTTTAGTTTCATGCTTGGTTTTCATGACCTGAGAAGCCAGCAGAGCCAGTTGAGAGCCAGGCAGAGAATCCAGGTGTAGGTTAGCAATTTGAAGGTTTGCTCATACGGTCAAAAAAGACTAGAGATTTGCAGTAAAACAGGTCCAGAAGGAAAAACCTCTAAACAGGTTACAGTGTGTTTAACAATGTGCATAGGCTTAAGAAAAGAAAAAGGGTATAGTCACAGAAAAAAATGAGTATTTAAATAATAAAGTCTTTAAAGAAAGAAGTAAAATAATAAAAAAATAAGCCATGTAAGATGGGAAAATACACAGGGAGTCTGTATCCTCTATAACATTTTGTTGATTTTGAATTTTTTGAACCTTGTTGAGCAAACAACAGCTGCTGACAGACATGGGATGTGAGCAAACTGGAAAACTGAACCAATCTAGATACTTTAGGAATGCCTTAACTTTAAAAAAAAGTCAAAAATATATTTGTCAAATGGAAGTAAAAAATGCTTTAGAGTTTTGTTCCCACAGGAGATGAGAGACTGTGGATTCCTTCAGGGTTAATATGGATCAGGTTTGATCAGGTGAGACCTCCTGAAACTTGCCAGGTGATATCTATCAGCAAAGGTTACTGCTGGTATTCCCAGGACTTGGTCATTATCTCAGTTTTTCTCTCTTGGACCCTAAAGATGTTTCATCCATAGACAACAGGAAGTAATATGGAGAAAACTATGCCCAGCTTTCAGCATCCTACTTCCAATACAAATTATATAAAATGACTCACTTATTTCCTAGTGTTTTTGAAACTCAGAAGTCTGCAGAACACAGTGAGCAATGGATCCCCATATGAAGGTTGGCATGGGGCACACCCAGGGATGTTTATCTGGCTGGGTTTCCTGCTAAATGGCTGGCTGTCCAAAGTTCTTTCATTTGCCCCCTTCAGGTCTCTGCATGAAAGGTTTGTTGCTCTCTATGTTAAATAAATATGGTCTTCCTGAGTTAACTATAGCTCAAACACCACAAGACCAATGATAGAAAAGATTTCTACCAAATCTGGGTGGGTGGTATCATTGATATATTAACTGTCTCACTGGCCCTCGAGATCTAGCATTGGAAGAGGGATCAGGGGGTCAGACAAGGCAGAGAAGAGATGTATAGAGCATGTCAAAAAATGCTGGTAAAAATTTATCAACAGGGCTTGAGATACAGTGATAGAGCACTTACCTGGCATGTACAAGGGCCTGGATTAAATCTCTACAACCTTAGCCCAAGGGTGGAGTGGGCAGGGATTTCCATCTTTTCAGAAGGAAATTTGGAGACTACCTTACAAGACCACTGTCAATGATCTTGTATTGCCTTGCTGTCCCTCCTCAATCTTCTCTTCCTTCCAACTTACCTCAGACCTTATCCACAGCTTCACCTTTCAGTTAACTGATGATTGACAGTCTGGTAGTGATCACATGCATGTCCTCCTGTGGGTTATGGTATAACATGTCCTCCCACTGTTTTGAATTCCAATGAATAAGGAGTCAGGAGGAAGCTATTCATGGGTACTGCATCAAGTCAAAGTTTCAGAGATCCTTGGGAAGAATGGGATGGAGGTTTTTACCCCCTGAAAACTCGTATGTGTAAGCCCTGCACCCAATATGATGGTACTGAGTAGGAATTAGATTTAGTTGCTGTCCTGAGGGTAGGTGTCTCATGATGGGATTAGTGTCCTTAGAAAAGGAATACAGATCCTACCTCCTTTCCTCTCCTCTCTTTCCAGCAAGGAAAGGCCAAGGGAAGATGAAAGACAGTGGCCACTGTCAGAGAGCCCTTACCAGGAACTGGGTCTATTAGCACCTTCATTTCAGGCTTAGATGTATGTATCTATTGCTTAAGCTACTGGTCTGTGGCATTTTTTAAATAGCAGTAGAAACAGACTGCCACATGTATTTAATTCTTTGTATGATGACAGAGTTCCCTCACTTAGACTGTAGCTCTGCAGGATCTTCTCATTCATGCATGGAAGCCATTGGGCCTGATTTTGCACCTAATGTATAGAGTTCAGGCTGGCCTTGAATTCCCAGTGATTCCTGCCTCAGCCTTCTGAGTGCTGGGATTATAGGCATGGGCTAGCGATTGTATTTTAGAAGGCCTGGTTTTTCGTAAAAGAAATTAGGTTACAGAAGGACAAAAGGCTGGGCAGTTATTTGACCCACAGATCCCTGCTGAAATCCAAGCTTTCCCTAGGATTTTCTGAAGCCCTCTGGCATTTCTTGCATAGGCATATCATCTGCTCAAAGACCAGCCTTAAAGATTAGCTTTATTTCCATTTATTTAAACTGCACTGACCTTGTGATTGAGTCATTCTTTTTAAGCAGGGAAAATGTCCAAATGTGTAGGGTGTTTGAAATCCTTCATTATGGGGAAAATGTATCATGACTTGCAACTTTCCTTCTAGGCAGTTAAGTGAAGGTTCCTTCCTAAACAGCTAGGCTTCAGTTTGCTGTCCAAGAACTACTGAGAGGGATCAATCCTTGACTTTGAACTTGCCAAATAACAAGTGTGCAACTCTAAAGGCTCACCACAGTCACACACACACACACTCACATGCCACATTCACACACTCAAATACATATAACACACACACACACACACACACACACACACACACACACACACACACACACACACACAGTCCTGTTCCTGCCACTTCGTTCTTAGGAATGGCTTAGCCTAGGAACATCACAATACACTAGATACTTTCTAAAATGTATCCCAGTCATGTAATAAGGATTTCCAAATATGGAAGTGTGACTAAGGGCAGAGAGAAAAATGTGATAGTGAATGCTGGTTTTGAATCTTGGATAATTCCCTGAGGAGTGGGGAGAACAGGAAGCACGGATAACAAACCTGGATGCCACGGGAAATGCTTGGCTAGCGTAATGGAGAACATATTCATGTGGGAAAATGCACAGGCTGGCAGGCATAGCTTCTAGCAAATGATGACTTCCAAATGTTCTCTCCTCATTGCTGTCCTTTCAGATTCCCTAGAGTTTCTTCAGGAACTTTTGAAAGGGACAGTGGCTCTCCAGGAGGCCAGGACATTATGAACTTCTTTTCTTCTAGGGTTAACCATATGTTCTTTGCAAACTCCTAAATCCTTTAACCTTGAAAATTGGCTCTGAAGTCATGAATTTCCCTTCAGGATTCTTGGTTGAAGTAAAGAGAAATGTAACCTGCTTTGGCTTTTAAGTTTATATAAAGGTATGCCTTGTCTGCCAGATGTAGGTATGTGCCACAAAATTAGTTATTTAATCCTTAACATTGCACTGATCTTTCTGGTCTAAAAATATCCCAGCAGACTACAATGCAAGGCTCAATGAGCAAATATAAACTAGAAGAGATGGAATGTAATATCCCTAGCTTGCCTTAAAAAAATCCCACCACACACTGCATTCAAGAGTTGTCTACATGCAAGACTACTGGTGCTTATTCATTTGCTCTGTGCCATCTGTAGCTTCCTCTCTCAGCCTCACAGTCAAGGACATATGTGTCAGTTATTTTTCCATTACTGTTACTAAATACTTGACGGAAACAGCTTACAGGAGGAAAGCCTTGTTTAGGTTCCTGGTTTTGAGGCAGACAAGCACAGGAAACAGTTTGGTACCTCATCTTGTTATTCGCATGGCAAGCTAGTTCTTTCACAATATGCACACACACAAACCTGACTCCAAACATTGTACCTCACAACCTCTGAACCCTCTTGATCCCCACTTGCATAAGGCTACATGTATTCCCATCTCTGAACAACAGTGTGAATTTCCCTGCCCCTGGTAATGATCAAGTTTAGTTTCTATTCAAGTATATTCTAACATGTTGGGTATGAGGAATACAAGGGCAGATCTGGACTTAACTGGTTGAGTAAAATAAAGCAAAGCTGTGTCCTGTAGGAACTTGTTAGGGAGAACTCCTTATCTACCATCAACATCTATATATAACTGTGCATGCATATGACTAATTCACATACAATATGTGAAGAAATACATGTAATAGGAAAAATGAATATGTGACCTAATCTGTCAATCAAAATAGAGCACCACCCAAACCATGCCACTTATTAACCCACTTCTCTTGAACCCTCCCATTCAAGTGCCTGCTGTTGACCTTAATAGTGTCTCTTTGATAATCTGCACTACCATTTTGTCCAAAATAAACTTATCTCCCTGCCTTTAAAAACCAGTGTGAATTTCAGTTTTCAAGTGTTTCAGTAAGAAGCCAAGAAACTGGCAACACCTGACCCTGAACCTGACCCTAACTATTGGCAATAGTTTAAAAAAGTACAGTTCATTGTGGCAGGGACCATGTGGCATGTGGTAGGGATGAGAGAGAGAGAGAGAGAGAGAGAGAGAGAGAGAGAGAGAGAGAGAGAGAGAGAGAGAATGCTCTTATACTAGAACCAAAAGTTGAGTTAAAAATCTTTAACAACCTGCCCTTAACAACCTATTTATGACAGCCAAGCCCACCTCCACAAGACTTCAGAGCCCCCTAAGTGTTATCAGCTCAGCTGTGGAACAGGCACTCAAAACATGTGCCTCTGGGGGACAATTGAGCTCCAGACCATAACAGTGCAATGGGATCAGGCAGGCCACCTGCACTGCAGCCCAGCCCATCCTTTACACAGGTGTGTGTTTGGTAGAGGAGTTACTTATCTTTACTAGGCCTGAGGTTAGGATTACAGGAAACCTTTGCAAAAGACAGATGAGGACCAAATGAGATGACAGGTTTGATACACTTGGCACAGTGCCTTAAGATCTCATTAACTAAAAGCCCGTTGTCAATAGGGAAGTTCCCCTGTATCTGGGTGACATTTTAGAAGGCAGATTGAGCACTGGGCTCAATTCAGCTTGTGTTATCTCTGATATAGCCCAATTCTTCAAGAAACATTACATCAAAAGCCACGAAACAGGAAGGGTTTCTTCGGAATAGCTTAAGATGCAGACCCACAAGAGCTTTGAAGCCAGACACAGAGTCTGAGTTGTTGATAGTATGATGGTGAATCTTGGTTGTCAACTTGACCAAATCTGGGATTAAAGAGACGACCCACGAGTGGGTCTCAGACAGACGGTGTAACTGCGGGGAGAAGTACCTTCTCCAGAGTGGGCAGCTCCTTCAAACGCATGGCTCATGTATCATGAGGGCACAGCGATGCTGCCCACTTGCATTTGCCAACTGCAGCAGCAGTGCTCTGCTGCCACCAGACTCCAGCTTCTTTGGCCTTCCAGTGTGGTCTCCAGGTCTCCAGAGGTCTTCCTGGTGTTTGGCACCAGGCCAGGACTGCTGAGGCATCATCAAGCTTCATGGGTGATGCAGATACTGGGTTCTCAGCCTCTTCAGGGTGCAAATGGCTACTGTTGAATGACTCAGTGAGTATTGCATAATCCAGTCTGGTGAATCCCCTCTTATTATATATATGTACAACACACACACACACACACACACACACACACACACACACACACGCACACGCACACGCACATGCACACGCACACGCACACACACACCCCTTCTATTGTCTCTGTTTCTCTAGAGAACTCTATCTAATACAGATGACATGGTTACCATATCAGTTCTCATGAAGCTCTAGATTGGGTGTCAGGTCCCTTACCCCACCCATCCCAGCCACCTTACCTGAAGCAGGATGTTTGTGAAAGTAGCTCATGGCTTTGAGTCATTTGTTTTGTTGGTGCTGGTGACACAATGTTCAGATTAACACATTGGTGGGCTTTCCTCTTCAAAGTGTCTGACTGACTTGAAACTTGTATTCAAATACTTAGCCTCTGTGTGCCTCAATTTCTCCAAATATAACATAACCCTGAACAAGAAAATACCCACTTCCTGACAGTATGGGGGAGTATTCATGTTGTCATTGAAGACATTTGGCTGTCAACAGAACAAGCTGGGAGCTGACCTGAATTCAAATCTCAGCATATCCTCTTGCTTGTCTGTGGATAAAGACTGATTATCTATCTATCTATCTATCTATCTATCTATCTATCTATCTATCTATCTATCTATTTTTGTCTCTTGACTTGTTTTTTCCATTTTTCACACAGAGTGCCAGTCTCTATGTTTTTTATCTCATATCCAATTTCCTATACTGGTATAGCAATAAAATCATGACTTTATTTGGAGCTGAAATGTACTGAGATTAAAAAAAAATTATTGTTTAGGCTCCTACTTGATGGAGTTTGCCCAATGAGATACAAGTAGAAAGTATGAGGTACAGCAAATCAAAGTGTTCCTTCAAATAACAGCTTGGGCTGATATGAAATTCTTCCTTTGTCTTTTCTTCTTCCACTTGAACATAATCACCCATGGGAGAGCAGCCATATCACCATCATGATATGGGAAGTATATACAGATCAATGTCTAGGAAGAATGGAAAGATCTATGTCTAGGAAGATAGAAAGGTTCTGTTCTCTTCCACCCCAGGGCTTCTGGAAAGCCCCAAATCAACTTCTTACTTTGCCAGACAAATAAATCTCTGTCTTTTAAGTCTTCCTTAGTTAATATATCTCTTGTTTAAAGGCAAATTTGTTCAGATCAAATGTACATGGAACGAGGATACTTTCGTTGTGAAAGTAAAAAGAAGTAAGATGTTTTTGTTAGAATTTTATTGTTGTGATGTGACACCATGACCACAACAAACCTTACATAGGAAAACATTTGATTGGGGCTGGATTACAGTTCAAAAGTTTAGTTCATTATTATCATGGCAGGAAACATGGCAGGCAGACACGGTGCTGGAGAAAGTGCTAAGAGTTCTACATCTTGATCCACAGTCAGCAGGAAAGAGGCATGCCACACAAGGCCTGGCTTGAACTTCTGAGACCTCAATGTCCACCCCCTAATGACACACGTACTCCAGCAAGGCCACACCTCCTAATAGTGACACTCTCTATGAACCTATGGGGGCTATTTTTATTCTAACCATCACAGATGTATAAAGCATTCAGCATGGTTCCCAGCACACAGCCTCTGATGTGTATTCCATTCCTTTCTTTCCTATATTCATATGGTAGATTCTTCATGCTGCAGGTAAATTCAAAGGAAGGTGGGATGTTTGACCCATTCAATGTAACCCCACATTTTGATGTGATTTCCCCAAGCACCTAGCTGTAGGCTGCCTTCTTAGAGCAGAATTGCTGGTTAAGAGAAGCAATGGCCATGAACTCTCCACATTAGTTGCAAGACAATGTAGCTTTATGATCATTTTATGTCTGAGTTTTCTTCTTTATCAAAGGGCCAAACACTGCTTCCATATTGGTTGCCCTTTGGCTGCCTCTATTGTGTGTAGCTTAGACAATAGGAGATGTCTTAGAGGATAAAGTACTTGTTACACAAGCACAAGGACCCGAATGCAATACCCCAGCAGTCATATAAAATACCAGGTGGGATGGTGTGTGTCTGTGTGATTAGTGTCACCAACTTGACAGAACCTAGAAATACCTGGGAGCTGGACCTCTAGTCATGGCTGTAGGAGGTCATCTTAATTAAGTGAGGTGGGATGAGTCACCCACTGTGGATAGCACCATTCCCTGGCTAAGATCCTGGACTAAATTAGTGGGGAAAGGAAGCTAAGCAGCAGCATGAATTCATGGCTTTCTGTTTTCCAATTGTGAATTCACTGGGAACAGCTGATTCAAGCTCCTGCTGCTTTGTTTCCCTGAACTGTGAACCAGAGCATTTTATAAAAGAAACTAAAGCAATCTACAAACCCAGTGCTGGGGCAGTGAGACGGGAGGACCCCTCAGGCTTGCTAGCTGAATCAGCAAATCCCAGGTTCAATAGCAGACTCTGCCTCAAAAAAAGTGAAGAAGAGATTGAGAAAAATATCTAACAACCACTGGCTTCCACGCACGCGCACGCACGTGTGTGTGTGTGTGTGTGTGTGTGTGTGTGTGTGTGTGTGTGTGTGTGTGTGTGTGTGTGTGTGTGTGTACAGAAAACAATAGAACCCAAGAAATATGGCAGATCTCTGCAGGTGCCTTGGGCCTTGGATGGCCTAGCTAGCTGTGTTGGGCTGGACAAATCAGCTTCTATCATTCTGCAGGTCTAGATGGAATGAACTGCAGATCCTGGGCTTCAAATGAATTACTGTGACAATTTCTCAGCAGATATGTTGTGAACTATTAAAGACTTACTTATTAAGCCCTGATGGTTTCCTAGGAAAAAAATCCGTCTCACTCTACCTAAGTTACTGTTGACAACATAAGTTTGGGTAAATTGGGGTAAAATGATTTTGAGGTCATCTGAAATCCAGCTTTACCTTTGTTTCCCTCATGAACTTTCTGGAACTGCCAGAACAGACCATATGGAAGAAGTAAGAGCTACTTTAGTCCAAATCCAGAAGCAGTATGCTATCCACCTAGAATTGCTAAGACCCATGGGACTAGTTTATATAGAGTTACTTTTATGAACATCGTGTGTTATTTAAACAGAGTTAGCATCACACATATTTGGCATTTCTTTGAAGAAATGCCAGAAAAACATGAAATGGAACTGAGCTCCCAGCAACGTCAATGTTGATTCTACTTAAGTTATTAAATCTTGAATTCATGGAAAAGAAAATGTTATAATGCTACCAGCAGAAAAGATAAAGCACACAAAAATCTGCTAATGTGAAGACAGCATGTTGGGAAATGAAGCAAGGGGGAGTTTTTCATTGCCTCGATCTAGCTTTATGTTCCAAGGAAGAGAATTGGCTCCTTTGGTTGATTTTCTGTACACCTACTGGAAAACTACCTAGAATTTAATCAAATATCTTGATTTTTAGCTAGGAAGCATCCATGACAGTAAAAGAAAAAAAAAACAGAACCCAAACCTGAAGTATTACTGTCTTGGACTTAATAAATGTTCCTTTTCAAATTCAAATTGAAAAGAAAAGATTCTGAGATGGAGACAGGAGTTAACTTTCTTGCTTTATATTTTTGACTTTCTTAGAGAATACACTTATTTTATTATTAGCTCCTGGGATTCAATCTCAAATTGCAATGCATTGGAACTCATTTTTGAAGTAATATTGGAGAGAAAACATTCCATTTCTTTAATTAATTTTCCCCATTATCAATAAAAGTCAGCTGAAACTTTCCCCATTATTTTTCACTCTCACATCCTACCCAAGCTTTGCCTTTTGGTTCAACCTATCAAATTCAAAGCAAAAATCTGTCTTCTCAAACCGTAAGAAACTTTGAAAAATGAAACTCAAGCCACCTGACTTTGGCAGTGAGGACAAGGTTCAGTTATAGGTTTTGAGTATAATTTATTATAATGTCCACAAAAATTTATATTTATAAATAATTTTTTAATGCTAGGAAATAGATAAGGGCCTCTGGGGAAAGGTAGGAGGAGGTGGGATAAAAAATGTATTAATTCCTCAACTCTCCAGTGAGGTTTCTGATGGCCTCACAGAGTCCATAGGCTAAATTTATGCAGGTGTCAAGAAAAGCTGTGGTTGGGCATGGTGACACAAAGGCCTCTAATCTAAGCTTTCTGAGGGTGAGGTGGAAGGATGGAGAGTTTGAGGCCCCCTTGGATACACAGTTGGATTTCGGTGGTAATAACTGGATATAGTAAATAGGAAATGCAGCAGAAATAACTGGGCACAGTAGATAGAAAACCCAGGAAGAATATCTAGATAGAAGGCATAAGAGATATTAGAACCTGTAGTCAGTGTTTCACACCACAGTCCAGCCACTGTTGGTGAGGGAAACTCAAAAGAGACAGGGTGACTGGAATCCACACCTGTTGAAGTGTGTTTGATGATGGTGGTGGCCTATGGCTTATAGGGAACCCAGCAGGTGCAGAGCGGTGGAAGCAGTATGACTGAGTTCAGTGGCTGAGAAAGGCTCACAGAATGAAGGAACGTGCAAAGAAGCTGAGCTCAGGTCACATGTAGAAACACACTGTAGTGGTTTGGATGAGAATGGTCCCATAGGCTCATATATATGAATACTTAGTCCCCAGTTTGGTGGAACTGTTTGGAAAGGATTAGAAGTTGTGGCCTTGTTGAAGGACATGTGTCACTGGGGGTGGTTTTTGAAGTTTGAAAAGCCTTCTAGTTTCTCTCTCTCTCTCTCTCTCTCTCTCTCTCTCTCTCTCTCTCTCTCTCTCTCTCTCTCTCTCTCTCTGTGTGTGTGTGTGTGTGTGTGTGTGTGTGTGTGTGTCATGCTTGTAGATCAGTTGTGAGCTCTCAGATATTGTTCTAGAGCCATGCCTGCCTGTGTTCTGCACTATGATGCTTGTGGACTCAAACCCTCTTGAACCATGAGACCCCAAATTAAATGTTTGTTTATAAGTTGCCTTGGTCATGTTGTCTCTTCACAGCAATGGAAAAGTAGCCAAGACAGGCAGCACTCTGGAAAATTGCCCAAACAGAGCAAACTACTGCCTCATAAGAAGGTAATTGAGGAGTTAATAACTTACATCCCTCACTTGGAGGATGATGAGACACTTTATGTTGCTTGAGTTTTCCTGCCTGGCCCACAGTCAGGGCAAATCTCTCTCACCCGCCAGTCCCACAGCCTCTCAGACACGACCAAGTAAACACAGAGACTTATATTGGTTACAAACTGTATGGCCGTGGCAGGCTTCTTGCTAACTGTTCTTACAGCTTAAATTAATTCATTTCTATAAATCTATACCTTGCCACATGGCTCGTGACTTACCGGGATCTTCACATGCAGCTTGTCATGGTGGCGGCTGGCAGTGTCTCCCTCACCCAGCTTCCTGTTCTCTCAATTCTCCTCTCTGTTAGTCCTGCCTATACTTCCTGCCTGGCCACTGGCCAATCAGTGATTTATTTATTGACCAATCAGCAACACATTTGACATACAGACCATCCCACAGCAACTTTATCTGGATCATTCAGTTGAGAGTTATTACCCATGTTTTACTGTTGAGAAACTGAGATTCTGAATGATCCTAGGTTTTTCACAATCATAGAATCATAAAGCTAAGTGTTAGAAGAGTAAAGGATATCCTCCAAGCAAAGAAGGCCAGTGATGAAGTTAGATGGGAATTATGACTCAATCTTTATGTCTGGTTAGAAGTTTTCATATTCTGTCTAGAGGAGCTCCAGGAGTTCACCCATCCTTCCTGCCCTCTATTATCCCATAGCAGTACAACATGTTAGTTGAGCATTTTACTGTCTGGGTTTGAATCTGAGTTTGCATGTCCCTTGTAGTGTGAACTTGATTTTCTTACCACTGGGGATAACAATAGTGAGTCTCCTCCGAGAAGGTCCAGTATTATAACATGTGGACCTTTTTTTGGTACAAATCAAAGAATTATTGAGTTTTTTAAGCTTGGTCTTATCTCTGTCATCCCCTAGTTCTGGACTCAGCTCACTGGGAACTGTAGCTAGAGCTTTCCTGCCTGGTCCACGGTCAGGACAAATCTCTCTCAACTGCCAGTCCCACAGCTTCTCAGACCCAACCAAATAAACACAGAGACTTATATTGGTTACAAACTGTATGGCCATGGAAGGCTTCTTGCTAACTGTTCTTACAGCTTAAATTAATCCATTTCTATAAATCTATACCTTGCCACGTGGCTCATGGCTTACCGGCATCTTCACATGCTGTTTCTCATCATGGCGGCTGGCAGTGTCTCTGACTCAGCCTTCCACTTCCCAGCTTTATTCTCCTCCTTGTCCCGCCTATACTTCCTGCCTAGTCACTGGCCAATCAGTGATTTATTTATTGACCAATCAGCAACACACTTGACATAAGACCATTCCACAGCACTTCTCCTTTTTTTTTTTTTTTCAAAAAGGAAGGTTTTAACCTTAACATTTGGGCGTAGCTTCTCTTACTACTTCCTGCTGGAGGGGGTGTTGTATCTTATGGGGACACAAAGAAAATTTTAGGATTATGGAATAGTCCATGAGGCTGTATTGTCTGAGCCAGTTGCCTTCAAACCATTCTGGATGTTGGGTCATCTGGGCCATGGTGTCATCGGAGACCTTTCAGGGGGTCTTGGCTGGTCAAACCTGATGTATCTTAATCTTGAACAAATCCATAGCCTCTGCCTTTCTGTGGGAACAAAAGCAGAGTCTCCTTTCCAAGGCAACATATCCTTATATCCAAATTTTGAAGTCAAGGTATCTTTAAAATATACATATTGGTTTAACTCAGCTTCCTTTACAATCAAATATCTCTCTGCAGTTAAGAATCCCAAAGACAACACAATCCAGATTCTCTGTGTAATATTCATCTTTAAGTGGCTTAGTTTTTATATTAATTTTACTGTCTCTTTAAAGACTTTATTTTTTAAAACTATGTATTTGTTTCTATAACTGTATATATCACCTTTTTTGTCTCTTTCAAGCCTATGTATATTTTACACACATTGTAAACTATTACATCTGAATCTGTCTTATTGTGAATCTATTGCTTTAAACTGCAGCAGCTGTGGCTGCTGGCTCTGCCCACCTGAGCTTCCCAACATGGCGGTGGTACGTTTTTCCGCCAGCTCTGGGAGCTATTGTGGGTCTATGCTTTTATCCAAGCAGCGTGTAGCCCAGAAACCTCTTTTTTTGTTTTATACTAGCAAAGGCTAAATCCACCATGCAGCTTAAAGTGCCACTTGCAGAGGCCTTATTCCCACCATACTGCAGGTCGAGCGTGCACGCTAGGAACCAATGAGTAGCTCAAACCGGCAGCTGCTGCTCATTTGAGAGAGACAATTAGGAATTGTTTTTAGCTCCGTTTTAGAATCTTTTATCTCAGTTTTTTGGTGGAAACTCTTGCCACCACGTTGGACACCATTTGTAGCTAGAGTTTTCCTGCCTGGCCCACAGTCAGGACAAATCTCTCTCACCTGCTAGTCCCACAGCCACTCAGACCCAACCAAGTAAACACACAGACTTATATTGGTTACAAACTGTATGGCCGTGGAAGGCTTCTTGCTAACTGTTCTTACAGCTTAAATTAATCCATTTTTATAAATCTATACCTTGCCACATGGCTCATGGCTTACCGGCATCTTCACATGCTATTTCTCATCGTGGTGACCTGCAGTGTCTCTCTGACTCAGCCTTTCACTTCCCAGCTTTATTCTCCTCCTTGTCCCGCCTATACTTCAATACAATCAGTGATTTATTTATTGACCAATCAGCAACACATTTGACATACAGACCATCCCACAGCAGGGTACTAGGCTAGCTTCCTCACTAATATTTCTACATCTTTTTGTGCCACTCTTAATTTACTCTCAGTATTAGATATGACTGACTTTTCTAAAATTCAAGTTTGATTGTTTTACTCATTTTAAGCCTTAAAGCTTTTACTGGCGTCTAGTGATTTTAGGATAAAGGCAAACATTTAACAAGACCTACAGCACCATATATGGTCTAGCCCAGCACACTAGACTTCAGTCTTGCCTCACAGAAAGTCTAAGTGTTTTGAGGACTTTGTCACTGCTGTACCCACATCTAGCTGGTATCTGTCACTGAATGGGTGCCCAGAGAGTATGTGTTGAGTAAGTATACATGTAGCTAGAAGTTTTCCTGTGTCCCACCCAGTCCACAGCCACTCAGACCCAAGTAAACACTCAGAAGCTTATATTAATTAAAGCTGTTCAGCCATTAGCTCAGGCCTACCACAGACTAGCTCTTACATTTAAACTCAGCCCATTTTTGTTAATCTATATGTTGCCACATGTTCCGTGGCTTTACCTGTGTGCTGTTACATGCTGCTCCCTGGACAGTGGGCTGGCATCTACTGACTCAGCCTTCCACTTGCCAGAATTTTCTTTCTCTGCTTATCCCGCCTATACTTCCAGTCTGGTTACTGGCTAATCAGCATTTTATTTATCAGCCAATCAGAGCAACACATTCACAGCATACAGAGCAATATCACCCACCATATACAACTTTGTAGGGGAGACTTTCACACTAGGTTTTTATACCATAGATTTACTTCAAGGTCTTTTCTTGCTCTGGAATCAGATGATCTCATGCCTCCTTTTAGATCTTTCTTTTTCCTCCATGGACATCTCAGTATTTAGATGAGCCTTGCAGTAAATAACCCGAGAGATATGGAATATGAACCTTAACCTGAGCTATGCAAGTTTTCACATTGTAATTATCTTTATTCCATACTTATGAGGCATACAACTTGGGCAAATTAATGGATATTCTATTTCTTTATTGTAAAAAAGTACTGAATTGGGCTTGTGGTGTAGACCCAGGGTGCCCTTAGTTCTTCAATGCACCCTTCTTTTTAAAAATTAATTAATTAATTTTTTTAATTAAGAAATTTTCCATCCATTCTATGTATCAGTCATGGATTGTAGCTAAAGTTTTCCTGCCTGGCCCACAGTCAGGACAAATCTCTCTCACCTGCCAGTCCCACAGCCACTCAGACCCGACCAAGTAAACACAGAGACTTATATTAGTTACAAACTGTACCATGGAAGGCTTCTTGCTAGCTGTTCTTACAGCTTAAATTAATCCATTTCCATTAATCTATACCTTGCCACGTGGCTCGTGGCTTACTGGCATCTTCACATGCTGTTTCTCATCGTGGTGGCTGGCAGTGTCTCTGACTCAGCCTTCCACTTCCCAGCTTTATTCTCCTCCTTGTCCCGCCTATACTTCCTGCCTAGTCACTGGCCAATCAGTGATTTATTTATTGACCAATCAGCAACACACTTGACATACAGACCATCCCACAGCAATGGATTCTCTTGTCCTCCCTCCTCCCACCCCCCAACCTTCCTACCCAACTCACCCCCCATTCCCACCTCCTCCAAGGCAAGGTCTCCCATGGAGAGTCAGCAGAGCCTGGTACATTCAGCTGAGGCAGGTCTAAGCCTCTCCTCCTGGCACCAAGGCTGTGCAAAGTGTCTCACCATAGGCACTAGGTTCCAAAAAGCCAACTCATGCACTAGGGACAGATCCCAACCCCACTACCTGGGGGACCCCCAAACAGTTCAAGCTAAACAACTGTCTCACTTATTCAGAGGGCCTAGTCCAGTACCATGGGGGATCCTCAGCTATTGGTCCACAGTTTATGTGTTTCCACTACTTTGGCTAGTTGTCTCTGTATTTTTTCCAATCATGGTCTCAGTATCTCTTGCTCATATAATCCCTCCTCTCTCTCATCTATTGGACTCCTGGAGCTCTGCCTGGGACCCGGTTGTGGATCTCTGCATCTGGTTCCACCAGTCACTGGATGAGGGTTCTATGATGACAGTTAGGGTATTCAGCCATCCTATCACCAGAGTAGGTCAGCTCAAGCACCCTCTCCACCATTGCCGGTGGTCTATGGTAGAGTCATCATTGTGGATTCCTGGGACTTCCCTAGCATTCTGCTTCTTCCTATTCCCATGATGTCTTCATTTGTCATGGTATCTCTTTCCTTATTCTCCCATTCTGTTCCTGATCCAGCTATAACGTCCTGCTCCTGTAAGCTCTCTTTCCCCTGATTCTTGCCCTCCATTACTCCCCTCACCCCCAGTTTGCTCAATTCATCCTTCTTCAACCGTTCCTTCTAGCCATTCTTATTATTTAATGACTCTACACTGACCTGCATAATTACTCTCTACTAGGGACCCTACAGCTTCCTCATTTGGCAGAGATCTAGGTAGGCTTTCTATGCCCTCCCCTGCCTCCTCTGTTCTGCACTTTCCAAAGTACTGTTAGACCTTGTCTTAGTTACTGTCCTATTGCTGTGAAGAGGTAGCAAGACCAGGGCAACTTATAAAAGGAAGCATTTAATTGGGGGCTTGCTTAAAGTTTTAGAGGGCTAATCAATCATCACAGCGGGAAGCATGGCAGCAAGCAGGCAGGCATGGTGCTAGAGCAGTAGCTGAGCGTTTCCATTTTATCCACAAGATCAAGGCAAAATGAGAGCAAGTCTAGGCCTGGCCTCGAAGTCAACCTCCGGTAGTGACACACCTTCAAAATGCCACACCTCCTCCAACAAGGCCACACCTTTTAATCCTTTCTAAACAGTCTACCAGTTGGGAACCAAACATTCAGATATATGAGCCTGTGGGGGCCTTTCTTATTCAAACCACCACAGACTTGCTATCAATTACCTACCTAAGTCCACCCTCCTAGCCTACCTCCATCCCCTTCAGCCTTGCTGTTATCTGTTGCTAGAATGAGAGTACCCATGTTTCTGCCTTGGCTGTCCTTTGTGGAACTGGACCCCAAGTCCTGCTTAAAAGGACCACAGAGTGAGTCCCCTTCTCCTACCTGCTAGCCTATCCACTCCATAGACTGTAGCATTTTGGGACTGCTTGGAGTCTGAATCCAGAGCTCCCACCCAATTTCAGATATAAGACTAATTGGAGTCTGAACCTTAAAATCCAGAGTGACTCCAAGATTGCTGCTCCACAACCTGTCATATTTGGGCAACTGTAACCAAAAAAACTAAATACTCACCAAACAAAGGCAAGGTCAGGAATCCACAAGAAGAAACACCAAATACCTCATAACTGCAGATGCCTATATCCCAGTGTAAAAACACAAATGTGAAAACCAAGACAATATGCCTCCTCCAGAACCCAGAAATCCTGTTGTAATGTGCCCCGAGAAAACCAATTTAGCTAAAGACAAGGACTTCAAAATAGCAGTTATAAATATGAATACATGCGTCAGTAAACACTGAAAACACAAATAGTTGAATGAACTAAGAAAAACAATTCAAGACATGAAAAATAGAACTTAACAAAGAAATAGACTCACTAAAGAAAAGTCAAACTGAAATAAAACTCAAATGAAAAATACAAGAAATCAAACAAAATTTCAGAGGTAAGCCTTGCCAACAGATTCAATGACATAGAAGAAAGAA
Source organism: Peromyscus californicus insignis (assembly GCF_007827085.1). Lineage (NCBI taxonomy): Eukaryota > Metazoa > Chordata > Mammalia > Rodentia > Cricetidae > Peromyscus > Peromyscus californicus. The sequence goes on from NW_026294503.1 coordinate 438,943, forward strand.
TCTCAGGCTTTGAATATGAAATAGAAGAGTGGATAGCTCAGTCAAAGAAAATGTTAGATGAAAATCTAACAAACAAACAAAAAATTACCACAAAACTTCCAGGAAACTTGGGACAATATGAAAAGACCAAATCTACAAATAATAGGTGTAGGAGAAATAGTAGGAAGGAGAAGAAAACCAGACCAAAGGCCCAGAAAATATAATTTTTTTAAATCATAAAAGAAAATTCCCCAAATCTAATCAAAGAGATGCCTATTAAGGTGCGAAAGGCATACTGAACATCAAATAGAGAGGACCAAAAAAGAAACTCCCCATGGCACATAATAATCAAAACACTAAATGTACAGGAAAAAAAGGATATTAAAAGTTGCAGGGGAAAATACCATGCTACATAAAAAGGCAGGCTCATTAGAATAGTACCTGACTTTTCAATGGTGACTCTGAAAGCCAGAGAAAAGACGGCAGCCCAGACAACTACACCCAGCAAAATTATCAATCACAATTCATGTGGAAAGAAAAACATCTCACAACTAAAAACAATTTAAACAGTTTCTGTCCACCAATCCACCTCCATAGAAAGCACTAGAAGGAAAACTTAAGACTGAAAAGAAAGTTAACTACACCCAGGAGGACACAGGAATAATTCTATTGGTGAAGCTTGCCTCTGTAGTTCTTGTTGGAATTTATAAATTTTCCATTTCTAGAGTTCCCTCACTTTGCGTTTTCTTTCTTGCTATTATTTCCACGTTCATATCTTGAAAAGTTTTCTTTCTTTCAACTGTTTGTTCTTTTCTTGGTTTCTTTAAGGGATTTATTTATTTCCTCCAGTTGTTTGTATTTTCCTAGATTTCTTTAATTGATTACTCATTTCCCCTTTAAGGATCTCTATCATCTTCATATAGTTGGTTTTAAGGTCTCTTTTTGTGATTCAGTTATGCTGAAATATTCAGGGCCTGTTGTGGTAGGACAGTTGGGCTCTAGTGGCAACATATTTCCCTGGCTGTTATTGATTATATTTTTATGCTGGCATCTAGATATCTGGGTTTAGAGTGATTATAGGTCTAGGTGTTAATTTCTGGGTTTGTCTTTGTTGGGTGGTTGTTTTGTTCCTTGGTTTCTGTTTCCTCTGTGGATTTAAGAAGAGCATGATGGCTATGTGTTGCCTGTTTTGGTGACTTGCTTGGCTGGTGTGTTCATAAGTAATGCCTGCTGGTGTTGGAGGCTGGGATGCAGTGAGCAGTTGGGGAGTGGGAGGCTGAAGGGGATGGTCCATGGGATGCACAGGAGAGTTGGATGGGGAGAAGGGAGTCTGAAGCTGTTATGTTGCAGTGTTAGGGAGGAGACTAAGGTTTTGCATCTAGAGGAACAGAGAGAGTGGAGAAGTTCTGTATGTACCTACTTGGTCTTCTGGCAGACTGTTGTTAACCTGGTACCCATCACAGCAATCTCTCTGAGACTCTTCTGTATCTGGATCATTAAAAATATATTTGGAGTAAGCTTAAAATCAGCAGATCAGCCACACAGTTTTTTTTATTGAGTTGAAACTGAGCTACTTCTCCTCTCTTCTGTGTTCAGAGATGAATCGATGCCTCCCATTTCCCCGTGTCCCTTGGCATTCTCAGTGGATCCTAATAAGTACTTGGACCAAAACTTTTAAAGGAGATATTTGGCCTTTGGTCTTGAGTACCTTGGATAACAACAATTATCCTGAGGTACGAGCAGAGGGGGATGATATCAGACCAGGAAAAATGGACGCCAACTTTAGCCCAAGGCAAGCATGACTGCAAAGTAACCTTTACTAGTCTGGCCAGCAGTAAGGCCAGACTATGCAAATAGTCTGTTTACCTCTCATCCAGAGACCAGCTTACAAAACTGTGATGCATTGGATTCCTCCACTACATTTAGGTCACCTGTAAGGCAGTGGCTTTCAACAGCTGCCACAGGTGAGGAGGTCATAATATAAATAAAAAAATGCGAGGCATGTTATTTATGTCTTGATGAGAGCTGTTTAATAAGACGTCAAAATTGTCTGCTCCTGAAATGCTACGTTCCCTTAGCACCATTCTTTACGTTTGTATTTCTTATTCTAGTTGAGAAAATGGGAACTGAACAGAAGACCTAATACATGTGGGGGAAGTGCTCTACCACCAAGGTGGTAGGCACCAGCACTGCTTTCTCAGGAAGAGGGAAGCTAGATTATAGTCATCAAACCTAAGAAGGGCTTCTTAAGGTTGTGGCAAAGGAAGAAGAGGAGCTAGTCCAGTGATAACAGGAAGGTAACCCAGGAGCACTAAGTGTGGTGATCTTTTGTTTGTGCTCTAACAAATAAAGCTTGCCTGGAGATCAGAGTGTGGAGCTGGCCACTAGAGGCCAGGCAGTGGTGGCACACAACTTTAATCCCAGCACTTGGGATCTCATGCCTTTGATTCCATTACCTGTGAGGCACATGCCTTTAATTCTAGCATTTGGGAGGAAGAAACAGGAAGTGACATAGCTGGACAGAGACAGGCAGTGATAAGGTGGGGTGGAGACAGGATCTTGGTTGGCCCTTTCAGCCTGAGGAAAGAAGTTTTTCTAGTGGCTGGATGTTCTGCTTCTCTGATCTTTCAGCTTTCATCCTGATATCTGACTCTGGGTTTTTATTATTAAGACCAATTATAATTTATACTACATCTGGCACCCAATGTGGAGCACAAATTCATGAAAAAGCCACTGGTACAGTCTGGAGCGGCATGCAGCCAGAATCACTAATCCACCAGTTAGGTTTTTCTTTTTTTTGGGATTTTTTCTGTTGTAGCCTCTCTATAGCAAACTCCATAGACTTTTGGACTCCAAACACCTTAGGAGTTACTGGCTTCTGCACATTCCCCTGTGCAGACAATTGGCTCTTTTCTCCCAGTGGGTTGTGGGCTTTCCCTGGACCCCCTCCTTGGGCTGCTGCCAAACTAGGTAGCTGCTTTGAAAATCCACTCAGGCTTCTACTGTTCTACACAGAAACAGTCAGCCTCACATCTCCATTGTCATGGTGAGACAATTGAGAATTATTAAAGGGAAGAATTAGGTAAAAAGAAAGAGAGTCTTTTCCCCACATTAAAAAAATGGGAAACTCAGCCAGGTGGTGGTGGCGCACGCCTTTAATCCCAGCACTCGGGAGGCAGAGCCAGGCGGATCTCTGTGAGTTCGAGGCCAGTCTGGGCTACCAAGTGAGTTCCAGGAGAGGCGCAAAGCTACACAGAGAAACCCTGTCTCGAAAAACCAAAAAAAAAAAAAAAATGGGAAACTCTATTACAATGGAAGGAGTTAGGTCTCTGTATAATAATACATTGGATGGTTTGAAAATGGAGTAATTAAATGAGAGGATAATTAATTTAGATGGGATTTATGTAATGTCAATTATAAATATTATCTGTTTGATCATTTTTGTTTTATCATTAAAAAGGTGGTCAATATGAGTACCAAAATAAAAGTTTTAGAAAAACTTATTAAAACAGATCATGGAGCTATTCAGACCCAGACAGAGGAATTTAAAGGAGAACCAATCTCAACATTGCATTATAAGGTTACAAAGAAACAGCTTAAGAGAAAAGGACCCTCTGAGAAAAGGAAAAGGACCCTCTTGGAGGACTCTATGCTGGGATTTCCATCCTTAACCTAGCCCTCCAGCCTGTCCTAGGAACAGGGAGCTCAGGATGACATATTCTCAAGCTTAACTTCAAGCTGAAATAGGGCATGGGTGGTCAAGAGGACTCTGGCAAGTTAAAGGTAAGGAGGGAAATCAGACATCTGACCTGGCTGTAGAGGCAGGGAACAATTAAGATAAGCCTGAGTGAGACACAAGCCATCTCCATGTCTCCATATGTGTCACATAGGGCTAGGGGCTGAAAGGGCTTAAAGCCCAAAAGACATGTGGTACCAGCAAGTGAAATGAGACGAATCTGATCTCCAACCATCCCAGAGGGTCAGTGAGATATGAACAGCACAAGATAGCCAATGGAGTATCATAACAAAGGTTATGGGCCATGGAATTGAGTGGACACAAGACATTTCCATATGCCATTGCACAGGGTCGAAGGGTTTAAAGCCTGAGACTCGTTAGAACAAGATGAATCCTCACTTGTGGGAAAATGGCCAGAAGGGAAGGGAGGGAACTTTCTGATCTGGTAAGGTGAAGAGTCCCCAGTGGTGCTCCAGCCTGGAAATGGTGGGTGGTACAGGATCCCAGAGCTCCTCAGACAGGTGGGCAGGAGAAAGCAGTGGGATTGCTTGTGATGTTGGGCACCAATGTTATGAATTATTGTGTGGGGCAGAGGTAAGGAAACCTGAGGGTATCCTGCACATGCAGGGAAACATACTGGGCCGATGCACACCATGGAGTCATGGTAGCGGCAGTGTCCAGTAATTCACAACCCAGATGCTGCTTCCATGTGGAGAGTTTATTATAATAGAGAGATGAAAAGAAAGATAGGAAAGAAAGAGACACACAGAGAAAGGTCAAGGGTGTGCACATTGTGGGGGGAAAGTGGAATAGAGGTCGAGAGAGGAAGGAGAGTTTTTTCTTAGAATGAGGCTTTTATGTCAGGATGCAGGGTGATGCCAAGGGAGTGGGATTTCAAAGAACAGGTCAAAATATTAACATTTGGCATCTCCAAAATCTTGGGGTCTCCAAGGCAATCTAGGCTTCAACTTCACAGCTTCATGAAATGTCCTGCCTAGGCCTCCACTCAGGGATACCCCTGACACATGCCTGGCTTTAGTGACTTTCTTTAGTCGAAGGGGCAAATTCCATAACCCAATTTTTCTATCCTTAATTCTAAAGCCAGAACCATGTGGCTGAATCTGCCAAGTTTTGCTGCTTGCTGGGGCTGGAACATGGACCCCCTCATTCAATTACATTTTCACCAGCTTTCTATTTCTGACCTTCATTGCTTAAGCCTGGCTGTCCTGAAACTGTATCTGTAGTCCAGACTGGCCTCAAACTCAGAGATCCACCAGCTCTGCCATCCCAGTGTTGGGATTAAAGGTGTGCCCCACCACACCCTGCTCTAACTTTTCTTTAATTCCTCTTCACAATTTGGAGATTTAGCTGGGTGAGACCTTGCCCTGAAGTCACCATGCCCTTTATTCCATTTCTTAATCTGTTTATCTCTTTGAACACAGCACTTAACTCCATTCTTTTTATCCTCAAAATTTACATTTTCTTGTTCCTTTTCAATATAAATCTTCTTTAGAGTAACTACTAATAACCATAGGACAGAGTCTATACTAGGTTGTTTTGAGATTTCCTCTGCAAATGAAATTAATCCAAATCTCTTCACTTTACCCTCAGGCAGAGTCTTTGAACAAGGGCAAAAAGCAGCCACATTCTTCACCAAAATATCACAAGAACAATCTCTAGGCAACATATTAAAATTCTTCTCCCTTGAAACCTCTTCAGGTAGCCCCCCACAGTTCATCAAATCATACTCAGCACCACTGTCTTCCATGCTCCTACTTCCATGCTCCCATTAAGCAGTGCTTAAAGCATTACACTGCTTTCCTAATAAAGTTCAAATATCTCCAAACAAAAACATGGTCAGACTTATCACAGCAATACCCCAGTCCCTAGTACCAACTTCTGTCTTAGTTAAGGTTTCTAATGCTATGAAGAGACATCATGACCACAGCAGCTCTTATAAGGAAAACATTTGATTGAGATGGTGGCTTACAGTTTCAGAGGTTCAGTACAATATCATCATGGTGGGACATGGCGACATGTAGGCAGATATGTTGCTGGAGAGGTAGTTGAGAGTTCTACATCTTATAGGCAACAGGAAGGGGACTCAGTCACACTGAGGGAAGCTTGGGCATACCTCAAAGCCCATTCCCACAGTGACACACTTCCTCCAAGACCACACAAACTCCAACAAAGCCACACCTTGTTATAGTGCCACTCCTTTTGGAGGTCATTTTCTTTCAAACCACCAGACCATTCCCTATGAGCTTATGGAGGCCAATTATATTCAAACTACCACAACCACCTTTGAAACACCACTTCCCATTTGTTCACATAGTTGGCTATTATTTTAGGTTCCAAGAAAACTTTGTGTTTTTAACAGGTGCTCTCATTTTACTTGCTAGTATCAATTAAAAAGTCAACAGATGTGTGTCCTGACTCTTCCTAAATGAAGATGTAGAATAGAACACAGAAATCACTTCTTGGACAAATCCTGTGTGCAAAGCTCTGTGCCTAGGCTACCCCAACATCACTGGCATTGGCAATGGCAACAACATTCACTACAACCAACAACAGTCAGTTTTCTGACAAAGGGCAGGCTCAGTGCTGCCAAGGCATCATCTTTAGACAGCTATTCTCTGAACCCTATTATACAATTTCCACTTCAAAATGAAGAAATAGGAACTCAAAGATCAGGTCTATCAGATACAAGGTCTATTGGCTCTTAGTTGGGAATCTGTTCCCACTGAAAGGTCCCTAGTTGAAATGATGTTTATTGACCTTTTATGATTAGGTTTGTCACTTGTAAAATGTGAGAACTGGACTAGGTTATTTTTATTTCGCAGGTTCCATCAAATTTTATCTTCCTGTCTTCTGAAGCAGTAGACATTTCATATAAGGTAGAAATTCACCCTTCAAATTATAATTTCACATGAATTTTTATTTTTAAAACTTTTTTGAAAAGTTTTAACATTTATTGGGAAAATGTATCTTGATGAATGAACAGAAAGCGCACCCACTGTTAACAGCACCTGAAATGGAAGCATTGGCTTGTAGATGGAAGTTTTCCTGTGTCCTGCCTTGTCCCACAGCCTCTTGATCCCCAGTAAACACTCAGAGGCTTGTATTAATTACAAACTGTATGGCCTATGGCTCAGGCTTCTTGCTAGCTATCTCTTTCATCTAAATTAACCCATTTCTATTAATCTATATGTTGTCATGTGGCCATGGCATTACTGGTCTCCTGGCATCTTGCTGCTTCTTGGGCAACAGGTTTGTGTCTCTCCCACTCCACCTTTCTCCTCCCCATATCTCTGCTTGGATTTTCTGCTTGACTCTAAGATGCCTTGCCATAGGCCAAAGTAGCTTATTTATTAGCCTTTGAGAGCAACATATATTCACAGCATACAGAAAGACATCCCACAGCACTTTTCCTTTTCTGTCTAATCAAAAAGGAAGGTTTTAACTTTAACCTAGCAAAATTACATATAACAAAACAGTTATCAAGCAAGAATTACAGTTATAATATCTAGTCTACTTGTATTTGGCAAAATTAAAGAAAATACTCTATCATCTATCTTATTTTTGTGAGTCCAAAGTTTCATATCTAATTTACCTTTTATTGTAACCAAGGAAAACTATCTGGTCTTCAACTACATCAAAGACCTCAAAAGGATATACTATTACCTAAGTAATAGGAAGTGCATTGTAAGCAACTCCCAAAATTATAAAAATGACAGAGACAGCTGGCTGCTTGGAGAGTCACCCAAAGGTCCTTTGCAATGTTGGGCCATCCATCTTCAGCCTACAGGCCTAGAGTCTCTGTCAGACATTTTAGTGAAGAAGGAAAATTGAAGGATTGTCTTGCCTATTGGTAAAGTTCACCAGTCACTTTTCTCTGTATCTTGCAGAATGTCTGACAGTATCTTCCATGAAGCAGGAACCTGAAGAACCATCTTGCCCTGTTTAGGCAAAGTTTAGTGATCATTTTCCTATGGGTTCTGTATGTCCAGTTTATACAGCACACTGTCAAGCAGTCCAGGCCAGAGCAGTTTCTTGCCCAAATGGCCAATTTTGCCAAGAAGGTAAATTCCAAATGGAGTGTCTTCCATGCCCATCTTCCTCTTTGAAGTAAATTGGTGCTGCCAGGAGCAGACATGCCTCACTATTCAGAAAAGTCTAAGTTTTTAAAACATTTTAAAGGCCATATTTTGTAGGTCTTTGAAGTATTTGAAGATTATCTACCTAATTGAAATATTTCTCTGTATACCTAGAAAACTTAACTAATGTAACTATAAGTTTGATTATCATAGATGATTAACTATTAATCTATATTTCTTAATTATACATTATAATTTCAAATGAGTTGTGAAAGTATAATACCTTAAGTAAGAGCAGAAATATACATTCAGTATAACAAAATTAATTTTAAATTTGTATCAGTAAATCAAAATCCATAGCAATCTAAAATATTTCAAATAAGTTGTTGCTCTTTAAGAGTAGATTCAATAATCTACCATTTCATCCTATCATCTTTATATCTTCTTTTCTTCTTTAGAAAGAGATTGTATTTATAATCCCCCCCTTTAAAGAAAAATAAATATTCATAAACAATATTTTGGGAACTTGGGCATAACTTCCCATACTACTTTCTGCTGATTGGGGGCATTGGCAATCTTATAGAGATCCTGAGAAATAATTAACTCTAATAATTAACTATAATTAAGAATTATAGTTAAATCTTGGCTGAAGTAGTCTGTAAGTCTGTATCAACCTTTCATGGGGTCTTGGTTGATAAAACCATATTCGCCTGGAAGCAATCCATAGGTTCTCATCTTCTGTGGAAACAAAAGCAAAACTTCTTTTCCAAAGCAACATATCCTTATACATAAATTTCATTTCAGATATGTTTTCTATTAAAAATTCACTCATTTAATTAATATTCATTGAGCATCTATATTTGGTTAAAATGATAGCGTTGAGAGAATAAAGACAAGTCATAGACGATAGACAACATTTTCAGAAAGACATTTCTGATAAAGGACTACACAAAGGACTCCTAAAATTCAACAATAAGACAGTGAATAATATGGTTAAAACTGAACAAAAGATGTGAACAGGTATCTGTATGAAGAAGACATGCAAGTGTCAACAAAGCATATTAAAAATATTAAACAGCATGTGACATTAGGTGATTTTACTTTCAAATACCGTGAGCAAACATAGTACCTCTATTAGAGTGGCAAACATCAGGCTGGTGAGATGCCTCAGCAGGTAATGATGCTTGCTGTTAGGCCTGACAACCTAAGTCTTATATCTGGAATCCAGATGGTGGAAGGAAAGGACTGATTCTTCCAATCTTTCTCTGTCCTCCACATATATGCCATCACACATGTACACAGAACACCACAAACAAATAAATAGATTAATATAGCAATTATGGTGGTTTGAATAGGAATGGCCCCATAGGCTCATAGACTTAAATGCTTGGCCACCAGGGAGTGGCACTATTAGGAGGTGTGGTCTTGTTGGAGGAAATGCATCACTGGGGATGGGCTTTGAGGTTTCAAATACTCAAGCCAGATCCAGTGTGTGTCTCTTTCTTCCTGTTCCCTGCTGATCAAAATGTAGAACTCTTAGCTGCTTCTTCACAACCATGTCTGCTTACATGCTGCCATGCTTCCTACCATGCTGATAATGAACTAAATATGAATCTGTAAGCAAGTCCCAATTAGATGATTTCCTTTATAAGGGTTGCCCTGGTCAAGGTGTCTCTTCACAGCAATAGAACATTGACTAAGACAACAACTCAGGAGTAGTAAAAATAATAAACACTGAGAATATCAAAAGCCATCAAGAATGCAAAAAAAATTTCTCTCTCACTGCTAGGGGAAATGCATGATGATACAGCCACTGAGGAGGTAGTTTGTCAGTGTCTTAGAGAAATTTCACCACAGAGCACAACAATCATATTCACTGATTCACTGAAGGCAGTAGAAACATTGCTTCATAAAAGGCCCCTTATGATGTTTGTAACAGCTTTGACATAATCACCCAAACTTAGATGAAAATATTATGTCTTCTGAGAGTCAATGGATACATCAAGTGTGATTTCTAGGATTACAAAATACTATTTAGCTGTGAAAGGAAGAAAGCTATGGAAGGACTCAGAGGAGAGTAAAATGTGTATTACCAAAAAACTAATTTGAGAAGGTTCCACACTGTACAATTCCAACTATAAAAGGCAAACTATGGAGGCAGTTAAAGCATTAGTGGTTGCCAGGAGGGTGGGTGAAATGGTAGAGTACAGTGCAGGGTAGGGTTTTTTTTTTTTTTTTTTTTAGGATAGTGAACCTCCTCTGTGTGACACTGTAACAGAGACAAGTGTCCTTGGATACACGTGTCCAAGCCTAAAGATTGTATAATGCAACAGCATCAGGGAACTCTAATGCAATCTGGGGACTCAAGGTCACAGGGATAGATTCCTGTAAGTTCACCGATGGTATGAATGAATCATTCAGTGGCAAATGTTGCTAGTGGGGGAATGTAGTGGTTTAGATAAGAATGCCCTCCCCCACAGGCTCATATAGTACAATGTTTAGTCACCAAAGAGTGGAACTGTTTGAAAGATTATAAGGATTAGGAGGTGTGGCCTCCTTGGAGGAAGTACGTCACTGAAGGTGGGCTTTGAGGTTTCAGTAGCCCATGCCAGGCTCAGTTGTCCTCTCTTTTCCTGCTGCCTGTAGATCAGGATGTCTTCTCAGTTCCTTCTCCAGCACCATATCTACCTGCTTGCCACCATGCTCCCTGTCATGATAATAGACTAAACCTCTAAACTGCTTTGGTCATGGTTGCTCTTCACAGCAATAGAACAGTGACTAAGAGAGGGAGGCCATGAGTGATTTAAGGCAGAGGATCCATGGGGGCTCTGAACTTCTGCTCAGTTTTTATAGAAACTGAAACTACTCTAAAAAACAAAGTCTAGTGTTAAGAAATGTTAATTGTAGGCCAGGCAGTGGTGGCACATGCCTTTAATCCCAGCACTCGGGAGGCAGAGCCAGGCGGATCTCTGTGAGTTCGAGGCCAGCCTGGGCTACCAAGTGAGTCCCAGGAAAGGTGCAAAGCTACACAGAGAAACCCTGTCTTGAAAAACCGAAAAAAAAAAAAAAAGAAATGTTAATTGTAGCCTTATAACTCTAAGAGCTGGGGCAAGCTACTTAATCCTTACTAAAAACTAATCCAAATCCCCACTTCAACTGTAGATCCTGGGTGATTAAAATTCTATTCAAGAACTTAAATTATTCCACAGAGCATTTTGTCGTAGCCCGACTGAACCCTCTTCATTTTTAATTTTCCCCTGTGACAAGTGTTAGAATTCCTAGCCACTCACCCAGCTACATGATCACACATGTGCTGTCCAGTAGCCAGGCAAGATGCTTAGTCATCTTAGGGCCTTACATCCTACATAATCCATGTGCTGCGTGATCACGTAATCTATGCACATGTGTGGCATAGCTACGTAAGCCCATAGGCACATGTGCAGGAGAATCTATAAAAGTGGGTTGCACATATTCCTCCCCCCTCTTCCTGCACAGTCATTCCATAGGCCTCTGCACACCCCTTCTGTTCCTTTCCCTTAATAAACTCTTATAGTGGGTTTTGTTGTACCTTGTGGCTTTTCTCGCATGGTAAACAGTGCCGCTTAATGAATAACATTTTGCCACTTAATAAATAACAACAATGACAAGAAAAGTTAATCACATGATAAGATCTTTCCAAAACTGTGGACAGTATAAGAAATACAAACTTCAAACAAAATCATGAAGGAAACAAATTACACCATTTATGTCTCCCTGTTGCCCAGGATCTTTACATTCTTCCTTTCTTCTTTAGAAGGACGTGCTCTCAGGAAGGGATCTCTGCTTCTTTCCGACAAACCCCCTGCCTCCTGTTCCATGAGGAATCAATATGGCTCCTGGCTGCTTCCCATCTGCCTGGCGTGATGACCTGTCAGCTACGGAAAGGTACCTGTGGTTCTGGTGTCTCTGTCCACACCTGGCCTCTGACCCAGGTTCTAAATTTCTTGAGAATCAGAACCATCACTCTCTCTGAGCTGTGGTGCCGCACAGAAAAATCTGCAGCTTCGATGAGCTTCTTTCCATCAAGGTGCTGGGGCTGCTGGTCAAGTCAGCAAGCCGTCAATATCTGTTGAACTTCAGTCAGTGACACACAAGAATCAGGCTTCCTTATTGATCAACTGTTGGGACCAGAGAGTGGGGAGAACCTACCCCTACATTTCTTCTGGGGGCACTGGCTCAGTGTCCTCTCATTCCCTGTTTGTCGAGACATCTAGATCATTGTTAGCACAAAGTGTGAGAATCTGCTTCATTTGCATTTTTACCGGAAGAAAAGTCCTAGTTCTTTAAGAGATCTTCAGAATGTCAGGAACAAATGGCTTTAAAAAGTCAAGCAAGGCCAGTCTGAAGTCATAATGCAGACCAAATCCACAGCTTAGAACATTCTACACTGTTGTCCTAGAAAAGTAGATGAGTAGCCAGCTGTCTTCCTACTTCCCAGCCTGTGGTTTGACAGTGGGAAATATGAAGTAAAAAGTAATTATTTTCAATGCTTCTGTTCTGCTAGAGATATCATTGGGTGATTGTGTGTGTGTGTGTGTGTGTGTGTGTGTGTGTGTTTTAAAAAACTTATTTTTAAGAAAAATGAAGTAATATTTGGTGTTTTACCTAACCTTCAGGTCTATGCTATTCTAAATCCAGATTTAGAATGCCAGATTTAAATTTAGATTTGATAAAGGCTCAAAGCAGAGATAAGTATTAAAATGTAAATTGTACCAATGTTCCATAAAACTGATTAGAAGACTGATATTGAGCAAAAGCTCTTTACTACTTGGAAAATGCAAATAAATGACTTCAAAATTTGCTACTACCAATTTCTTTCTTTTTTAAAATAAAATTTTTTATTAAGAGATTTTTCTATTCATTTTACATACCAACCACAGATTCCCCTGTCCTCCCTCATCCCACCCCCGAAACTTCCCACCCAACCCACCCCCATTCCCACCTCCTCCAAGGCAAGGTCTCCCATGGGGAGTCAGCAGAGCCTGGTACATTCAGTTGAGGCAGGTCCAAGCTCTTCCTTTCTGCACCAAGGCTGTGCAAAGTGTCTCACTATAGGCACTAGGCTCCAAAAACCTGGCTCATGCACTAGGGACAGGTCCCAATCCCACTGCCTGGGGGCCCCCTATATAGTTTAAGCTAAACAACTGTCTCGCTTATCCAGAGGGCCTAGTCCAGTACCATGGGGGATCCTCAGCTGTAGGTCCATAGTTCATGTATTTCCACTAGTTTGGCTAGTTGTCACTGTACTTTTTTCCAGTCATGATCTCGATATCTCTTGCTCATAGAATCCCTCCTCTCTCTCGATTGGACTCCTGAAGCTCTGCCTGGGACCCAGTTGTGGATCTCTGCATCTGGTTCCATCAGTCACTGGATGAGGGTTCTATGATGACAGTTAGGGTATTCAGCCATCCGATCACTAGAGTATGCAAGCTCAGGCACCCTCTCAACTATTACCAAAACTGTACAATGGAAAAAAGAAAGCATCTTCAACAAATGGTGCTGGCATAACTGGATGTCAACATGTAGAATATTGCAAATAGATTCATATTTGTCACCATGCACAAAACTTAAGTCTAAGTGGATCAAAGACCTCAACATAAATCCAGTTACTCTGAACCTGATAGAAGAGAAAGTAGGAAGTAGTCTTGAACGCATTGGCACAGGAGACCACTTCTTAAGTAGTACACAGTAGCACAGACACTAAGAGCAACAATTAATAAATGGGACCTCTTGAAACTGAGAAGCTTTTGTAGGGCAAAGGACACAGTCAATAAGACAAAATGACAGCCTACAGAATGGGAAAAGATCTTTGTTACTGCCAGTTTCAATCTAGGCTCTATTAATTTTGTCTGGTGTTTTGCCCCAAATGAATCAGAAAAATAAGAGAAACCAAAATAAAAGCAAAGAGCAAAAATAAAAACTGTAAATTATGGCCATAGTAATAATTTCAACAAATAGTTAAATAATATATTAATTTCCTGTAGCCTCTATAACAAATTACCATAGCTTGGTCTCTTTAAACAACAAAAAGTTATTTTCTCCCAGTTTTTGAGGCTAGAAGTTTAGACTTACTCTCAAGGCAGAGCCTTCTCCCTCCAGAGACTATGAAAGAACCATATTCCTGTCTCTCTCAACTTCTGGTGGCTGACAGCATTCTTTGCTTGTAGACACACCACTTTTCCCAACATCTCTCGGTGCCAAGTCTTCCTCTCCCTCCTTCTTGTAAGCTTCCTGTGATAGCCTGGAGGGCCCAGCTGGCTAATCCAGGATCGTCTATCCTTACTGTAATCAGATTTACAATATTTCTTTTTGCTACATAAATAAACCTTATTAGGTATCTGTGATTGAGTCATGGATTTCTTTTAGGAGAAAGAGAGTGTTGTTTTCCTACTGCAACTGACAAAGCCATTATTAAATATCTGTTTACCAATGACCCAGGGCAATGAACACTGAGGCAGATGTAGAACAAATGCAGAATACTAACCCCTGATTCCTGCTGTCATACACAGGCCAACTAGGACTCTCAAAGCCACAGTGAGGATTAGCACTAACATTGCCCCAGTGCTTGCTGTGTGCCTGTTCTTGTCCTAGGTTCCTACATTTGACTCTGAGGGTCCTGCAACTCTCGAAGGAGACCTATAGGTTCTCATACTTAACATGTGGAAATGGAAAAAAGTAAATCTGTGTCAAGAATGGCATTCAAAGCTGGAAGGTCTGCTCCCTTGTTCCTCCTCTGGTTCACTAAGGTGAACCCTGCTCTCTGAAGAAGAACCTAAGACAGGCAAGGACACCATTACTATAGACAGACAGTATCCAAAATGCTGAGCTGAGACACTGACAATGTCCCTTCAAGTCACTAATAATTGTACAACTATTTGGGAGGTCATTTTCAGCACATAGTACCCAGGCAAATCTTACTTTTCTGCAGCTCACAGGAGCAAGTCTAACATACAACCTCCCATTTCCCCTCTCAGACTCCAGGCACAGCCACTGGTACACACAGGGCCAAGGACTGCAGAAGCATTGGGTTCTGACACATTGTGCTTGAGCAGTGCAGGAACAGGACAGACCCAGGAAATGCCTGCTACAAAGTACCAGACACACTGCTGACATGGATTAAATGGGTTGGACAACCATTTTTCTGAGACAAATGACCCCTTTGTTATCCTGGAAGATGCCATCTGTATGTTCTCTTATCAATTCCCTAATCCTCTGCAGCTTACCCAATGTCACACATTGAACCCCTAATATATGGTATGAAGGCCTTGGGCTGGCACTGCTCAGAGAAAGGACTCTCAGGAGTCCTCCCAAGGGCTGAGCCAAGAGCTATGTCACAGAAGAAAAGAGGCAGGCAGTTTATTCCAACGTTCTTACTTTGCTAGGAGTTACTCTTTCATTCAGAAAATATTTGGGGCCATTAACATTGCATCAGGTAAATAAAGAAATAAAAATGCAAGTAAAAAGAACCCTCACCCAGACTGAGAACAAGGGAGCTACTGCTTCTCAGAGGTGCAGCAGATTTCCCTTGATAAGAAAGACATATAGGAGTAGTCCAGACCCATTTAGAGAATTTTCCAAACAGTGGAGTAACTTCATAGGGTAGGGACAAAGGACCAGATAATCTAAGCCTGGGAGTTAGGGCCAGAACTTTTGGGACCTAAATATAAAAAAGAGAATTCCAGACTTAGTACAAGAGAAAAGGAAATCTTGAAAAATTTGCGTTCTTAATCAAGTTGATTTTCTTCACAAGAAGCACCCAGATATACCAAACAATTAAGAACAGAAGTTTGAAAACTGTATTATTCATATTATTCATTTTCTATTGAAACTTCATAGTTTCAGTATTACTGTCTTTTAAATTGTATGTATAATATATATGACATGCAGATGTATATGAAGACCAGTACATTTTTTATTTTATTATTTTTTAAAATTTATTTTATTTAATTAACATTTTCCATTTACTTTGCATACTGACTACAGTTTCCCCTCCCTCCTGTCCGCCATTCTCTCCCCTTATAACCCCCCTTTCCCATCTACTTCTCCTCCATTTCCATTCAGAAAGGAGCAGGTCTCCCATGGGCTTGAACAAAGCATGGCACATCGAGGTGAGGCAGGACCAAGCTCCTCTGCCCCCGACCTCAGTACCAATTTTTAAGTTACAATGGTTTTACCCATGTAACTTTTGGCTAAGATGCTGTAATGTGGCTGTATGAGATGCTGGATGGAAATGACAGGTAGAACATGTTATTATTATTTCTTACAACTACATGGGAATATATCTCAGAAACAAAAGTATTGTTTTTGTTAAGGCAATGCAAAAAAATTAAGTCTGCATCAAAAGAAAAACAGATAGTGTAATGTAACACTGAAGAAACTACTGGAAGCTTCTGGCAGCGTTAGAGAGCAGTTCATAGATATGACTGGCTCTATCGTACTCTGGAATGCTCATTTTTCTGAAAAAAGAAAAAAAAACAGTTTTAAGGACTAGGGAGGTGGCTTGGTTATAATGTACCTGCTGTACAACCATGTGTACCCGAGTCTGGCTCTCCAGCACTCAAATGAAAGCCATATATGGCAGTTGTATCTGTAACTCCAGTGTTCATGGCAGGCAGGCAGAAAGGTGGGTCCTCCTGGATTGTTGGCCAGGCAGTCTAACTACCAATTGGTGAGTTGCAAGTTCAGTGAGAAACATTAGTTCATAAAATAAAATGGAGAGGAAGATACCCAACATCCACCTCTGGCCTCCACACACAGGTACACAAACATATACATGCACACACTAGAGAGAGAGAGAGAGAGAGAGAGAGAGAGAGAGAGAGAGAGAGAGAGAGAGAGAGAGAGAGAGAGAGAAAGAGAGAGAGAGAGAGAGAGAGACTCTTAAGGCCTTGATCCAGGAAGAACAAGTGGACAGGTGGTGATGGTTGAGGAGAAAAATATCTATGATAGCAAAGAAGGCTGCTGCCATGGTTCAAAGAAGAAGTCTAGACTCACTGAGCCCAGCTTATGTGAATGAAATCATAGCCTTCTGCAAGCTATGGTGGGTTGCCATGTCATCCTGTAGGACCATTAGCATTGTTTCTAGCAAATGCTCTTGGGATATTAATAAACATAAAGAAAGACACAGAATGTGAAGCAAGACTTCACATTCATATGACAAAGTGCTTAACTACAAACAGTATAAAGTTTGAGTTCCTTCAAAGGCTTTTCAGATGGGAATGATATGTCCATGTTTGTCATGGAAGACTCCAGGCTGTGTAGGGATTTTGTTGAATGTGGTGAAGAGTAAAGGGAGATAGGAAGGACTTCGACTGTTGCAGCAGTGGTGATGATGAGAAAATGGATCCTGAAGTAATTAAGGCAGTACAAAATCTCTATGTTAACCAAGAAGAGATCCTTAGCAGAGTCTGGTTCTTAAATCTGTTAGGGTCAAATTCAGCTACAAAACAGAAACTTCCAAACAACAGTGGCTTAAACAAGATATTTATGTCTCTTTTATAAAAGGAAGCTCAGAAATAAAAGTACAAGCATACCTCCAGGGTCACTAGGGACTCAGCTCTGCCTGTCTTCCTGAACTACCATGACCTACCATGCCAGTACATTCTTCCATCTTTAGCATTATCCATCATCCAAAATGACTGCCAGAGATCAGCTCCTGTGTTCATATTCCAAGAAGAATAAATGTGTAAGGCAGTAGAAAAGCTGAGTCAGTAACATTTTATAAAGCGCTCTAGGAACTCTCAGGTAGCACTATTGCTTATATCTCATTTGTCAAAACATGGCTACACCAACTAAATAGAAAGGCAAGTAAGTAAAAGAGCGTATTTTATGCCTAGCTACTTCCACTTCCATGTCTGCAATGGAAGGCATCAGAGGAAATTAGCAGACAATAGTCCTCTAGCATACAAGTTAAGGACTGTAATGGATAGTTTGACTTATCTCTTTAGTCCTCTTCAGTGAATGATTTGCAGACTTTACTTGAGGGAAAGCTGCTGGGCAGACAGATTTATCTGTCACTGTTTTCTCCTAGCAACTGCCTCAGTCTTAGGGACCTTCCTTGATCAATGGCCACTCATGTATGGACATTATGTGCAGTCACAATGAATTGTGTGTCATGATCTTCCTGGAGTTAGCTAAGGCAATGATGGGGCTTCATGGTGGCTTGGCTTTCCCCTTTACCCACCCCTGCTGCCTCACTCTCTCTCTCTCTTCTTTGCTGTATCCCCATGGTGGTCTGTATAAGCCCTCACGAGTTACTCATGAGTCTGCTTCCAGACATCTCAACCTGGGACAAGGATGAATGTGTACCTGCTGGGGCCATGTAGCAGAATTTCCAGAAGCATTTGTATTCATTGAAAAGGCAATGGGCTAAAAGGATAGAGCATGCTAACTTCTGCACATTGCCACTGTTCTGCCTTCCTGCTTCTCCTCATGTCTGTAGGCTGTGGACATGTGTGACTATAATAGCCTCAAGATGCCTCCCATGTGTTACTCTCCATCTGTGGGAGGTTTGTGAACCAGGCACAGCTCATACTTACAGTTATGAGCAGTGTGCTGACGTTTTCTTCCGGCTTATTTTTAGGGAAAATCAAAAAGATAGATAAGCAGACAGACATAGATAATTTTGGTTTGGAGGTTGGCTCCCATGCTAAGCATGTGCTCTCCCTACTGTAAATATATTTACATAGAGGCTTTTGTTCATCTTCCACTGTTGGGTAGCCTATTGCCTGGAGTATAGTAAATAATAAATATTGAAGAAATGAATAGAGTGAAGAATTGAATACCCAAAGCACTGACTATGGTGGTTAGTTGTAATTGTCAACCCTACACAATCTAGAATCACTTGAGGAGAGAATCTCAATGAGGGATTGTCTACATTGGGTTGGCCTATGAGTATGTCTGTGGGATATTGTACTGACTGCCTTAACAGATGTGGAAGACCCACCCTAAATGTGGGTGGTACCTTTGGGTATTGGCCCAGATCAAAGGATATGGAAGAAGCTTTCCTTTTTACTCAGTTGATCTTCAATCATATAGGTGAGTTTATCTGTCCAGTTGTTGTTGCTGCTGCTGCTGATTCCTTTGCTAACATTAGAATCAGCATCTTTAAACTCCCAACATGGGTCCAAAGCCTTATGATTCCTTTGCTGATATAAGAGCCAGCTTTTTTAGTCTCCCACCATGGAATGATGATCAGCAGCTCTTCAGGAATCCTGCTCCCCAGGTCTTCAGAGCTAGGTGAAGCAGAGATACAGAGAGAACAAGGGCAGAGTCAGGAGAGACGCAAGCTGCCTTGCAAAGAGCGACAAGATCCCAGCAGACTGGTAACACCACAGCCACGTGGTAGGTAACATATACTTTAATAGGAATGGGTTAATTTTAGGTGAAAGAGCTAGCTAGCAAGAAGCTGAAGTCATAGGCCATACAGTTTGTAATTAATATAAGCCTCTAAGTGATTATTTTATAAGTGGCTGTGTGACTGCTGGTGGGAGAGATTCATCCAGACTGCTGGGCAAGGCAGGGCTGGAGAAATGCCCTCTATAGAGGATTTCCCATCCCCAGGAAATATCTGCATCAGCTGACAGGACATAGCTCATGTCTATGTATGAAATAGCAGGTTGGAAGCTCATGAAAAGACAGGAAAATGCAAAGGCTTACTTCCTACTTCCTGTGGTCTTCTCACAAGTCCAACACCTCATCTTTCGACTCATGTCCTTGGAGCCAAAATTATAAGGCCATCAACTGCACTTGAAAGTGATGTTACTTGGCATTCTCAGCAGTTCCTCCAGAGAATGAATGTGTAAATACAAAAAATTATGTGTCAGAAAAATACAATAGATAGAGAGAAATATTGTGCTGGGGACGAGGTTTTGCTTTTGTTTCTACAGGAGAAGATAAGCTGTGGGTACCATCAAAATTGATAAAGGTTCAATTTAAATAAGAGAGACCTCTTAATTAGAGGAGGTGATAGTTCATCAACCAGCATGAACATCCAATTTAAACTAACTTATACCAGTAACATATGCCTTTTCATTTAATCAGATAATAACTTGCCAAAAAGGAACATCCCCAAAATTAGTCTTGGGGAAAGGTCTTTGTTTTTGTCTTTTAGGAGAATGAAGGCTAAGGAATCTGAAGAACACTGGACAAATAAGACAACTGAGGAAAAATGACAAATCATCTATCCCAGGAAAGAGAGTAAAATGGCCTATTGGTATATCATTTATAAAATTTTATAAGTCTTCCTAAATGTTTGTTTCTGCTTTTCTCTAAAAATTTAACACTATTGGTCTTCTAGTAGTCCCAGTTCAATTAAAATTTAAAGCTGACTTTGGAGTTGGAGAATGGCTCTCTCCTTCTTTAAACTCAAGCATGTTGTTAAAAGGAAAATGCAAACTCCCTGTATCATGCCAGAAGAAAAGAGCCATCTTCTGCTATGGGACAGGAGAAAAGCCAAATTAATTAAGGGACTATTCTATTACTAATCTCAACTCTTTGATTCTATTCTGATTCTTTAAACTTTTCTTAAATTATGAATTTTATATCAAAATTTATAAGATTAATCTATCTATCTATCTATATATAGATATATACATTTTAAACTTTGTTAAGATATGAATGGTCATATAGAGTACTAACTAATTCTAGAAAGAAAAAAGGCTTCAATTAGCTGCATATATATGTCTTTGTGTTCAAGTCTCTTACCAGTATTCTGACGCAAATCACGACCAGGCCTAACATCAACTGAAGTCTCCAGGAAGAAGATGGGGCCCCACAACAACAACAATTCCACGTGGACAATAATAATATCATTAAGTTGACAACACATCATCTACAGATCAGCTTTGGACTACAAAGTGCTCAGAGCAATTTTGAGATGGCTAGCTGAGATTATCCAGTCTCAAAGACTACTTGAATAAGGACTTGATTTAAACCCTGAACTTTGGCATTATACACAGACTGGATAATGAAGGATATAGTTACCTTTCCTAGAATTTGACAATTAACCTAAAATTTTTCTTTTAGAATAAAGATAACTTCGCCCATACCCAGCAGGAAGCAATTTTAAGAATACGACGCCCACATTCCTAAAGAGGTGATGTGGGGCAGGTGGTTTTTTTTTGTCTTTTAATGGGTTTTGGGTCTGGGATAATTTTCATTGTTTAGGGGAGTTGGTTACAAGTTGTTGTCAAGGGTTAGGAAAAAGGCTAAGCAAAGGAGATTAGATTTAAGGTTCTTGTTTAAAAAAAAAGGAAAAAAAAGAAAAGAAAAAGACAATTACTAGTTTTAAATACTTTACATTGGATTGGATTGTTTTATATTGTATACAAATTATATATATTGAAATTGATATTGTTAGAAAATGCTATATGTACATTTCTAACTGTATTTATACCGTTCATTTAGCAATGTAATACAATTTTCTGATCCTTCAATGTTATTATTACCAACTATTAGGATATAAAGAAATGAAAGTTAGTAGTTAGACATTATAATAGAACTTGTAGTCATATTAGATATGTTTTAAAAATTGAACAGATATATTTTAGACAAACAGATCATCTTCAAACCCTTCAGAGATCTACAGAATATGGCATTTAAAATGTTTTAATAACTTAGAAAATTTTTCTTTTTTGTTATGACTATGAGACATGTCAGCTCCTGGCAGTACTAATCTACTTCAGAGAAAATATGGACATTGAAGAAACTGCATATGGAGTTAACTTTCATTATGGCAAAAGTTAGCCATTGGACAACAAAGTATCCTCGAATCAACAGGACAAAATGGACAGACAGGACATGAAACAAAGGACTACCGATTCTTGCCAAAACAAGTGTGGTTATGACTTTATCAAAAGGCATCTTCTGAGGCCAGGACAATATGACACCATCCCTGAAGTGGCCTTCACAATCCGGAAAAGGTACAGTGCCCTTTTCTTCGAAGGTAGCTGAACAGGCAGTGGGACAATAGCTTCTGATGCGCAATGGAACAGCAGCTGAAACAGTTATTCGTGAAGAGTAACTAAGCTCACGCCTCTCAATAGTAGACTGGCATTTGATAGAGGGATGTGAAGAAGAACGGGATGCTGAGATGAAGCCATATATACACAGCCAAGAAGAATGGACAGCTGAATTAAAAAAAAACATCAACAATTTCCAGAATTTAAAATCCTGAATCATGACAGGACACTAGTGGAATTCAGGTGTTTCTGGTACATGAACTGCTCTCACCCAATGTGAGTTTGAACTGATCCTACTTCACAAATGAGTCTGTCAGATACTCAAAGCCTATAGGCTGAAGATGATGCCCCAACACTGTGGAGAAACCTCAGGTGAATGTCCAGGCAGCTGGCTGTTTTTGTCAACTCACAAATTTTTTGGAAATTGCTTGCATGTACTTCCTGTTTTTATTTTTTATTAGGTAATATTATTTTCCTTCTTGGATCTCTGAGGGAGTTGAAGATTAGTTAGTTATAGTCGAAAATTAGTTAGGATAGAAAGTGAGTTAGGTACATTTTGGACTTACAAAAATAGGATAGATAATGGAATTATTTTCTCTGAATTTGTCAAATACAAATGGACTAGACATTGTTCAGGTATTTATTAATTGTATATATTGTATATAGTTATTGTACTTTTGTATATAGTTTTTCTTATGTTAGTTATAATCTTTTTCCTTTTTTCTTTTTATTAAAATAGAAAAGGGGAAATATGGTGGTATTTTATTTGTACTGAAAAGTGATTTTAATTGTATGTTAATAAATAAAGTTGCCCAGGGGTCAGAGCTATTAGATCCATAGCAATAATTGGAACAGGCAAAATTAGAAGTACTAGAGGAGCCACAGAAAAAATAGCAAGAGGTGCTGAGGAAATTTAGGGTAAGCCTTTGAAACAAGTTAATGGTTTAATAAACGTGTACCTTTCAAATGAAAACAAATTGAGTCACTTGAGAATGGGATAGTCAGTTCTGAGGTTCAGCTCAAGGCCTGAGGGGTCAAGTGAAAGAAACAACTCAAGCTACAGACCCGACACAGAGAAGTGGTCATCGGGAAGCAAGCAGCTGTTCCAGGCACACATAGAGCGGGTAGATGAAGACACAATAATGCAGAAACATTTCCTGCAGACAAAGAAGTATGAGTGTTGTAGGAAATCACAGCAAAAGTTAAGTGGGATTGAAAAGGAAAGATGCACTGCTGGATGTTCTGGTGAAACATCTAAAAATTTAAAAGGAAAAACTTTAAGTTTCACAGATTATAAAGGATTATACAATTGACACTCCACTCTGCTCTGTTGGAAGCAAGTAGCACCAAAAGGACCAGACTATCCAGATTACAATGCAAACAGTCAGAGATCCTCAGTGAGAAGAGAAGACATTTGGGGTATATAACAATTCATATAGTTCCATTATCCCCATATCCTAACTGACAAAACACCAAAGAGAAGACTGTAATCAAACAATGACTTAATCAGGACATGGAACTCAGGATCAGGGATGATCAGATCGGGAGCAGAAGAGAGAGAGCTTTGGTGCTCATCCTTTACACAGATAATGGCAATTTACAAAAACAGATGGTCTAAGAATGTATAAAATAAAGTCTAAATAAGATCCTAAGGAAATTCTAATAATCATTTAGAACTGAAAACTCATCTGTATCTTGGTAGAATCTAGAAGCAGGAAAAAGAATGGTGGCACAAGAGAGCTGGAAGGAGAGTGAACAAGACATACTCTACAGGAGAAGACAACACCATAGCTGAGCAGACAATACTGGAAACAGAAGCAGAGGGTGCAGTGTAAAGTAGTTTAGCTGGTTCTCCAAAACTTCATCCCAACTGATAAAACATCCCTGAAGTCTAATAGAAAAGCGAAAGCAGTGAATAGATAAGATTGGCAGTGAAAATAGCCATAGCTACAGATACAGATAGAGGGATTCAAATAATTCTAAGGTTTATTATATATAGTTCCATAACAATAAAGCTGAGTATCTAGATGAAACTGCCAAATTTAATCCTGGAAATGAAAACCTGAGTAACTAATTATAACTTGGGAGAAGAGACAGATTATTAAAGTTCTACCATTGAAAAGGGTATCAGGATATATGATTCCACAGCTCAACTTTCTAATCTTCAAATAATAGAAAATATCATTGTTAATTAATTTATTCTAACCCAAGGAAAACTGAAAGCTTCTCAATTTAGGAAGCCAGCATAAATTTAATACTAAAGCTGAATAAAGACAGTGCAAAAAGAGAAATATGGACCAATCGTATAAATCTAGAGGCAAAAATACTAAGTAAAAGGCTAAGAATCCACCAATGTCTTAAAATATTGCTGTGTTGTAACTAAGCTGGCCATTCTAAGTTGCAAAGTTCCAACCAGGAAATTTGTCAACAAAATTTTTGCCAACAAAGTAAAGGTGGAAAACTATGTGATCTTATAGTTCCCAAAAGGCACTTGGTAAAATTTAGCAGTCATTTCATTTGAAGCTTTAAGGAAAACTACAATGAAATGAGTGTTATTGGCTATAATAAAATCGATCAAAATCAATATTGTAACAGACATCATTCTAATGAGTAAAATCCCAAAAGCATTTAAGTTAAAGAACCAGACAAGAACCACTAGCATTACCATCTTAATTCAATTATAAGCAAATATGGTAACATAAGAAAATGAAATGACTGCCATAAACATTTGAGAAAAGAGACAAAGTATTGAACATTCATTTCTGCTCAGGATTTTATCAAGATTTGTGCCTGTTTTGGGGCACTTTTGAGCTTTGCAAGAAACACAAAAATGGGCATAAACATTTGGCAATATTTTCTTTCACTAATGACATTTATTTTTAAAAACTGAGAAATTCAAGTTTTCTTTAAAATTTTAAATGAAGATTATAAATACAAAGAATTACTAATCATAATTATTCTCCAAAGCCCTTATTCAAAGCAATTACCAGAATTAGTTCCTACCTTCTTAACACCTCATAATCAGGATTAAACTTCAGTACATAAACCTTCAGGGGACACACTCAAACCATATCCTCAAACATGGCAGAACTGTTTCCCAAGAAAAGTCACTTTCATAGATTATAAGCATTAGGTCAGCAACATAATCATTACATTCAGTCACTCAATGCATCATTAACTCAGTACAAAATTCTAGTATGATGAGTTGAAAGACCTTGTGTTTGATTGTGTGTGTGTGTGTGTGTGTGTGTGTGTGTGTGTGTGTGTGTGTGTAAGGGGGTATATATATGTTTGTCTAGATGTGCATGTGTGGATGAACATGGAGGCTAGAAAATGACTTACTTTTTAGAACCAAGTTTTTTGCTTTCTTTTTTAATTGTATTGCAGTCATCCTTTTAATACTTCGAATATTAGTCTCTTACCTAAAGCATAATTTGCATATATTTTCTCCCACATTGTGGATTGTATTTTTCACTCTGAATGCACAAGCTTTTGAGATTTTGATGAACTGCAGGGTGTCAACTTCTTTTGTTGTCTCTGCTTTTGGTGTCAAATCTAAGAAAGTATCTGCAATTCCAGTGTTCTGAACCCTTTCCCAATGTTTTCTACTAAGAGAATCTTGGATTCTGTACTTAGGTCCATTGTGTAAGGTAGTCACCCAACTTTACTTTTTGCCTACAGGTATTTAGTTTTGGATTCCTTATTTTTAAATACATTGCATGGCATTTTTTAAAAACCTTTATTTCCCCCTCAATACTGTACAAACTTTAATGGCATCTACAGATTGAGTCCCCAAACCTGGAAGGGAAACAATGGTGACTTAAACTGGATCTGCATGGTGGGGTGGGGTTGGGAAAAGAGAATCTCTGAGCACTTTTACAGAGGTACAGTCAGTAGGACATCATGATTGACAGGATATGTATGGGCTGCGAAGTCAGAGCAGAACTGTGTTTGAATGGTAGGCAGATTATATTTTAATTGTACAACACAGACAAGAGAAATAAAGATGGCAGCCACAGCAGAATTCCTCAGAGACAAGTTATGTTTAGAAAACAACTTGATTTTTATTTAGTAGTGAAATACAGGTCCTGTTATGAAGAGGAAGATGGGGCACAGGAAGGCTGAATAGTTCACAGAGGAAATGAGAAGGTTTTCATTTGGCAGAGCAGCTAAAGAAGGATGATGGAGAGAAGCCCAAGCAGATGAGGAAAATAAAGAAGACGCAAGAAATTGAAGTCAGAAGAAATGGCAGGGGCATGATATTGGAAGCTAGTGACAAGGGAGAAAGGCCAGGCTACAGGTGCAATGCAGACATGAAACCACAGACTAATGCTTCATGCTGTGTTTGCATAATTCTAGGTAATATGCAACTACCTCCACTAATTTCAACGTCCTGTAAACACTCACACATTTTACCTTGTGTTATTTGTTCTTTGGAGAGGTAAAGTCAAAGAAAAGGAGATTTGGTACCATTACAGAAATGCAAAAGAGAGATCTTCTCTTTCCCAACTATTTAACAAAATCTTGGCAAAACTGAACCCATTTGAACCTGTGCCTGTAGCCTGAAGGCTACACAGTGCTCATGGCTTGGGCCTGTTTTCTCCATGTCAGAAATAGTTCCTGACACTATGAAGTTTATGAGCTAACTCTCTAAAACTGATGACCTCTGCACCTGAAGGAAGCACTAAGGAGTGTGCATAGTGTCTTAGTTACTTTTCTATTGCTGTGAAAAAAACATTACAACCAATGAAACTTATAAAAGAGAGTATTTCATTGAGGGCTTGCTTATCGTTTTGAGAGTGACTCCATGACCATCATGACAAGAAGCATGGCAGCAGTTAGGCAGGGCTCTGGAGCAATAACTGAGAGTTTACATTTTGAAGCAACCACAAGGTGGGCGATGGGTCCACCCCCAGTGATACACTTTCACCAAGAAGGCCACACCTTTTAATACTTCTTAAACAGTTCCACCAATTGATGACCAAGCATTCAAATGTATGAGCCTATGGGGGCCATCCTCATTCAAACCACCACACTGGAAAGGCAACCATGATGGAGCAAGCAGGGTTTGATTCAGTTTTTCTAACATTAAAGTCAAAACAGAATATAGATACTAAGGTGCTAATGCTTAGATTATACAAGATGAGAAATACTGAAACCAGAAAAAAGATGCATATTGAGTCTGGCTTGTTCTTCTCTCTTTGACTTAACCTCTTTGATGGTAATGCATAAGCATTTTCTAGTATGAAATTCAGTACATGGGTGGAAGCGACACAAAGTCTGTGAGACCCACTCCTCAAGGTTTCAAGCCCTAGCTCTTTAACCTAGTCTGACTTCTGAGACTCAGCCTCCTCACCATAGTGATTCATACTTCATAGCATTTGCAGGAGCATTGATTGACTGAATATTTATAAAATTTGTAGAACAGCTCCTGGCCAATGGTTGGTGCTTATTAAAAAAATTAAAAATGAAAAGTTTCTGGCGTCCCTAATGGTCTCCTAGATTTTATTCTTCTTCCTGTAAATACTTGTCTCCTTCCTCTTCTGACTCAGGAGGGAAAATGCCCACTGAACTCATAATACAATCAGCTGACTCTACCTAACCTCTACAAGATAGATGCATCTTTGGGGACTAAGGATAAGTAATTGGCTTACATTGATCAGATGTTGGGGTCACTCTTTTTTCTAGTGAGCAGGCTGTTCTATTTGAAACATTGAAAAGTCAGTGACTTGCAAAATAGTGTCTTGCTCATGGAGTGAAATGAATGAACAATCTCTATAAAATGGTGGTTAATAGAACAGAGATGCTGTCTGGACAGCATCCCTCAGGTTATCCCAGGTGCTTACATCCCAACAATTGGCTCTATTTTTAAGTCCTTGGGTTCTTTTTCTTTTTCTTCTGAACTTGAAATTCAGATGATGATTTATATGGTATACTTGGTAGCATATTGATTGTGGTATAGTGTAGTGTAATGATAAATTGAGAATTACTTAAATGCCTAACTAACAATAGGGCTAGTAAATACATTGTGCAAAGCCATGCAGTAAAACTGTTCAGCCACTAAAATTCAAATTCCCAAAGAAAAGTCAGTGATAATTCAATATATTTAGAACAAGGCCAAGTGGAAACAGCAAGGTATAAAGTTGAATCAATTATATGATCTAACTTTGTGGAAAATAAACATTCAGAAAAAGTAGACTGGAAGAATGTGTTAGTCGTTGCCTCAGGGAGATCAATTATTGTTGTGGAATATTTTTTTACACTGTGAAGATGTGTCTTTGCCAAGTTGCCTTCTGATTGGTTTAATAAAGAACTGAATGGCTAATAGCTAGGTAGGAGAGTTGGGTGGGACTTCTGTGGACAGAGAGAACTCTGGGGAGGACAAAGTCAGAGAACGAGCAGGATGTACAGGGGGAGAGATAACAGTCACAAGCCATGTGTCAGAACGCAGATTAATATAAATTTGTTAATTTAAGTTATAAGAGCTGTTAGGAACAGGCCTAAGCTATAGGCCAAGAATTCATAATTAAGTTTCATGTCATTATTTGAGAGCTGGCTGGTGGGACAGAGAAAGACTTGTTACACATGGCACCTCATGTTGGGCACCAGATATTGTGACTTTTTTATTGCTTTATTAAAAAATAAAACTCTGAGTTACATATTGGGGAAATAAACCCATGAGATCCTAACCTAACGGAGCCATGGAGAAATAATTACCTGCTCTCTTCTCCACCTTCCTTACTTGA